>NW_027270959.1:3312500-3715691 GCF_040938485.1 Diadema antillarum
TCATTGCTGTTGCATAATACAAAATAAACATACACACAAAGATCTTTTCTTTGTATTTTACCAACATCAAAATGTAGCACATTTTTTTGACAAGTAGAGAAAAGAATGTGCTTGTTTTTTGTTTGGTTTTTTTTGTATTTTTTTTTGGGGGGGGGGTGCTGGACATTATTCAAATATTTATATTTTGTGTACCTCTACTGATGTCAGTCAGATTAAAAAAAATTCATGCTCTCCTAAAATGTCAAAATCAAATTTAGGGAATATATTTATTTCCTAACTGCAAAGTGGAGAGAAGTGTAAAAACAAAATGTGTATCAAACCCCCTTCTTTAATCAAATACTAGCATCACGCTTCATGCGACTAAAGCTTAGTACATGTATCATATCAAAGTACAGCGTGTGCAATATATCTTCCTTTGATAAACAATTGTTTAACTAAGGAAATGATAACTTTCATGACAGTTGAATGGAACCTCTTTAGTGCATTGATGTGACTAAATGTGTAAATGTACTAGTAGTTTTGGGCTTCTTCTTTTTTTTTTTCTTTTTTTCTTGGCAGTGGTATTATTCACAAAATTGTGAGTGCATCAAGGGTTTTATATAGTTACATGTTTTATGTATATGTAAATGGAACTTCAGTGAGTATATGATCCTACAGATGTGAACAGTTCTGGTACTTGTGTCCTACTGTACACGTATGCATACATATCCGGGCATGTGTGCAAGCACTTCATCATTCTGGGTTTGCTTTAATATGGGATGAAGCAGGAAATGTAATCAAAACTTGGCTGGGTGATGAGCCCAGCCTTCAGTTGAGCGAAATCGACCCTGAGAGAATGCCGCTGACAGATTCACTTAAAGCATGTCACATGTCCTCTGAATTCTTCTGCCATGTGATAATGTCCAAATCAGATTCCATGCTAGAGTCTTCCAAACTTGAGCAGTTTTGATTTGAAATAGATATAAACTAGTTGTGATTTAAAAGATAATGTAGATAGTGATAATGATGATGATGATGATATCATAATGATAGTAATTCTTATATTAGTAGTGATAATTTTAATGATAATAATGAGAGTAATTATGATAATCAAGTAATAATGATAATAGGAATGATAGTAATCATCATCATCATCACCATGAGTGTGATAGTCAAAATGATACTATCATGATTATGAGACCATGTATAACAAAGCTGTTAGTATCTATATACTGTAAAAGTGGATATTTTTGCATGAGTAATTTTTCTCCTGTTTTTAATTCCGCAGAATCAATACACAAACCACTGGAACATATTGCACGCAAAAATTTTTGCGTGCTTTTACCTTGGCTTTGATTCCTTGTTGCGCGAAATGCGAAAAAATTTCAACACTGCAAAAATTTCCACTTTTACGTACAGTAAGCCTGTGAATTTACAAGCTTTTAAAGTATTTTGTTTTCGAAAAATTCCTTTCCCTCACTTTCTCTGTTTTTTTTTTTATTTCTCTCCCTCATCCACCCAAAGATGTGGAAGGGCATCTGGCAGGGAACGTCGGTCATGGCCAAAGTCCTGAAGGTCAACAACGTGACCTCACGCATCTCCCGAGAGTTCGGCGAGGAGTTTCCCCGCCTGAGGATCTTCTCCCACCCCAACATCCACCCGGTGCTGGGCTGCGTCAACCAGCCCCCAAACCTGGTGGTCCTCAGTGAGCACCTACAGCATGGCTCTCTCTTCCATGTTCTCCATGAAGCATCAGGTAGGCATGGTCTCCTTCCTTTCTCTCTCTCTTTCCTTTCTTAATATCTTACATTGTTGTTTATTTGCTTTGTTGTCTCTCATTGTTTTGAGATGTTGCCACCGTGGTGAAGGAAGTTCTCTCTTCTATGTCCTCTGTGGAGCGTAGATTAGGCGTAGTCTCCTTTCTTTCTCTCCCTCTCTTTCCTTTCTTAATACTCTTATGTACATTGTTTTTTGTTTGCTTTGTTTTCTGTCATTGTACTTTTAGACATTATCGCCGTGGTGAAAGAAATTTGTGGCACACGTCAGTAGTGATCTCAAACAGATGTTAAGCTCATCTGGAGAGGTTTTTATGAGTAATAATGTGATACAAATAATGCAGAGGTGAAAGGGCATTCAAAGTGCTGATGGAGTGCACTCGAATGCCCAGAGTGAACTGCATCTCCTCTAACATCACAAAATTTAACCTGTGCATTATATGTTTTATAAAATGGTTCTATGAACTATACTTCATTTTGATACCTTTCAATAGACAAATACCTGAGAACTATTTTGAACTTTCTTTTGAAAAAGCCAAGATGTGTGAAGAAATGTTCCAAACACACTGGTACTGAACTCATTTACAGTAAACAAGTGATAGAGCGCATGCTTGTTAAAACTGCCTGAGTGTGCATTGCTAAAGTATACAATTTTAACATCAGTGAGCATGATTATGGCAGGCCACAGATATGTGCATTGAGGCTTGTATCAGAGCTTTCTTTAGTCCATGGACTATGGTAAAAACTTATACCCTCTGGGCATGTTTAATAGTTCTTGGAAATAAGAAGACTGGTCAAATGGTTGCTCTCAGCCAATCATTCCATGAGGATCCATATCACCATTCTATGATACTTTTTACTCGATAATAGTATCGTTTGTATAGGGAGAGATTGATGTACGTTGTAATGGTGTAATTGCTGTCTATTGAATTGTACAACTGTTAGTATCATAATAATATGGTTAGTTTGGAAGTGATACTGTAAGTATGGAAGTGTTTGTACAGCTTGTACATGTACAATCTGGAGCAGTATTACTGTGTCCAAATACATGTAGATACATTGCAAGCAGTGAATGTGTGTGAGCCTCTATCAGTACAATGTATCTTTACATAGTCAATATAGATTATGACTTTTTATGTTGCCAAGAAATACTGCAAAGTATATCCTCTTCAATAGTTAAAAGGAGACTTTATAAAAAGTTTCAATTTTATTTGATGAGTACAATATAGTTTTGTTGTTGTTGTTGTTGTCCTGTTATTTGTTTGGGGAAAGCTATATTGTAGGGAAAGGGAGAGGGATGTCTGAAGGGCTCGTCGTTGCTTTTCACAATACAGTAAGAACCATTTTACTGAGACTAATGTGTACACACATACAAATATGCTGTACAGGCATCATAATGGTGAAAAAAAAAGGACATTGCATGCCTGACGCTGTATCCAACTGTTTCCTGCGTGATACAGCTGCTGTATATCATATGTACAGTATAGTTCTAGCATAGTCGCATACATGTACCACATACTGTACCCTGCTGGTATGGTATTAGCTTTCAGAAAAGAAAGGAAAGGTTGTGAGTTAACTGAACACATTTTGTTAGCATTTGCCAGCATCAAGTACAGATCTGTTACAAATTTGTAGCCGATATGTTTCATAGCTGGTCTGTTAACTTCCACTGCTGTATGAAAAAACAAGATCAACATAACAGGAAGTAGTTGTACTGTACAACACTTTGATACTAGAGTCTTAGTCTTAGAGGAGTACCTGGTAGATCCAACCAAGGGCCAAAAAAAAAAGAAAAAAAAAAGGCACCCCTATCTATGAGCGTGTTTCTACTGAGAGCACCTCACATCCCTAGCATCGCCACGAATTTTGTCCAACGCAGCACCTCGTATTTTACGACCACTCGAGCTGTTTCTACTGAGCGATAAAATACGAGGTGATGCAAAGGTGACGTGCAAATGCGGCGATTCCGGAAGTCAGGTATTTTTAAGTCACAGATTTGGGTCACGCGCGCACTGCCTGTTAATACGATCCGAACCCTGCCTGCTTTGCTACAACTGCGTCGGCTATTTTTTGATTAGCCATTTCTCTTCGTCTTCCCATCCAATATACCCCGAACTAACATACTGGTATCCTGCCACTGACTGATGAGAAATCTTTGGAGATCGAGGGTCCAGTTGAGATTTTCTCAAGGCTGCGACATACTAATGTGGTACTCTCGCGATTCGAGACAATATAAAATGAAATAACGCGGTGTAAAATCAAGTAAGTGATGAGGGCTTAGTAATGCAATAAGTTAGGCTGTTAATCACGCGAACAATAGGCGATGAATGCCACAATTCACATGTAACGTAACATATAGGGCCTATAACACATACACAAGCGAGTTGGTACCAAGAAAGCATGATGCGAACACGGTCGCTGTGTGTACACACGTATTTTGTACACATGTGTGCGATGAACCGATTGAAAAGCGCGGGGAGAAATTCTAGACGTCCGATACACCACGAATTTCGCTACCCGGTGTGTTTCTACTGAGAATCGTCCTTCGCGTCACCACGCATCGACCACCTCAATAGATGGACGACGGAGCACCTCGCATCAGCCGGCATCGGCCACTACCAGATCTGTTTCTACTGAGGAAAAATTCGAGGTGTCACCACGCATCGGCCGGTATCGGCCGGCATCGGCCGGTATCACCACACATCGGCTGGCATCACCTCAAATTTTCGTCGCTCTGTAGAAACACGCTCTATGTAGATGGGTAGCTGTGGTGTACACTTTATGAGTAGTATTATAGTTTTTTCAGTGTATAAAGTATGGTCAATGAAGTTGCATGTACTGTTGTATGTACACCCTCATTAATTTGTTAAAGAATAATTTTCACAGACACATACACACACACACACACACACACACACACACACACACACACACACACACATACACACACATACACACACACACACACACACACACACACACACACACACACACACACACACACACAAGGTGGATTCAGCAAGTTCATACAGGAAAAAAAAAATACCCTATGGTGTAACACATTAGATGAGGTTTGAGGCAACTCATTCTAAAGTTGTGAATGTATTATGTTTCGAGTTGTTGCCATGCCACACCCTTTCCAGGAAAAAAAAGAAGTAATTTGCAGATGTCTACTGTATATCATGAAGAAGGCTAAAAAATCACTGAAAATTTGAGTGGATTTGCATAATAAAGTATAGTTTTTTACATATAACATGGCATCTTTTATATTGTATACCTCGATCAATATCTTTAGAATACACTTTCTTCAAGTAAATTTATGATTTACAAACAAAAGATATGGGTACAAAATAACACTCTCATAAAGAATATGCAAAAAACTCACACGTGTGACTGAACTGAAGTAAAGAACTGAAAATTGTAATTAAGATTAATGCTTCCCTCTTCCCAAGAATCCATAATTTACATTTAGCTGCTATTGCAGTATAAAGGTACTCTTTATCATGAAAGCATATTTTTTTTCTTTCCTTACTTTCCTTTGCCAATTATATTCAAACCACAAACAAGGGTTGAAAATCATAGTATCTTCACCTATTCTAGAGAGGATAAGACATACTAAAAGAAAAAAAAAAGTAAGCATATTAAAACAGAGGAAAATGTGCCTACATTGGCCATGCTTAAAGGGTGTGTACAGTTCTGGTCGAGGTGAAGATTTAGCTTTTAACGTTTTGTGAGATATTCAGAAACCACTCTATGAGATGTCAAGGAGCATGCAGTTCTAAGGGGCATCAAAAGTTTGTTAAATGAAAATCGGTTTTGAAATGGCTGAGATATCCAAAAACAAGGTGAAACAAAGAGATACTAATAAAGTTGGGGCATGTTGCCTTTTATTATTAGCACTTTTTTGGATATCTCAGCCATTTGAAAACCAATATTCATCAAATAAACGTTGAATCCTTCTTAGAATTACATGCTCTTTCATATTTCATAAGAGGCTTTTCATTATCTCACCTAGGAATGTTCAAAACATGAATCCCCACCTCAACCAGTACTGTACAGTCCCTTTAAGGTCTGGTGTCCCTTTTCTATCAAGCATTGATATAGAGGTCACAAGGTCATCTGTGTCATTAGGGTTATAACTAGGATAGGGTGTGACAGGGGAGGCCAAATTGATACTGACAGGGGTGATGCTTGCCCTCATCTGCTGGGCACACCGGCAAAATTGGAGAGGATACAGTCTGCTTTGATGTATTGATGTGAACACCCTCCAGCTTTGATGAGCAGTGTGTTTTTGTTGTTGCGCTGTTATCGTTTGGCTATAATCTTGTTGAAAAGGCAGAGAGGTGATTTTGCGAGATGTGCTTGTGGTGTGAATAGGGAGGGGAAATGGGTGTGCAGCTTTTATAGTACAAGGACGATGCATGTACGTATAGTGTATAATTTTCAGATTGCCTATTGCTCCAGACAAAAAAAAATGATAATAAGAACAATGATAATCTTGCTACCTATTTCTCAAGCTTCAAACAAAACATTGCCTGGCTTTTAATAGTGAACGTTTCATGGCGCATTTGATACAGTTAGCAGGACCAAATTATGAAAAGACACAATGTGTGACCACTACACGCACATTGGTCATTGAACACAGTCTGTTCTGGTTTAAAAGTCCAGTAATTCAAGTGAAGTGTTATGTATCCCTACCACAAAGTGATGTGTGACACAAATGAAATGTGTGTTTATTTATCAGAGTTGATAGTAATAATGATAATAATAATAATGATAATAATAATAATAATAATAATAATAATAATAATAATTATAATGATAATAATAATGATAATAATAATAATAATAATAATAATAATAATAATAATAATAATAATAATAATAATGATAACAATGACAATGATAGAAGAAGACCAGGAAAGGAAAAGTCGAAAGGGCATACTGAATTTGTACACTACCTCTTTGATCTCTTTGCTTGAAGTATGAAAGTCATTATCTTTTTTCAAATTATTGCATTTTCATGGCATTTTTATACAATATAAAGCATGTAATACAGTGCAGTGTAGATATGTGTGGAGTGATTGAAAATCAATGGTACTATGCTGTATTACCCAATTGTTTTACCTTGAGTAGGATATAATACACTGTTGACTAAAGTTCAAGTACAATCCATTAAGGGATACTGTGTAGTTGTGTTTTGATTCATCTGTTTCACTGAACCAAGTACCACACTAGTCTCATATTATTAAAATAGTTTGGTAGTTGAAAGATGGAAAGGAGAGAAATTGAAACCTGTTAACATGTCACTGTAATAGTACTTAGCTTTGATAGATGTTGTATCTCCTGTATGATTTATTATCTCTGTTAAATTCATATAAGTCAGTATATTGAAGACATGCAAATGTCATACTCTGAACAAAGCAGTATGCTTGCAATTTTCTGTATTAAAGAGGGTACACATTGCTGCTGTGCCAAAGGTATGGATAACATTTTGGAATTTCACATTCTTTTATCCATTGTGTTTTTTTTTTCTTTTTTAGTGTTATTCCAGAACTCCATTAGTCACATTTTTACATAATATCCAGAAATGTAGCAGTATGCAATGGAAAAGAGAGTCTGAATTTTTTTTTTTTTTTTTTGACCTGGATTGTTATTTCTTTGTAACCGGAATTTCGTTATAACCATGTTCGTTATATGGAGTACACTGTACAACATTTAGTCCGCTATCATTCTTTGGAGGGACACATAATGATTCTTTAATCCAGATCATGTAAACATTACTACATGTACATTCCAATGCTTTGTTAATGATGTGTTATATACACGAATGATCAGAATCTTCAAGTCATCATTATCAACTTGTCATACATGAATCAAATTCGTTCAGATTTATTCAGATTATACAAAAATATCTCTTTATCATTCACTTGTCCTTGCCTACCTTTCCAGCAAACAACCACCAATGTAGTTGGCAGCAAATGATAATAATAATGATAATGATGATAATAATGATGATAATAATAATAGTAATAATGATAATAACAGAGTCTGAAAATCTTGTTTTCCTTTTCCTCTACGTTATATTACTGATTATATTGTATTGTATGCGTATGTTCATAATCTAATGCAGATACATATCAATCTATTTTGTTTGTTTGTTTGTTTGCTTGTTTGTTGGAGAGGGAGGGATGGGGGATCCACTGTTACTGCTGTATCTATTGTAATGTAATACATTCAATTGCCATTCACCATAACCTTCTCTTAAAATACCAAGCATCCTCAGTGGATGGTTTTACATCTATGCACATGTGTCAAAAATGCCAGACTTGGGTTTTTGCCCATTATAAAAGTGTTGCATATTTACAGGCTGTACACATTTTGTACACAAATTTCACAATTCTGTCTCCAACATGAAATGTGATTGTCAATGTAGAAACAACTGTGAGTGTTCTCTGTGTCATCATGTCCAGGTATTGTGGTGGACCACGGCCAGATGGTCAGCTTTTCACTGGACATTGCTCGAGGGATGTCCTTCCTCCACGCCATGGACCCACTCATACCAAGATACTACCTCAACAGTAAAAACATTATGGTGAGTAGATCACGCCATTTCATTGTAGCTCCATGTTACTCCATGGCATTTGACTCTGTGCCTTGTGACCTTTTATGACCCCTAAGGAGCTAGGGTGACAGTTATCCAAGATGAGGATAGTGGATGTCCCAATGATGGTAATAGTGTGTGCACAATGTACAATGTACATTGTATGTGTGTGTCTTACATTGTATTTGTGTGTGTAAGGTGTGTGATGTACAGTTGTGTGTACTTGTATGTGGGTCAAAATGTGTATGGGGATGTTAACATGTTTGTTTGTTTATGTGGGTGTTGTTACCAGTAGGTATGTTGTTTATTGTATATGGTCAAAATCTATCATGTTGTTTTGTGTTTGTATAAGTATATCTGAACATTCCTGTAGACATATTGTGCTGCCTTGTGATTTACTGGTATACATGTACAAGTTGTATACTGGAATATGGTTTGTGTGAGTGGTCATGTTCTACAAATGTATGTTTGGTTTGATACCTGTATATGAAGAGTTTGTTTGCAAAAACCGATAAGTCCATATTTGCCAAATGAAGATATTTGCGATTAAAGGTCAAGAAAAATAAAGAGAAAAATAAGAAAATTTGTGCTTCTTTTGACCATAACTTCAAAAATGTGCCTTTATATGTAGTGACCAATATATCATATAAAAGGTATTATTTTGTACTTTATGACAGAAACCGTACTTAAAAATCTTCAAAAATGGACTTATCGGTTTTTGCAAACAAACTCTTCATATCCTTTGCCCATAATGTTTGTATAATATGTTTAAAGGAATTTTTGATATCTGTGGTTGTCTTGGTTGTGTGGATATGTTTTTATGGGTGTATTGTATGTGTGTTTAATATTTGTCTGTCTGTGTTTGTTCATCTGTCTGTCTGTTGTATGTGTGTGTATGTGTGTGTGTGTTTGTGTATGTGTTAGGGTTTGGAAATGATGAATTATAATAATCATTTTCTTGTTTGTCTGTATTGCTTAGATTGATGAGGACCTGACTGCCAAGATCAACATGGGGGACACGAGGTTCTCATTCCAGAACCGTGCCAAACTCTTCAACCCTGCCTGGATGGCTCCCGAAGGTAATACAAAGACAACCAGCATCAAAACAAACAAAAACAGAAACAAAGCAAAAAGATACCAAGGTTCATTGATGATTAATCTGAAACCTGATACCTACATGTACTTTATACACCATACATGAAAAGGTGATGGTGACCCATCTTTTTGCCCTTTTGTGGTACAGGGCTCTCTTTTAGTCCAGTCTGTATGTGCAACTCACTTTACTTTTTTAATAGTCAGATTTCCTTGCAGATTATTACCTGTGTTTCTTAGAAAATTCTCTATCTCTGCCAGGAGTAGTGTTCACACTAGTGTCAAACTCCACAAGAGAAGTAAAACAGGATTTGGGGGCCAGCTGTATCCCAGTATTCGCATTTAAACAAGGAGTTGGCAATGCATAATTCGCAAGATCTTTCTTGTTTCAGATATGAAAATACAGTATGTACTCGATGTGGATTCTGAATACACACATAAGTCATTTTTATTTACTTATTAATTCATTTATCATTTATTTTTTATGAGTTCATGAATGTACAATAACGACTGAAGTAGTGAACAATATAGGTCTATAGATGGTTTTGACAATACAAATGTTCATAATGTAAGGGCAAGAATTTAAAACAAACCTAGCTTTGATTGAATCTGATGAGAAAATGCATCAACTGTTAATTCTGTGGTGCTATAAAACATTATTAGATTTTCAGATGGATAGTGTCTTCAGTAGGATTGAATAAATAATAATAATAATGATAATAATAATAATAATAATAGTAATAATAATAATAATAATAATGGTAATAATAATAATAGTAATAATAATAATAATAATAATAATGGTAATAATAATAATAGTAATAATAATGATAACAATATTAATAATAATAGTAATAGTAATACTGAAAATAATGATAATGAAAATAAAAATAAGATAATAATGATGTTGATAATAATAATAATAATAATAATAATGATAATAATAATAATAATGATAATGATGATAATAATAATAATGATAATAAAGAAAATGCTTGTGCATAGGGATAGTTGTGATATGGTTTTAGGTGTAGTTTGGTGTGGCTTAGCGTGCAGATACATGTATAAGTGTATTTCATGGGAACAATTGCCGCAGGAGCAAATGTTGTCGAACCCTATGTGGCACTATTAATGGTCACCCATCTCTGGAACTGCTTGTCCCATGACAGCTCTCCAGCGCTCGGCAGAGAACATGAACAGCCGGTCAGCAGACATGTGGAGCTTTGCCATCTTGATCTGGGAACTGGTGACGCGTGAAGTGCCGTTTGCTGGCCTCTCCGCCATGGAAATCGGCATGAAGGTATCAATTTGAGACTCTTTCCAGGAACACATTTCAACTATACTGATGAAGAAAAAAACTAGCTACACAGTGTATCAAGCCAGTAGGAAAGACAATTATAATCAAGTTCAGTTGAAGATTTTTTAAATGATACAGAGAAATACACCGCACAGGCATTCTACAAAGATCTCAAGTTGGAAGTCTAGTTTTGATACAGATGTTTAATAGTTCTACTTTGAAATGGGGGGAGGGGGTTGGGAGCTGGGGCTGGCTTCCTCATCAAAGCACTCCGCAAAGTACACTGTAGATGGAAATATTCTTAATCTATACTGTTGTCTTATAAATTTTTAGATCACTAACATGTTACCAACACTGCATTATGTGATGATCCAGTTTTTGTGAAATTTGCCACATTGGTTTGATTTTCAGAAAATTAACATGGCAGGATTTTGCTTTTTGATAACACAAATGCAATGTACACTTGTACATCAGCTCTAAGATGAGTAATTGCTAACTTTACTTCTTGACAAAGGAGTTTACTTATTTCTTGTTTCATCTCTGCATTTCTCGATTGAGATTGTAACCACTCTTAATGGCAATTTGTGAGATGTACACATGGCATAAGTGCAATACTTGAGTAACTCTGAGGCTGAAACGGTGCAGCACTGGCTGTCACCATCCACAGCGTGAGAAATAACATGATGAATTTTCTCTTCCATCACCAGATTGCCTGCGAGGGACTGAGGGTGGAGCTTCCCCCGGGCACATCGCCCCACATGGCAAAACTGATCAAGATTTGCATGAATGAGGATGCCACCAAGAGGCCGCGCTTCGACATGATCCTGCCCATCTTGGACAAGATGCGCACGGTGTAGAGAGCCAGTCAGGTGTGGGAGCGTTCACCCTCAGCATGCAGGGAGATTTGGCCTGTGGCAGCATGGGAAAGTACCTAACGTGGAATCACACAGTCAATTGTGTTTGATTTCTCCCCTTTCTCAAAGGCCGTTGTGAGGATGGTGATAGGTGCATTATAGATGCAGAATTGGTCTCCTATGTAGTGAGCCCTTTATGACAAATGTACATCCAAAATTTTAGAATGCATGGTAGTTAATGCTATTGAAAATGGATGTTAGAATTGTACCAAACTAGTGAAGCTGTAATAATTGGCCTGTATGGCAAGGTAAAGTGTTATAGAAGAGAATAATGCCCAGTGATAAAGGTGAGTTACACAGGAAAGTGTTGGTTTGGTACAAGAAATGCGTCTTGACAAGGAAGAGTCAACTATGAATTTGTCTATTGCAGGTGATATAGGTATCACAAATCGCAGTTAGATGCAAACAAAAAAAATAACATTGAATGCACTATGAATATGGAAGTTTACAAACAGAAATTTGAGTAATTTTCCACAGGGAAAAACCTATTTTATATCTGAAAGCAGTGAAACGAGCACTGGACCAATGGTTGTTTTGGCAGATTTTTGCAATCATTAAAGAAAAATTGTGGCCTATTTGAAAATGACTGAATCATATATTTTCAAACATCAGATCAGTTTGGAAATTCACGCTTGTATGAGAACTTTCTTGGTCATGTATGACCATAATGCCATTTGTATGGGGCTTTGCCTATATTTTGTAACTTTTGTAACTGGTTTTTATTCCTGATTTGACACAAGTTTTGGAATTGTATTATGCCAAGACATTTTGTTCATGCACACAGCATAGAAGCAAAAGTTATGTTCCCCCCAAAAAAATAATAATAAAAAAATGAGGAAATACACTTTACTTATTAAAGCTTAATTCTGTGTATGAAGAAATCGCCAATGTGAATAGAAAGAGGAGTTTTAGGCAGTGCTGTCGCTAACCCTGTGGTATAGTGGGTAAGGTTCTTAGCTTTCATGTAGGAGGTCTCAAGTTCAAAGCCTACCTGAAGTTTGCATCCTTCAACAACACATTTTGCAAACGATGTCCCTCTTGACCCAGGTGCACCCATGGGTACGTATCAAGGCTGGGTTGATGATAGCAACAGGGCCTTCTCTGAAACCAGTGCTAGAACGGAAGAGACCAGCTTTTATAGTAAAATGCTTTCGTGAGTTTCTCCTTGTATGGTATGTTACATAATACTGGTATTCAACTGTTTTCAATACTCTAATTTTTCTTTGATTTTTCCCAGATGTTCACTGGTCTATGTGCTTCGTTAAAAACAGTATAAAGAATTAATGAAGAAAAATAAAAGATGTATGGAGTTTCTCTCTACAATGAATTCCCCTGTAATGGTAAGATGAAAGTGGTGCTAAAGCCTTGGGTGTATAATCACCTTGCAGTCCACAATACCATGCTGGTAGTGGTAATTTGTGAGTTAGCACTCATATTCAGGTGTGTGTCAGGTTTGTTACTGCCATGTGGACAGGATAGACTGAATATTGTATTTGGATTATGACAAGACACTGGTGTTAAGGTGTCCTATATTTTACAATCTAGTGTACACCCGAATTAATCTTCTGTGGTGTAAATTGAATATACATGTATACCAAATGTATAAAGTGATGTGATATGTGAATATTTTCCTTTTTTTATCCCTTAGTTGGATAGGTTACATTTTTTGAAGATATTTGTTTTGGGATGGGATGCATGAGATCATGAAGTACAATATGTGTCAGCTCAGAATATCATGTCAGTTAAAATTGTGGTTACATTTTACTTTCATAAGCGATCACCTTGGGAATATTTGACAAAAATCTATCAAGCTTTAGTAAATGTACAGATGTATAACAGGACGGTTGATTGATCATGATTAAAGCAAATCTTTGTTGAGGTCACGGGGTCAAAGATTACCATTATCTTTTGACAGTAGATGTGAATTTATTGATTGCCCAAACTCAAAGTCGTGTTGTTATGTTATCATTTAGCAGTGCATGGCAATTATTTGAAAACACTTTGTTTTCGGACTTTGTTCACGTCACCAATATGACAAAGCTGTTCAGCAATTGGGTGAAACAAAATCATGTGAAAAATAGAGTTTTCATGATAATTTATGTACTATAGAATTTCATAAAAGCTGTTGTGTGATTGGTGCTTGGGAGGCATTGAACAAATCATGATTGCAAAATGGATCAGCACATTACAATGTATACCCCTGAAGATATCTTCATGAGCCGTGGAGTCCTTACAACCTTATACAGACGTACAAGACAGACAAGGGAATATTTTTGATGTGGTACAATAGCTTGTGCCTCTACACTCTACCTTTGGTTTTGCCTTTCACACAATCCATCAAATAGCCATGTTTGATCCACTTCCCCCATTATGAATAGGCCTTTAGTATTGGACAACCAGCATTGAGACTATGTAATTATATGCTTTCTTTCCGTACATATCATGGTACATATTTGCTACTGACTTTCAAAAGGGGGCGCACTCTCTGGTAATTGTGATTGTAGTAATTTGTAACCTACCTATGTCGCAAAATGATGTCTCATGTCTCTTGTTGCTAGGTGAGATTTGTGCCAAGATAGAGACAGAAATCATTGAATGAGTCTTCAAGAAAAGTGTGCCAGATTCCAGATCACGTCTTCCATGAGTGAATACAGTGATGCAAGCTTTACCTAATCAAGAATGAGTCTTCTGAATAGCTTCGTCTTCTTTTTTTCTTTCCCCCCCCCCCCCACACTCTCTCTCTCTCTTCCAATTGTGAAGTAAATTTTACCGCATTGATTTCGCATGATACTGGCTCATACCACACTACAGCACTTTCTTAATGTTATTAAAGAAATACTATTTGGAGCGATTCCCATCCAGCCTTGTTTGGTGCGCTATGACAACACCAAGCCAAGACGACCGTGAAGATACTAGATATGCAGGTCTCACGACAAGGACTTCCATGCTACATTACGTAGGTTTATTAGGCATCGCAGATTAGGGTCAGTGACTGAGGCTGAAAATAAATGAGGTGAAAAAACCAGCTGAGATCAAACGTGGTCGGAGGACCAAAATAGCTTTAATCTGATATTTTGGAGTCATTTACCTGACAAACAAACTTGGGAGTTATTCAAGAGCATCTGATTTTCACATTTCTTCATGAACATGTGGCTTGTTTTGCCAAGACAGAGTATGTCATTTCCTTTCATGCAAGATGTATAACACTGAGTGAGTAATAGTTCAGAGATTACAATTTGTGACAGGCCATCTGACTGCAGCAAGGATGTGAACTGTTGCGAAGGTGATGTCATCACGGTTGCACGAGGGCGCTATGTAACTGGGCTCTAAGCCCAGAGTTTGAACTTGGAAAAGACTGAATGTAGTAGATGTACTTATGACATGTACCCGTAATTGCATGAGCATGTATACAAAGAGCAGGAGTATACATTTGTAATGCCCGTAGAATTTGTTCAATACCTTTTCTGTGTTTAACAGTCAATATGCCAGAATCTTCCATCGTACTGCATTGGCATGTTTTAATGGAACCCTTCATGTAGAGATAGATAGGTAGTCTGATTATATTAGAACTTGTCTTTCAGAGTAGTGTGTGCGGCACAACAACTTTTTTTCTCTCCAGTGTCAATAACACAGGACAAAACTCCATCCACCGTAGTAGAATAAGATGATTACAATGTAGGTAGCGGTATAGTATTTAGTAATAGAATTGGTAGGTCACAAGTACACTCTCTCGTTTATACCAAACAAACCTCAAAGTACAGGAGAGATTTATTTAATTATTTTTTGTGTAATCTTAGACAAATGTAATTTTAGAATTGTAGTAATGAAACTATTTTTTAATACCGTATATTTGTTTCCATAATTGTAATTTTGATTGCTATTTGTCATTTAACCGACGGGAAGGAGCTAGGGATGATTACATTGTATGTATCTCACACACACACACACACACACACACACACACACAAAGAGAGTTTAGTTAATATGCATGCATGCCTGTTCGCTTTATGTTGATTGGTGCTAGCAGAACAGATGTGCCATCTTTTAAAATGAATTATTGCCAAATGTTTTGATTCTGTTGAAAATGTATTTCCTTCTCATGTTAAAAAGTCACTCTGTTGCAACTAAACAGCCTCTAAAACTATGCAGGTTGGGTTATTATAGGGAAGAGCAACAACAACAAAAGTTTTGCCCACAAATTATTGGTACATGTATGTATATACAATGTTTATCTTGTATGTTGCTGTTCTGATATAGATTGTAGACGTTCTGCATACAACTGTATGTTCATACAGTTTGTAGTTGTGCCAAAGGTTTTGATTCACTGCTTTTACTAATCTGTGTGCAACTCAAATATTTAGCTGTAAAACTTGTTATAAAAAAGAAATTTCATCCTGCATAATGATTAGCTAAGAATCTCTATATCATGGTAGTTAAGCAGCGTATCACTTTGATTTATATGATATATGTTTAGATAAATATGTTTTTAGACTCTTTTTGATCAATGTATACTTTTCAGCATTGATAACTCACTTCTCATTTCACGCCAAAGATGTAAGATCATAACTTGTGAAACTGAAGAAAATTTCTGGGATGACATCTTGAAAAATGGCTATTTTCAAGGAGCCCATAATGGTGTAGGATCACATGGATAATTTCCTGTAAATGAAGTAACATTATGTGAGCATTTCTTCATCTTGGTTCAGACGTTTCCCGAGCTCTTGCTTTTGTTGTGGGTTATTTTTTGTTTTCTTACAAATACCAATTATTCAGAAGGAACATTTCATGATCTCCTACCAGAGCATGTTACAATATATCACTGCTTGTTTGTCGTTTTTATTCCCTGCCCCCATGATGACTATTGATACTTTTTATCATTATACTATTCTTTGCCTTCTTCTTTATATTGTACGACTTCTTTCCCTTTTCTTGACAAAAAAAAAAAAATGTGTAGAAATTCTATTTTGCATTTGATGATATTGATATTTGTGTATGCATGCACAACCAAATACTGTAGATACTGTGATATCGTGCATGATTTAATTCTCATTAGTTGCATGTTTGACAAGAGATGAAGGCAAATTAGTGGTATGTGTTATGAATCAATGCATTTTATATGAGACACAAGAAAAAAAAATGATTCCAGCTTGGCTATCATTGCATGCCATCAGATTTTTTTTAAAAGGTGAATGCACCCGATCAAATTAAGTGCTTCTTTGCATGCCTGTACCTTTGTAGTTATTGGAATATCTTTACGATTACATCAGAACGTGTTTAAAAAAACCAAAAAATCAAGTCTTGCCAATTTGAAAGCATGTAGAACAGTGATTTGTAGCTTATGGTCGTACATAATTTTCTTTCATAAATTATATCTGATCAAAGTAGTAATTAATATTAAGTAATCCAAGGTACTTCAGATTTATTATGTCTTCTACACTGTAGATCAAGAGTGCATTTACAAGTACAGTAGGTATGTGATGTTTGTTCCACCATATCGGGACATGGGTCGTAAATTTTGAAATCAACCAACTAGTTCAGCTCATTAGCTGCTCTTTGTTTTTGTTTATTTTTAGGGCAAAATTTGGAAATGCAAGATGTTCAAGTTGTATAAAATGTTGCCATCTCATTTTTATCAACTAGCTCACAATCCGGTGTATGAGTGATATGTGCACGGTACAAAAAGCAGCATGAAGACAAACTACAGCGAAGCAAAATTGCTTCAATCATAGAAAAATGTAATCCCTGCTTGAAGGAGATAAACAATGTTAAAATAGTGATGTATGCATTTTTTTTTGGGGGGGGGGGGGGAGGGAGTTCAATTAAGATATTTTTCTAACTGATTGGGAGTGATTAATGTAATAATCATAAAACAGGTTATCTTTCAAAGTAAACTGTACATGTAATACTAGGCAGTTAATTCTACATTGGTAAAGGTTGTACCAAAAGAGTTATATCCCTTGTCATGATACTATCACTAAGCATGCATTCAGAGAATGGTATATGCCTTGTAATACCCAATCCCAACACTATGATTTGTACACATTCAGCAACTTTTATTTATTTGTATGCATTTGTATGTATGTCATTTTCATTGATCCTGTATGTAACATGATTGCTCGCTAGTGAAGTTAGCTACATGTCTTTGCCTATTTCTTTGATTTATAAGTTGTATTTTGTGTGTGTGAGTGTCGTGTGTAGACAGGATGAGCAGAATACTTTAATAGTAAATGTGTACATCAATCTTGCCCTTTATAGAGGGATGGTATAGTTTTCGTTGAGATGAAACCTACGTTTCCAACTTTTTTGTGAGATAATGAGAAACCTCTCATGAAATATGAAAGATCATACAATTCTAAGAGGAATTCAAAGTGTATTTGATGGAGATTAGTTTTGAAATGGCTGACATATCCAAAAACTTAATGGTCCTGATTAAAAGGTGGGAATGAATTTTTATTATTAAAGACCCCTTTGTTTTACTTTCTTCTTAGATATCTCAGCCATTTTAAAACCAATTTTCATCAAATTTTGAATTCCTCTTAGAATTATATGCTCTTTTAGTGTTTCAAAGTGGTTTCTAATTGTCTCACAAAAAGTTAAAATCTGAATCCCCTATCTCAACCAAATTTGTATGGTTTTTTTTTTTGTTTTTTTTTTTGTACCATCCCTTTAAAGTTGAATCCAAAGGGACGGACCAGAAAAAATCCTTCGACTTGAGTGAAGTTCAACTTACACAATAGAATTGGCACATGTTGATATCCATCTGAGGTAGAATTTTTCTTCGACTTGGCCAATTTTCATGCAAGGTTGACCAAGGCAAGTTTGACTGTATAAACTGTAATATATTACAAGTTGTAATATCTCACCATCAAGTCTGTGGAGGAATGATTCTTTTCATTAAATTGGCACCACTAGATTTTACTTTTGAATGTCTTTTGATGAAGGGTTACACGTACATTAATGTGATTGAATTCATTTAGTCTTCTCAAATCAGGAGGAAACTTGGATGCCAAAATCCATCAATATGTGTGAGGTACACAAAAGATTATTCTTTAAAAAGCAATCGCAGGGTTTTTGAGCTGAAGTTGCAAGGTTTTTGAACTTTCTTCAGCAGAAACAATTCATGCAAACAACAAATTGATCATACTGTATGAATTATGAGTTGTACTCTGCTGTATGAAACATTTTGATGAAGAGCAAGAATTATCTGAAAAAAAAAAGAAAAAAATGAACAGATAATGCACCATACCACAGAAGTGAAATCTCTGGGACTATTAACCCATTGAGGACAAGCTTATTTTACTATAACACATGCTTCCCATAGACACATACCGGAGTATACTTGGGACTAGTCTCGCTATGGGTTGAAATGATCAAGTTCTCTATAAAGGCTGAGTGGACTTCTGCAAAGGTCAATGAAGCAATATCCAGTACGATGTAGAGCAAAATTGTTCGAACCATCACAAAGCAGTTCCCATCCTGAAATGCAGATTACTTTTTAAGAGTTTGATTTTAAAATGAGTTAACTCCGTTCTTGCTAATATAAGATATTTGTGATTAACATGTTAAAAAAAAAAAAAGATAAGAAAATATGGGACATTTTTAGTCATACATTCAAAAGTATCCCTTGTTATGTGACATGTGAGGTATCATTGGAAAATGTTATTATATTCCTCTATCTGATGTGTGATGGGCTAACCTTAGAAATGTTTGAAAATGGCACTTAAACTCTTTTTGTGATCATATTCTTCACTTGAACGGTTTACAGTGAAAGAATGTATTGACAGAAGCCATTTTGGTTTATCTTGCATGAATCCACTGTCAGTGCACTGGCCAATCATGTGATGAAAGCATGTGACAGGTCATGTGACAATTGTGGCAACCATCATGATCCTACTGCAGTCATTCATTTGTATTGCTAACTGAAAGAAAAAGCACGATCCATGGACTCACTTGTTGTTTTGAGTTAATTGAAAAATAAAACAATGATAAAGGAGATTAAAAGATTCTAACATACAGTGTAATTGCTTTGACACAAGAGTCAGTGTTTTTGCAGCCTGATAGAGCTGTAAATTTCTACATGTACGTACATATTTGCCTAGTAAGATAAGTAGGGCCTACATTAAAGGAAACCAAAACCCAAAGAGAAATGTGGATTGAGTGAAAGCAGCAACATTAGTAGAGCACATCAGTGACAGTTTGAGGAAAATCGGACAATCGATGCAAAAGTTAAGAATTTTTAAAGTTTTGGTGTTGGAACAGCTGGATGAGGAGACTACTAGAGTTCATGACATCATGTTTGGACAACAATATGAAGAAAATATAAAGAAAATTCCACAAAAATTCACTTTTCTAGCATAATGAAAGTACACATGACTAACCGCTTTCAGAAAGCAGGGGGAATAATCATTAACATATGTCAGTATCAAGTTGATGGAATGTGTAATTTTCATGAAAAATGCATTTTTGTGGAATTTCCTTTATATTTTGTTTATATTTTTGTCCACACATTCGTCATAATCTCCAGTAGTCTCCTCATCCAGCGGTTCCAACACCAAAACTTTAAAACTTCTTAACTTTTGCATCGATTGTCCGATTTTCCTAAAACTTTCACTGATGCATTCTACTAACGTTGCTGCTTTCGCTCGATCCACACTTCTCTTCGGGTTTTGGTTTCCTTTAAATGAGAGCTAGGATTTGATGGCATGGTATTGTATTTGCTGTTTGTATATTACATAGAATGATTTCAGTTGCCAGAAGAAAATGTTACGGCAAAATTTACGCAAGATTGTTTTTTCACTGCACAGTGATGAGAGGAACTTTTTTTAATAATTTGATATGAGGTAAATCCGTTTTCTTTGGGACAAAGTCTAATGCAAGGACAAGTATTTATCAAACCAACTATGCATGCTTTTCAAGACAAGTTAATAATGTCATATGCTTTCACAAGATTACTTTGTTTTTCATTTGTTTATCAAGATATGACAATGATTTATGACCAGCAATCATGTCAATTCACTGTTGTAGCTATACGATATCAACATTCACAAAACTGGCATGTATTTTATGAGTTACTCGTACATGTATTCTTTTTCTCGATGAACTCTAAATGCAATGGAATTTCGGAATCATAGATTTAAAGGTTTGTGCGAAAGAATGTAGTTAAAAACGATAATTTCTTACGGGTACTTTACCATTTTAAATCATACGCTTTCAGGAGACACATCCCCTTCTTGAATGTGTATTGAACTTTGCAGAAGGAACAGAAGAATTAAGACTGAATGACAACGGGGCAAAATGATTTGATGTCATGCCTGTATGCTGCCGTTACAACAATTTGAGTGTTTGCGAGGGATGTGCATACATGTAGGTCAGTGCACATTGTGTTCTCCAGTGAACATCCACCTTATGGCAGAGCCGGCGGAGCGTTTTCAAAAGTCCGGGTTTCATGAGCTAACAAGCAAAAAAAAAAGGGTATTCAGCAGAAAAACATAACCGTACCGCACTCACACTTCAAGCTAGCTAGGTCTCTATCTATTTCTTTTTAGTGCCACTAACGTACTTCTGGTTCCAAAAAGCCGGGGGGGTTGCCCAAAGTGATGACACCTTATGTGTTCCTTTGTATGGTGCACAAAAAGTGGGGGGGGGGGGGGGGGGGGGGCAAGCCCCCATGGCCCCCCAACCCCCCATCGGTTCCGCCAGCCATGTATGGGTAATGATAGTATTTATGTTAGTACTGGGAAACCCTCTCAATAAAGAGAGAAAAAAAGAAATATAACGCCTCGACCTTTTGTATAAGATTTACACAATGAACATGTAGATAGCATACTGTATATTTTATATGCCTGCTCTTTCCTTGTCAGACTTGCATGTACCTTGGCCCTGAATATACAAATAAAAGTTTTCTTCCCCAAGTTCTTCATTTTTATATGAATGGAGTGGTTGAAATTTGTCTTTTTATGTCTGTAGTCTATATGCCGGTATCTGCTTGCTGCATTTAACTGGCTTTGAAAAAAAAAAAAAAATAGAAGACCACAATTACAATGTAATCAAATTTACAGTATAATTTATAACAGTATAACTTCCTACAAAGATATCTAGTTACTCCATATAGCAGTCAACTTGAATGGGCTGGTGTTCACTGTGTAGAGGCATGATGCACCATGTACACAATTGTATATTATTGTACATCATGTATAGAATGATATTCAATGATCACACAGCTTGATTTTGCAACCTCAAGAGTTAAACAAACATGTCTACATTTGCCTCATGGACACTCATAATACAGATCAAGTAACCACTTATTTTCTGACCGCATGGAGTTGTAAATGACACCCTCTCCCAAGCCCCCCCCCCCCCCTCAAAAAAAAAAAAAATTAAAAAATCAGATAATATACAAGCTGGGGTTTGTTTCATGAAAGTCTCACAAGAGTTTTCACTCATACACGTGTAAGACACACTCAAGACTTTATAATGACATTGATTTTGAAAGTCTCTCATATAAAGTAGCTACATATGAGAAAGTTTGGCCATTCTGAGATTTACGTACTGTATCTAAGGACATTCGATGACTTCATGAAAAAGACCCCATAGCAGCTCTAGCTGACCACTGATGCTGGTGGCATCTCCGCCAATGCATGAATCTACTCAATGCCTCATGCTCGGATGCTCTTTCCATTGTCTATCATCGACCTCAATAAAACTTGTGACCATCAATCATGTCACTGTAACATATGGTCAATATACTGATATACATGTATATAGGCCTAGGTCACAACATGTCCACTGAGCTAGATACAGGAGGCCACACATCCAAACACAGAGGACTCTGTAAACAATCTCAGCACATACAGTACACTGTAACAGACAATGCTGAAGCCTCAATGTGCAATCATAATAATTTTGAAGCATACACATGTACAAACTTGTACATTTCCAGAGGTGCGTATTTGTTACATGCATGTGACTCATCACTACCAAAGTTATAATTGATGGATTGTCTGATGTTGGTATATATTTGTTAAAACTTTCCAGAATCTAACCATTCCATGATTTATAATTTTTGTTCTCATTGTTTTGGTTTTTTATTCCTTACCCTGAAATTCACAAATTGAAAGTTGAATAGTCACAAGATAAACATAAGTTTTCAAAGAATCATTTGACTGTTGTATGCCTGCCAACTCTATCCCTTTTGGTGGTAGACTACCACTTTTGAGAGACTTCAAACTAGCGCTGTTTGCACACAGGCAGCCTGGATTCTGCCACTTTCTCAAATGAAAATGTTGGCAAGCATATGCACGCTGTTGGACACAGTCAAGTGTACATGTATATAGGCCTATAGTTGAAGCATTCTGGGCTTGTAAGCACTGTAAGTCAACTCAACAAGCAATTGTCACTTGATTCAAAGCAACCATGCGATTTGTAAAATGATTATCTATTAGACTTCGGAATTCAATCAGATACAGGGGCGGATCCAGGGAGGACCGCAACCGGCGCACTCCCCCCCCCCCCCTTTATTTTTTGTTGAAACAAAAGAAATAAAAAGAAAAAATGGGGAGGGGTGCGTGCCCCCCCCCCCTTTAATTTTGTAAACGTGCCTCCTCTTTACGGAATTCCTGGATCCGCCCCTGAGATATACACCTAAACTGCTCCAATTTGTCATGAATCTTTAGTTGGCAGTCAGATTGCATTTACAATCAGAGTGCACTCATCTAAAATGCATCTCTTATTAGATTGGGTTTAGAAGTTTGGTGGGGTTTTTTTGGTTTTGTTTTGTTTTTTTTGTTTTTTCAGGGAGAGCGGATGCTAAGTATTCAATGATGCAGCTAACCTCCATAAGCAGTTGTCATATGTCACACTCCCAAGTTTTAAGAGACAGAACAGTTCGACTACTGATAGAGCCACTACATAGAAACTTTCTTCTATAACCATCACAATTTCAACACATAATATTTGTCAAAGTTCTGTAAAAGCCCTCTTTTATAATTCATGTGTACAAACCACATGGTGTGCCATCCCTATAAACCCTTTATGTCCCAATATGCACAAATTTCACACACGTTTTATGGACTGAAATCTACTCCGGCGGTAGAGGGTTAAACGTACAGGATGACCATGACAGCCACAAGAGCCTGTCTGAGGTCTTTCCTTGGCCTGTGTGACAGAGTTACCACAACCAATCAACTCATACAACCCCCATTTTACCTACGAGATGGAATGACATCTACCGTACTAGTAGTCCCCTTGGCTATAATTTTAATACTGGTGTATTTGCATGGCAGGGGGGGGGGGGGATGTGTGTCCAAGACATTTGATACTTAATGAATAGATGTTATTTGGAGAATGCAGGGGCTCAGTGTTATTAAGCCAGAATATCAATTCTCCAGCTGCCCGCATTTTTGTCCTGTTTTCATAATATGTTATTTCGACAGTGATGATATACAATTGTATGGGGTTTTATATGCAATTAAAGGCACATGGAGGCATGAATGTATTACCAAAACTGATCTGCCATTACATGTATACACCCCGAGACCTACCAGCATCTGCGTCTGGAATAGCAGGCTGTCAAACAAAAAGTCAACTGGTCTACAGAGGAGAGGAATGAAAAAAAAAAAAATCTCATTGCTGCTCCATCCACCACCCCACACCGGCCCCAAAATGCATCGCTAGTTGATCACAATCCAATGCACACATGCATTCCAGAATGTATTCAGGGAGCTGATTTTGTTCTTGTTGTTCAACCTGTGGTCAAGTCACATGCATAAAGTCCTTGGGAGAAAAACAACAAAGAACATAATATATCATATTCAACTTTCGTCTGTACATACACTGTATATACAGGGTACATCGATTGTACTTTCATCATACACGCAGTTACGTACCTAGCCCACAGTGTTCTGGAATTCTGCTGCAAATAATTGTCATTTTGTTATTATTTAATTAACAACTCTGAATTTCACTGCATATCTAACATAACTATAAACAAATAGATAGAACTTTTTCTTTGTTTGTTTTTTTGTTTTAATCTGTACAAACTCAGAAATAATGGACAAAAACACACTATACACATATGTGACAGCCAAGCTCAAAACCAATAAAGTCTCAGGTTAAGATTCTCTGTTTGGATCAAATTAGTCATTTGGGTTGACTGACTAAATTTTTTTGAAAGTTTGCCCTATCATCAAAATTTGGAGGCTTAAAACAAAACAGAGATTGAGATATTAGCAGCTTTTCTGGACCACAGTATTTTGGACAGGTGCTGCTATCACTGGGAAATAGAATGTGGTTCATGATACTTCTGCACAGCATGCCTGAGTGACCCTAATCATTTAAAACCTCTTTTGTCCCTTTTCTCTAGAACTGTATCTCTTACATCTCTCTTATTTCAATCACTTTTTAAATGGGCTCAGATGATCCAATATTAACAAGTTATATAGCAATTTTAAAAACTTAGATCTAAGTCTTTTAAGATTAGTAGGGAAGTGGAATTCATTTTGGCCTATTTTTTGCTGTTTTTATTTTTGTATTTCGTTATTTTGTTATCTTATTCATTTATTTATCTATCTATCTATCTATCTATCTATCTATTTATTTACTCATTTATTTATTCATTTTGCTGGGCGGTCACATACATTGTACTCTCCTGGGTGCCACACAGAGAAAATGTTCAACACAAACATCAAACCATACCAGATTCTAAATTTGAATTGCAGAGATGCATTGTTTCATGTTATTTATTCAACATACTTTTTTTGAAAATACACAAGTTGACATTGTTTGATTTTTTTTCTTTGTTTTACAAAGAAAGTCACTTTGAGCCCATTCTGATACAGATCAGCAGCATAACGGTGCATATAATGCAGCTGAGTTTTAACAACCTTAAACAAGACTGTATGTACATGTACATATGATATACACGAGCATACACTAATATTCAACATTTTCCATAATGGTAAATTATACAAGGGGCTGGTTTAAAAAAAAAAAAAAAAATCCTGGCAAGGTGTAAATTTCCCACTGATACCATCTAATATACTCCATAAATGATATAATTATTAAGAAATACTGCGCTGCCTTTCAACATCATTTAAACATTTCTTTCAGCAAACAAAGGATAAATGTCTGAAAATATTACATTTGATACAGATATATATTTATGTTTTAAACATGATTTACAAACAATTCTCACATTCAACCAGTCCAGTTAACTTTAACAGCTCTCATCGATTGGTCTTAATAGTGAATATCAGCAGTCAATATCTACATGAAAAATGGTATCATCTGATATGCAGCCAATTGTGCAAGACCTTCATCTTTTGTGGAAGTGGATTTGTAAGTAAAATCATAATTGTATGAAATAAATCCCCAAATACAAACTTTTACACTGAAATGTGGTTATTCACAACTAAATTGCTCCCTTATACAAGTATGTTATGATTAGTATTCTCCCCACCATAATATGGCTGAGTGAAAATACATTGTATTCAGAAATTATCAGTCTTCTGATTCAGACAAAATATACAGGAATAGACCATTAGGGAAAGCAAAGGAAAGGAAAGTTGTGGAATGCATTTCACAGCTTAAGCGATATAAAGATCAATTGCACATGGGTTATATTCCTGTTTGAAAATTAATGAATTTACACTTCTAGCTTTTTCTCAAAAACTCAAGATCACTTACCCAACAGATGTTACAGAGTACAACAGATTTTAGGTATCACAGGCCTTACTTGCAGTTGTTGGGTACATGCCATGGAGCAGATTTTTTTTTGTTTTTCTTTAATACTGGAATAAGATTGATCAGCAGTAAAGGGATGAGAAGATCAGTTGACAATTTTTATGCATTGAATGTGAACAATAATCAAATAATTCAACTCTACAACATGGCATCTCCATGTACTGTATTGTACAACATTTTCCCTTCCCTCCCATTCCCTCGCTCTACCCTAGCCTCTTCTTTCCTTTGTCTCTAGCTTTCTTTCTCTCTCTCTTTCCCCAAATCAATCATCGATGCAAGCATACTGTAAAACCAGAAATGTTTGCGTGCATGAAATTTTTGTGACTTCGTAAGAAGCCAAGATTCATGATATTAAAATGCACATGAAAGTTCTTGTGTCCACTATGCATTGAATGCCAGAGGCAATGCACGAAAATTTCATGCCGCGAAAGTAAGCCATCGGCTCCAACTCGTGAAAATTTAAAGTGACAAATATTTCTGGTTTTACAGTCATTTGGACCAGCCCACTCGAAGCATTCATTTACCTGATCCTTTTGTGATGTATATCATACCACTTTCGATACTTCTGTGGTTTACTATTGTCAGCCATTTCAACTAATGCATGCAAGTATTTCATCATGATGTTTTCAATATGGAAGAGCGATTTTTTTTTTCAAGTTTCGCAAGGAAGCAAAATTATTTTAAAAAATACTCAAACAGCTAAAATATACACACAACTATTTATTCCACAGAAAAAAAAAAACTTGACAACATTCAATTAATCTCTATAATGCGTGTCTTCAAAAATACAAGTTCCTTCTCTCCCGCACTCTACTGAGTAGGCCTACACAAGAAAACAATGGGAGATGGTTGAAAGCTGAGAGAGATGAAAAATTGGAGATTTGCCTGACAAGAATAAAAACATCAAATACCATTGATGGTATTTGCCAGGAAATGATTCTCCTACCCTCAAAATATAAAAATCTATGAAACTACAGTAAAATTTTTGACTTTTCAGGTTACTACAAGTTATGTTTGTTTGTGTTTTTCAACTAACCTATTCTGCCTAATTTTCTGCATGCCTGCTTGCGTCTAAAACTTAAAAACCCAATTTTTTTTACACTACTGCTGTTTTCTTTTATTTGTTGGAAATAAAGATGGATTAAATCATACATCCACGGAAAGCTTTAATAGTCTGGATTAGTGACAAATTCATAAATGTACCAAAATCAGGAAAGTGATGTTTAATGACTCTATAAGACCTTTGAGGTGATGGGTCACATACTTGTAGGTAATTATGCATAAACACAACACTCCACCTGTGGGCAAACATCACAAAGAATCAAGCATTATGCTGGAGACTACAGTATATGGTATGCAGTCATAACTAATGAAACACCTACAGGCTTCAGAAAGAGAAAGAGAAAGAGACAAATAGTAGTACTAGAAGTAGTAAAAACTTAATACAAATAAAATAATCATTCACCCAGATCGCCAGAGTTCATGAAATTGGTGATACATCACTGCACTTCACTGTAGGATGCTGCAATTCACAAGTAATGTACAGACAATACACCAGGTACACAAATTCCAATGAAATTTCAGCTGTTCTCAAGATTCATACATGTATATTAGGCACCGATAGTCAGTTCTCTGTCATCTAAAACAAACAAATTTACACAGCCACATACTGTACATTTAGTACTGAATTCATATATCTCCTATAGTTCAGCACATCAACCAAAGTCTGCAATACTCATTTTCTACTATCATGAATGAAAGGCATATGATATTCGTCATCAGAGTGGCCATAGTGGATAAATTAATGAAAACTTTAAAAGCTTTCACAGAAAATAATCAAGACTGCGCTAATTCATCACCTCCTACAGTAACTGGTAAATAAAACATTTGCTCTCTTTAGCTTTTTTCCATTTCTTTTCTTCTTCTTTTTTTGCTTCTTTTTTTTTGCTTTTGTTTGTGATGCTATATACATACAAGTAACTGGCCCCAATGGTAGGTTACTTCTATGCCTACAAAACAATTCAAATCAGAGCATATACAAGCCCGTAATGATCACACTTGTACCAGTCATAATTGCACCTGTTCTAAAGCTTTCAAGTCAAAATATTTGCATCTCTTAGGGACGTGGAGCTGATGGGATAAACACGCCACTGTTGAAATCACCACACACACACACATACACACACACACACACACACACACACACACACACACACACACAGGAGCCCACTACCCCATACTGAATGGGTGCATTCAAGCTAAACCCACATGGTATGATACTATGCTCCGCTCCATTAACTATATAGTTCACACGCTGTTCCTAAACTTTAAGTTTAGGTCGAAAACTTATTAGCTTGTAGTTTAGCACCATGTGGATGCACTTGAAAGTTAGCAATCTTAAAGTTTAGTCCATGATTAGAACCACAAGACATCTTAGGGCTTACTCTCTCTCCACGAGCCACAGGGGGTCCCCACTCATAGTTTCGCTCCGTGTGGACACAATAATCAACAACCTCGCGTCTCGTTCACTGCATTACTTTGTATGGGCATAAGGTCATCTAGCAAAGACTCTACACTTCCGTTGTAATCATCAAGTGGGGCTCACTCGTAAGTTGTAACATATAAGTTTATGGGCGCATGTTAACCTGCGTCGTGAATTCACAAGTGGAGCTAATCATCGACAGTTAAGTTTTCGACCTAAACTTCAAGTTTGGCAACTGCGTGTGAACGTACAATTGTAGCTAATGTCACCACCAGTACCAACTACGCTATAAAAAGGTTGACAGTATCCTCATGTCAAGGTCATAGAGTGATTAATAAGATAGCTTGCTAAGCAGCCTCATGGAACACTTGTTCAGATGACCTCCATCAGAAGCTACCTGTGTGGTCTGTCTCATTGTTCTGTTG
Source organism: Diadema antillarum (assembly GCF_040938485.1). NCBI lineage: Eukaryota > Metazoa > Echinodermata > Echinoidea > Diadematoida > Diadematidae > Diadema > Diadema antillarum. The sequence goes on from NW_027270959.1 coordinate 3,341,808, forward strand.
GGTTGGGTTTTTTCACATTCATCCACAGCGCAACATATTTTGTGCTTTCCTTAAAAATGGTATGGAAAATGTTCCAAGGCTGTTAATAGTGACCAGCCGATTAAATTTTTCATCAATTACAAGGCAGAGATAGCACATGTATGACTATCATAGCCCGCACATCTGCTTTGGAGATTTTTCTTTGATATCCTTTTCCTTTCTTTGATATCCCAAGTTGGGTTGAAGTGGTGCCGAGACGTAACCACGATCATATTCGCCATCATGGCATCATGAAGGGGGAAAACACAACCTAAGTCATCGGTGTACTATGCTGGTACTAGGGACTTTTAGATTTCGTATCCAGGACATGGACTGCGACATGACGACGTCATTTCGTGATACTGCGCATGCTCCAGGTTTTCTGGCACTTCCATCCCCAGAATCGAGAACGTGTCCTTGAAGGATTTCACGTCCTCCCAGATTCAGGACGGGCAGCGTGCGCAGCTTGTATTTAGCACGACGATTATGACGTCACCACATCTGTCGACTCGTACTCACCATCGACTGAAATCTAAATGGTTTTACTCTGGCGTCGACGTGAGTGTCGCTGGGAATGGCCATATGGTTGGCTTGCACTTTTGGGCGGCCTGACCGCTTTCGTGTCCACACAGTCTAAAAGTCCCTAATGTTGTACAATGTAGGTCAATGTCGGTATTATACACCTGTTTGAGCTCTCCAATGCAGCCACTGGTTCATTCATGATCAAATCCACCAAGGCATACTTGCAGTAAATATGCTTAAAATGTGACATTGCATCAAAGTATTTAATAATGTTGTACAGTCCCACATATAATGAATTGTGTTAGTTCAACATGACACTCTTGAAAACCTAGCTTGAATGCACCCTATTAGTACCATACAGAAGCCCATCAATCAGAAGGAATGTCAGTCCACATGCTACCACAATTAACGATTATATGATATAATATCTTTCACTTGTACTTGACCATCTTCAACACCACTGAATATCATACTTTTTTCTGCCATGCATGTAATATCACTTGCTATTTTGCCAAGGACCTGGAATTCTACCAGTATTTTATCGCTTTGGACTAGAGACACTGACTTAGAAAAGGTTGCTTTGGTCTAATCTACATTATGTATACTCATCTCCTTTCAATATAGTGTTGCACAAACAAGAACCGGTAGATTCATTTTGACAAGACACAAAACTTCTCCAATCTTCTAAAACTGCTCAGCTTTTGTCATTGTGTGCATTAATGTTCACCTGATACATACAGGTTGTAGTAGCCTATAATCTTCAGGAAATAAGTCTTGGTCTGGCGAAGAATACTGTAAAATGAGGAATGTTTGCGTGCATTTTGATTTCGCAAATTTTGCTAAAGATCTGGTCTATACTATATGCATTGAATGTTAGAGGCAACCCGCTAAAATTTCATGCTGCGATTAAAGCCGTCGGCTCCCATTCGCGAAATGCCACGAAAATATCATGTTTTACAGTATCTTTCACATTAACATATTTCACATTGGTGGCTGACACACACTGATATTTGTAAGTGCCATTACCAAGTTTACGCAAACAAACCAAAAAAAACAAATCCTACTTTTGACATCAGGTCATCCCTTGACATCTATAGCGATGATCAATATTTTGCTGACTTGAGTTGTGCTTTCATGCCAATAGCATGAAACAAGTGAACATTGTAGACTATGCCAGTGAAGGATACAACTACAATGTAGTACATGGCTTCACAGCTGGTCTAAAGTGTAGTGCATTGCATTATGAATATCCTTTGGCAATCAGTTCTTGCTTCTTCTTGTATATTTAATGCACTTTGGAAATGTCTCTTGGCTACGTCTCTAGCCTCCGTTCAAAGCGCTTCTCCAAATCACTTCACACAATTCTTCCAAGCAAGACCTCCACAGGCCGCCGACACTATGAAATATATGACCAGCTGCAAGAGATGGACACAGGGGAAGAGTAAGCTGTAAGGTCAGTATAAAATGTTGACCACACATCAATTTTGTATCAAGCTGGGGCTACTGCTACTGCTATGGTTACAGTGAAATCCCTAACATCAGCAAAGACTTACATGCCATGCCAGCAACTTCAAACTATGTGATTTCTAACTCATGCATTTCCTGGGTTTGACGAGCAAAGTAGTTTTTTTTTACAATGGAGATTTTCAAGATTTTGTAGACCACTTTTTAAACTAGAGATGTCACTATGGCGACTGGTATACCTACGTCATAATGTAACAATATAGCAAATTCCTGCCATAGAAAATGGAACTGAAAGAAGCAGATGTTAAGAATGGCTCATTCGGTACCAGAAATTTTGTCCTTTAGGCAGGGATTAACCTGCAGACGTAAGTGAAATGGGCTATACAACAAATAAGCTGCTTATCAACATACAGTGCACTCCCTTCGAACAAACAAGGTTATAACAAAAATTTTGTTACAACAAAGTAAAAGGTAAGGTCCCAAAATTAATCATCTATGATATGTATTTAAAGTGTGTACCCGGTATACTTCATTTATTCAGATAGAGCAAAATTTTGATATGATGAAAGAAAACTGCTGGTCCTGAGGACATTGTTAGAACAGGACTTTTGTCCCAATAATCCGACATTGGGTTAGACAATCACTTCAATGCTTGAAATCCACTTTGCATTTAGGAGTTATCCGTACTTAGGACAAGCCAGAGCAGGCAACTTGGTCGTATGCCAGGAACAAGCTTTGTTAAAAGTGGTAGGATGTATAGGCATTCAAGCTTGGTTCTATGTCAAAACAATCTATCAGATTAAAATTGTCCCGGGGGCCAAGACCTATCACATGCAACAATTATGATGACATGTAGGGTGCATTTATGCTAGATTTGCGAATAAGGAAGAATCAGCATTTTGAAACGCTTTTCAAAGACGCTGATCAAAAAATGCCATTCAAGGGGGCACTAGTACTGTTTATGCTCAATTTTTTTTTAGCTCGAGAAAGTCGATGTCACAAACATAAAGTGCACATTACTGAAATCTATAAGCCCTTATTGTAGCAAGCGATTCTGCTATATGTGTCCTCTTCTACTACATGAACTGGAAAGGCATTGAGATGGAGTCAGAATAAATGTCTTTCTTTGCATTTATGCTTCCCTGTTAACTCTTTGAGTGCCATGTTTATTTCCTGCTCCTATGTTGTATGTGAAATTTGTGCACATTTAACTCACTGGCACAGAAAGGGTTAAATGTGTGTAGAGAGAATGGCCAATCATTGAATGCGATTAGCATTTTTTAAACTTTTCTTTTAAATGTGTTTAGAACAGAATTGCCGCTCGATCGCTCATAAACTCACCTTTTAGTGTGTCTTGAATTGGTAAGTTGAAATGCTGTTTATATCAAAATGAGTTGGGATGCAACTGTGTTTTGAACTGCACGTACATGCATTTCAAAAGCCTGAATATGGCCAAAAAAATTCAAGCATAAACACACCCTTACTTGCATACAATGCCTTGGTATAACTGTCTTGATAATCACTGCACCCTACTGCTTACCCTACACCAAGACTCAATGACTCCCAGTAAAATATGCAGAAATTTTGTAGTTAATTGTTTTACGAATTCAGCAGGGAAGTAAATGTTGTGGAACTCACAATTATGACAATTGTCAGGATGATGATCATCTTCAGGTTCTTCATGAACATCGACCTGGCAAGACTCTTACTGCTCTTCTTGAATGTCAGAGACTACAGAGAGAAAAGAAGGAAGACAGAAACAACAGAAAGAAAAAAAAATGATGGGGTTATATTCAGCCATTTTGCTTTTTTTTTTTCCTTTGCTGCAAGTTGTTCAGTATGTATCTTGACAATCTGGCTGTAAATATGAAAAAAAAAAAAGTATACATATTTTACAAAAATTGCAAAGTGCCCGCCCAGCTCAAAACCCACATAAAGTACACCAAACTGAATTTCCACTTTTCTATAGTGTTTAAAGTTATAGGTTGTTTAACATTTTAAGTTTCTGTATTGTTTAAAGTATATTGTAAAAGTATAAGCTCTAATCTTTAAAATGATGAATAACTTGTCAAAATTGGACCATCCCGAACCCATTCAAAAAGTGACTGACAAAAGAAATGTTAGAAGGCCCAGGCGCAGTTTCATAGAAAAGGGAGAAAAGAGGATTTAAAAATCAGGGTCACTCAAGCATGCTGTGCAGAAGTATCAATGAATTTCTCAGTGAAAGGAGCACCCACCCCCTCCCCCCCCCCCCCAAAAAAAAAAAAAAAAAAAAAAATGTGGTCCAGAAATAACTGCTAACATCTCAATCTCTCAATCTCAGTTTTGTATTAAGCGGCCAAATTTTGACAGAAGGTAGAGAAAAGATTACTCTCCCAGGTAAGATACCCTTAAGTAAAAAAATTGAGTCAGTTAACCAAAATGGCATATATTAGTCCATTACAGAGAATCTTAATCTGCAACTTTTTGCAGGTTTTTACCATGTAGCTGGGTGGTCACAAAAGATTGAAAGACACAGTAATCTTATCAACAAAAAAAAAAAAAATGATAACCTTTAATAACCTTTAATGTGCTTCGTTCATTGACTGGCATGAGAACAGGGGTGATTTCTTCACTGATAGGGACAGGTGTCTGGAAACTCTCAATTAATAGAGATTACCTTGATTTCCCTAATCCAAATTCTGTCACCATGGCCTTCCTGTTGGTATGAGGCACATTGCTACACCAGAGTGGACATGCTAATCTATAACTACATGTACACAATGTAGGTCAAGTTTGGTTAGATCAGTGAATGCTGAAGAAGTTTGGCAAATTATGCTAAAGCACCTCCGTACATAAAGGGTTCCATATCACTCATAAACACCGTATCACTTTATAACCAAGATGCAATAGAAAGTTTATATCTTTGGCATGTTCACACAGGCGCAGGATTTCTACACCAATAATTTATGCTCTCTCTCAGTAGAAGATTAAAAATTACATTATCATACTAAAAGTGGTGATATGCAAGCTACGACGTAAAACATATAAAACCAGGAGAAAGCATTTCTAAGCATATCAATTTCAGGTGGAAGGTTGGCCTTGGTCGTATTCACTGAATCATGCATTGAAGTCACACGGAAAGAGAAAACGATGATTGCATAACAACCCACATCTTATGATTACTGAACTCATACAGTCATTCATTTTGTTAATGTGCTTTAATGCAAGAATATCACTGTTTAGGGAAACAAAGCAAGGACTTACCGTTGTTTCTAAGTCCTCTGTTTTGTCTATCAAAAGCTCAAGTCTTTCTCCTCGATTTGTCATGGACTCTGCAAAAGCAATGAGGATGACATCACAAACTATGCATATCAAAAGCTAATCATTAGCCAGTGAGCACAACACACAGGGCTGGAGGCTATATTGGAGAGCTTGGATATTACACAATGATGGGTTCGCATGCTTCTCATATATCTTGGGGCAAAGTTAATTGCTATACATCATCTACAATAAAAATATCTGAAGACATCAGAGTTTTGATGATAGAGTTTAAAATTTGGCTGTTTTTATTTCATGCGATTGTTTCTGTCTTAACCCGTTGAGGACAGGCTGACTTTGCTACAACACGCATTTCCCATAGACCCTTGAACGAGTATACTCGGGGACTCATCCTCAACCTAAATCACACTATGAATTACCATGTGATCACACTCTGTGATCATCACAGAGAACACCATTCTTTAGAGCACAATAGCCATGCAAAAAAAAATATATATATATAAAATGAAATAAATAAATACATCAATACATAGAGGGGTTACAGGTTTAGCAAGGCTCACTAAGCTTGAAGCCCATATGATTAAAAGATTAATTTCATGCCTGAAGTGACTTGCTCAAGGGAAAGGAGGAAGAAAGAACTTTAGAGGAAAATGTACTGCTTTTGATCTCATGGGAAAAAGTTGAAAATAGACCTTTGCTGTTTACATTCATGAGTACATTTTTTTTCCTCAACTGTATGCCAAAATTGTCTCCCATTTCTTTGACCTTGAAGAGACCAAAGAGTTTGTGCTATACAAAAAGTGTTAACTTTCATTTTACAATTCAATCTGTCAACAATCTTGGGCACTGTCACTGAGCAAAAGAGTATGTACACCAAGGAGCATTTGTTGTGTTTTAAAGAAAAGAAGAGAGAGAAAAATGGCACCCTATAAAACAAATAATTTGCTCCAAGAAGCATACCATACAAACTGTAATTCATGATGATTGTCACAATACAATCTGAAGGGTTACTTCATCAGAAAATTCTAGACAAAAGTCACAGTCTATCACTACTCTGAACACTTGCTCCTTTTGAGACCTAGAATGCCATATATCTTGCGAGTCTAAATTTCGCAAATCGGGAATTCCTGACGATTTCGCAAGTAGTTGAATTCACGATCGTGGAGTCCTGTACTGAACGGAGAAGTGTACACGCATATATGTCACATTCACATCAGGATCAAAGTCAATATTTTCGTGCGTCTTTAATTTCACGAATAGCACCTGACTTGCGAAATTCGCCAAAATAAAAACCTCCCAAAATATTTGCCGCATAAAATAACCTTTGCAAGCAAATAGGGTTCCTTCTGTCATTTTTTAGTACATTTAACATTTATTTTTCTGTGTGACTGCAATTAGTGGTTAGCAAACATGCCATGCAAGGCATCAATGAAGTATGAAGGGGAGGGAAGGGAATGCAATGAATTATGATTAGTGAGGAATTTCTTTGTTGTTTTCTTGACACAAAATTGAGCTGAAAAGCATGCTGGAGAACAATCAAAAACATTCTTGTCAATATTCTTGACATTGGGTAGAAAAAGATGGAGAGTGGGGCATTACAAAAGGAGTCTAAACATATTGTTTCACCCTCCTGTATCATTCTTTAAAGAAAAAAGATCTTTCCTTCTTAGCACAGAGACAATGTACACACTCTCATTGAAGTCAACACACCTTACTTGCTGGTTGTTATACCACACTTTCATGTACAGGCTCTCAGTAAGACTACAGTGCTCAAGGAAGTGCATTATTCAATGACTGAATAATTGAATATGACTGAAATTAATCAATGCATCATAAAATGAAGCAAGAAAAAGTTCATGCTCACCAATGTTTTTGACCATAATCTGGTTGAGTTCATCCAGATCACTCTGAACTTCAGATAACCTTGTATGACTGGACATTGGTTGGGCAAAGTACCTCTGTGGACAAAATACATTCATTGGTTGGGGAGAGGGTTGGAGAGAGAAAATAAGGTATGCCATTAAACTTGTGTGTAAATCTTGTAATGACATTTGTTTACTTGTTCATTTTAATGCTGCAGAAACCGTCAGATGGCATAAATATTGTTGTACATGATTGTGTGTGAGCCATTAGGTATTACCAAAGAGAAAAAGGCACTCAAAATCAACCAATATCAAAGTAACTTGCTACAGCTTTAAGCACACTAGCCTCTACTATAGAGACAAGACAAATAATTAATGTGGATTGTATTGGAATAGCATTTTCAGGATGTTACTTTTTGCCTCACAGCTTCATTCATGCCATATACATATGAGACTGTCATATTTTATGATTCTTTATACATACCGTTCATATTTTTGTCGTCTATATACATTTTGTTTCTACTTCTTGTATTCTCTAAAGATTAAATCCTAAATAGTGTCAGTCTTCTTAAAATTGCAAAATATTTTTTTTAAGTTTGTTACTTCATATTCAACAAAATGAAAAAAAAAACATAGGGTGTGACCACGCATCATTAAAACCTACAAAAATATCACATGGACTTTCAGTGGTAAAATTTGGAAAGAAGAAGAAGGAGCAGAAGAAGAAGACAATGATGAAGAAAGATCAGAAACACCATGTATATCACTATGTGGCAATGTCACTTTTCAGATCTGTAGGGTATGTCCCAACAAAAATTACAATCAGATTTTCACACTGAAAACTCTGAATGTGATTAAACTATTTGAATGCTATTTCAGAGTCTTAAAATATAACATCGTACATATTTTGCAGAAAACCCCATTCAGTTTGGTTACAGTACGTCGTCAGAGAGAAATGTGGATTATTGTAAAGCATGTCATGAGTCCGATTCTTCCAAATTTAGCACTTGTATGCACTCAGAACTGCATATTAACGTGTGAACACAATGGACAGAACTTGGAGGGAAGGGATTCCTGACATGCTATACACAAAATCTCATTTCTTTTTGACCACTGAAGCAAATCAGGTGGGGTTTTCTGTAAGATACATTATATGTATGGGTAATAAGCTATAGTTTCATATCCTTAAATTTTATTTGGATTGATTCACTATTTTACAAGTTATCATTGTGAAGGTCCCTGTTGTAATTTTTTGGGGGGACAGTACCAGGGAGGTGGAAAATATAGAGCTTTGAGGCTGAGGGTCTATCGATTCTAAGGCCACTGAATCAAATTTTACTGTACTTGGAACTTTATGCAAACCACCGTGATGGGATTATAAATATATACTGGTACATTTAACATTCTATCAAACATTATGTCGAAGATATATAGCTACTTCTGGCTGTTTCAAAAGTTTCTGTTCCATTTCCTGCACACTTTCACATTAGTCATGGGTGGAAATTGGAGAAAAACAATGTGAAACTGAAAACAAATGAAAAATTACAGGTCTGAACAAAAGAAGAAAAAAAACAGGAATTATACTTAATTCCATGGTTCAAAACTTTGAATTTGAGTGGAAGAAGGGTAATAAACTCTGTCAGAAAACATCCAAAACCACAACTCAGTTGAGTACTGTTGACCCAGGGTTTCTATTCAAAGACATAGGGGGGGGGGAAAACCACACCATGTGACTTTTTGTGGACTTTGTGATGCATGACCACGAAAACAAAACAAGGTAAACAATACAATTTTTAACAGCTGAGTGAAATATACAACAATGGAGGGGAATTAATACAACAATGGAAGGGAATTAGATAACCACAAATAAAATCATGAAAGGGTATTTCAAAGCAGTTCCCAATGATAAGCTGGACTACATTATGTCTTTGACATAATACTGGGTGTACACTATGTATCTGAGAATCTTAACCTCATTGTGCAGTGCTTTGGTATTTGCACTATACTATGTAGGGTCAAACTCTATCTGAATGCTAACAACCCAATTCATATGGGTGGCAAATCGAAAGGATCTACTTTGCTGTTGATCGTTTGCCAAAAGTGACTCCATTTGTTTTGAAACCCATAGTGTCCTACGATATTACGAACATAAAGCAATGTGATTATGAAAACACTTGGAAGTTGAAAAATTCAGACACAGAAGGTGTTTTTTTTTTTTTTGGTTTTTTTTTTTTGGGGGGGGGGTTTACATGTACAGACTGTATGAATGAATAAAAAAATAAAAACATAATTTTCTCATACTCCATCACACGGTCCCTATGGGTAAACACAAACATCTGATACGTTAGTGCTAAAGGTGAATGAGCAGATAACACAATCACACTGACGACGAAGCCAATGTGTACATGTATCATCAACACACACTCAGAGCCAGAACAGCCATTATACTTCTACACTACTTTCTGTGTATTTGGATTTCATTTTGTTTACAAATGTGCTCTCTTCAGGGGTACACCATAGACTATACAGCCTATAGTGCGACAAGACCAATTACAGTATATTAGCAATATTAATGCAGTTTAAATTTCACCCTAATACCTGTAACTCATTTATTTGTTGCTAACAAATATACACGTTTTCAAAAATATATATAATTACGTTGAGCTGGACATTGGAGAAATAAAAACTTTCAACATAAGGAGCACTCATCAGCAGATATAATCAGAAGAAAACTCATAGAATTGTATACTTTGGTTGTCTAAAAACAGATGTTATATACCTTAATAACTTATAAATTAAATTGTCGCGGGGGAAAGGATAGATGAAAAGTGTACACACTGTATATACCTACCATTTGTCCTGCTAGGACTCTTGAAAATTCACTGTTCATTGCAAAAGGAAGCGCTGTGTGTACTCTGGAACCATAAGTTGCCGTAAATCTAAAAGTACAAACATTAATAGAAATTACTTACAAAACAGAATAAAAACAGGTTCTTGTGGACGGGTGATTCTATGAATTGAAAGTTTGTCACATGAAAATCTACTCAGTTTTTATTTCTTTCCTTTTCTCTTCTTGTCACCATTCTAAAGGGCACACTACAGCATCGCAGCAGCTTAGAATATGAAAGAATAAATGTACTAGTTAACTTATAAATTAGCCATTGAGGGAAATATGTCAAAATTCATGAACCGGATATTTTTGGCATGTGTTAACATCAATTATCAAGAAAGCAATCCTATGGATCTATTGCTGGTCAATATCTTAATATACACTTGTATATTTGTGCACATGACAAAACAGCATGGTTATCTCCACTTGATCTTGTGAAAATATAACCTTTGTACCAGATAGGGAACAGCATATCTGTAGCAAAAAGAACTTCCAAACAGTAGAACTAACCCATTGACGAAGGTTTTGATTTTGCTACAACACACGTGTATTTCCCATCATAGACACCTGCCCGAGTATACTGGGGACTCGTCCTCAATGGGTTAAATTTACAATGAATGGACAAGACGTAAAAAGTGTACTAATCATTTCCAATTTCAGGTCTGGCAAACTTACTTCCTTTTAATTTCCTGTAGGAAAGCAAAGGCCCTCGATCTTTCATAATCCTGTGTAATGTGAAGAAAGTAATATACACTTTATATCAAAAGATTCAAATGACAATACACGGGTTAGTGATGATATTAATGTACTCACAATGATGATAATATAATAACAAGAATAATAATGATAGAAACAATGGTAATGACAATGACAATGATGGTGAAGGTGATGATAATAACAATAATAATAACAATAAAATATAATAAGAATGATAATAATAATAATAATGATAATCATAATCACAATAATAATAATAACAATAATAATGATGATAATAATAATGATCTTGACATGATATTGATCTCCAAGAAATATCTTGTGAAGATAGAGGTAATAATAATAATAATAATAATAATGTTAAAGTGAAAACAAAGGTTTCATTTGCTTGCAGAACTGTCAATTTGTCAATTTCAACTCTGCTCTTAATTGCACAAAAATGCATAACACTAACAATGTGAAACAATGCTGTAATAATGCAATTTTAGTTGGCTAACAGTGAAAATGCCAAATAAAACATGTAGTTAAAAAATTTCGTTGGAAGTACTTCAATCTCAGAGCTTACCCAACTTTGGGCTACATGATGGATTTGATTGGAACATTGATTACAATCTCATATCACATATGGTTGGACCTACTACTCATCGACCGCCTTTATTTGTAACCACCATTTCACCGTAAATATTCAACAGATTTACCTCAATTTCATCTCACTTTGGAGAAAATACTGCAGATCCTTACCCCATGCTCAGATTGTCGTTTTGTATCCTATGCACATAAATCTCGGCTATAAACACACAGGAGGTTTTTTTCGTGCGTCCATTGCAGCTCATTTTCTAAACAGACCGCCCGTTTTCCCATTGAAAAGCATGTAAATCCAGCGAATGAATTATGTGCATTACCAATGAGGATTTTCTTCAATTCTTTTTCCTCCTGTTTCCTTAGGTTACTTACTTGTTTCCCCCAAATTTTTCTTGATTTGTATTCATGTTCGAATGTTCCAGTGTATTGCGCCGTTTCCCACTCGTATTTTTGATTTTACATGTGAGAAAGCCATTGCGTGAGGGCGGTCGATCTAAAAATAGGTGGTCGATGAGTAGTAGACTTATTATACAATGTACGGCCATGGTGGAGCAGTTTAGCCATCACCTGTGAGCATTTAATAGCTGCATGCAATTCAATACTACTGCTAGGACAGGATTTGATCATCATGTACTAGTAGCATTCTACATACCCACTACTGATCGGGAAAGATGCCTCAGAAATAAAAGTTGGGTGCAGTCACTTTTATAATTTCACTCTTTCGATCCCTAAAAAACAACTCACTACTCTGGCAAATCACATCAGCTAGATAACTTTCTTGGAAGAGCTTTCTGATAATATTGCAAGCAAATTCTAAATGGTGGAAGATGAATTCTGAGCCCTTCTAAGAACTATGTATGTGTACAATGTATCTGGTATCTCTATTCCTATAGCTTGATAAGAAACTTTATGATCCTTTTCCAATGTCCATTAGATTAGTTGATCAGCCAAAGCCTATAAAATTGCCACCTATGATAGACCAAATATTTGTGACATTTATAGCTCACTGCTGGTGGTAAAAAAAGAAAAAGAAAAGAAAAGGTAATATTTTGTGGCTGGCTCATAAATTTGAACTATGATGTCCATGATTGGATATAATATTACAACTTTGTAAATATTATGCCTATCTATTTTGAAGAAACTGCAATTCTGCACCATAATATATTCGGCTTATAATGATGCTACAATTTGTTCCAAACTTGAATGATTGTAGCTTCTCAAGTTGAATTTTAGTAAATATTATTTAGTCACGTAGTAATGGCAGGATGGTTGTTGTTGTTGTTGTTGTTGTTGTTGTTAATGTTTAAACATTGCTTGAGACATATTATTTTTCTCTCTATCAAAGCCTCTGCAATAAATTTCTGATTTGGATTGAAGGATCTAGAGAAATCCAGTTTGCATCATGCTATGATATTCCAGTTTGATGGGATACATTCATTATTAATCAACACCCAGAAAGTACAGGAAACAAGACTGGCAAAGGAATCCTACTTACATCATCAGTGATGCAGAGATAGATGATCCGTTCCTCAGAGATGTAATGGAAGAGGTAAGTTCCATGGGAATAGGTCAGCTTGGCATTCTGCGGGGGAATCTTCATCAGGACCTGCTCCGTCACCTCGGTGAAGTTCCCCTGGCACGAGGCGTAGTTCGCCAGAACCGTGGTGCCGCGGGCGACCACGGAGTAGAGGATCGGCATGTTGCCCGCTCTCCTAGCCTCGAGGTGTGGCACTCCTTCAGTGGGGCGGTCTGCGGAGATAGAGAAGACATGCTTCTGAGACTGAGTGGGAGTTGGTGGCATTTCTTCTTCTTCCTTGATTTTCCTCACACCACCAACAACAAAAAGTTCCCAAATAGTGAAGAAACTTTTCCTCTTCACACAAAAGGAAGACACCAGAGGCAAACTTCCTCTGTTTATGCCTTGCCCAAAAGAGCGAACTACGCCCTAGGTTGTAATGCTTGCAGCTACTCTGTAAGTCTGTTTCTGAATAGACAGACAGCGTAACCACTTTTGCAATCGGCTGCAGCGCAAACAACACAGTTTGTAGCTATGCAAGTTGACGTGGTACAAGAAAATTGCAAATCATCTAGGTGATAAAGATTAACGAGGAGCAGTTCTTGTTCTCTCCTTGATATTCCCATGTAGACCCTCACTTCCTTACAAATGTGCTGGTGGGTAAGAACTTACACACTGAAATAACTATACTCCCATAATACCATGTTTGTTTATTTTCTTGCCCTATTGCTAAGGTTGCTTACATGTTAGCTATCAGCATGCCCATCATATGACAATTGTATTGTCCTCAACAGCATCTAAAAAACGTTCAACAATAAATAATATGTATTTTTTTTTAAAGAGAGTGCAAAATTCCCCCCAAAAATGTCAATATTTAAGAGTGTTCGGGAAATATTCTCTGCACAAAGGAGGTACATACTCATTTGTGTGATGTGTTCGACACAAAGATGTGGTGATCCCAGTCGCGAGAATTGAAATTTTGGTTAATATCACAGGTGTAACTCCATACTAGTGGTAATTTTGAAAACATTACCTGTCACCTGACCTGTCTTCTGCAGTAATTCAGTGGTGTGAGGTACTTGGTGAAGAAATGTCTGACAAATCCATGGATACGAATGAATGAATTTAAATAATGTAAGCACTGGCAGTCTCTCACATGAAGCGAATTCCATCACAAGTCATATTTTGTCATATCAATCATCATATTATAAAGGAGAACCCCTTTTCTACTATCAATGGATTTCAAGACTTGCAAATCTTATAGTGCTTGCTAGGAAATATTTAAAACAATCTACATTGCGAGATTTTCCTTTCCTTAAACTCTCTCTCTGTCTCTCTCTCTACATTGTACCTTTCTCTACAATTGTACATTGTACATGTATGTATCTCTCTAATTCCTTACAAGTGTATTTCTATGCAATATGTAAGCCCATAGTCATAATTATTTTCATTGTCATTTTTATTATCATTATTATTCTCCTCTAAAATCTCTTTGATTCTGCAGGAGCCTCACAGAAAAAAAAAGAAAAAAAAAGAAAAAAAATATATATATTTTCCAAACAGCTGTATGTATAATGTCATCTCCAATTTGAGATTATGTTTAAATACCTATACATGAAGTAAGCAGCATACACTAAGAGAATTGTAGACACAAGTACAGCTGTATCTCCTTGGCCCCTTTTGAACTTCCATGGATGCTGTTGAGGGCAGCCCCGAGATTGTGAGTTTGATTGTTACTAAAGATGGCATGGACGTATACTACAAAGTTGATGATGATGATGATCCACAGCATTTGTATGGCGCCATATATCTGTCACAGAAACATTCAAAGGCGCAGACTCCTCCAAGACAGTTAGCAATTAAATGTCTGGTGAAAAATGTGAGTCTTGAGTGAGGCTTTGAAGTGATCCAGTTTGTCAATTTCACGGAGGAAAGATGGGAGGGAGTTCCATAGGCGAGGAGCAATAGAGGAAAACGCCCGGTCTCCGTATCCCTTGAGATGTGTGATGGGCACCTGGAGAGTGAGGCCAGATGAACGAAGGCCAGGGCGAGGCTGCCGTCGCTCATTTAGGGAAGACAGGTATCCTGGGGCCAGACCATGAATGGCCTTAAAAGTGAGAAGTAAGATCTTGAAATCAATTCTGTTCTTGATGGGAAGCCAATGCAGCTCAGCCAGGACAGGGGTAATGTGATCATACTTCCTCAGCCCGGTGAGCAAGCGTGCTGCTGCATTCTGTACTGCTTGAAGTCTGTTCAAGGTTGCAGATGGAAGGCCAGCTAGGAGACTGTTACAAAAATCCAGTCTTGATGTTATGAGTGAATGAATGATGCTTTCTGCTGCTATCCTTGTAAGCAGAGGTCTAATAGCTGCGATGCTACGAAGCTGGAAGTAAGCAGTCTGGCATACCTGCGAAACATGCCTATCCATCCTCATAGACTGGTCAAAGTAGACCCCAAGGTTACGGACGTTATCTGCAGGAGAGACAGACACATCACCGACGTGAAAATCCATGGAGACGATCTTGTTTCTCATTTGTGGAGAAGAAATGATGAGGCATTCAGTCTTGTCGTCATTGAGTTTCATGAAGTTCTTCACCATCCATTGTCGGATGTATCTGACAGGCATTCAGTCATCCTCGTAGCTGCTGCTGTTTCTTCAGCTGCCACTCTTGGATCGAATGTCACATAAAGTTGAGTGTCATCTGCATAGAAGTGGGGTTCTAAACCATGCTGACGTGCTATGTTCCCAAGGGGGGAAGTGTATAGTGTAAAGAGTAATGGTCCGAGGACTGAACCTTGTGGGATGCCACAGGTCAGGAAGGCCTGCTCTGACAGAGTTCCATTGATGTTCACAGACTGTCTTCGGCAATGGAGATAAGATCTGAACCATTGAAGGGCAGTGGCGCCAACTTTGAAATCCTGCTGCAGCCTGTGAATGAGGACTTTGTGATCAATTGTGTCAAATGCAGCTGACAAATCAAAGAGAAGTACCATGGCTGCTTTCTTGTTGTCAACTGCTCGCAAGATGTCATCAGCTATTTTCAGAAGGGCTGTCTCTACGCTGTGGTGTCTCTTATAAGCAGACTGCATCGGCTCATAGAGTTTGCAGACCTGGAGATGTGACATTAGTCGTTTGGCAACTACTTTCTCGAGGACTTTGGCAAGGAATGGCAAGTTAGATATAGGTCGGTAGCTGCTCATCTTATCCGGATCTAAGGGTGTCTTCTTAAGTACAGGAGTGACATGGGCGAGCTTCAGCTCATCTGGAAACATTCCTTCCTGTAACGAAGCATTGATTATCCTGGAGATAGGAACGGCCATTAGTTCATAACTCTCTTTCACAATTGAGGTTGGGATTGGATCCAGGGAGCATGACTTGGCAGGAGAGCTGCGGATAACACTCTGTATTTCTGCCGGAGTTGTAGGCGCGAGTGTAGTAAGATGTTCATCACTTGAGGTTGTATCACTGTCTGACTCTGGCTCTACAGTAAGAGACATGTTCGACTGTAGATTGCATCTTATAGACTCAATCTTACCAATAAAGTACCTTGAGAATTTAGAGGCTACACGACCAGGAGAGGAATGATGCCCTAGTGCCACAGCTGATTCTGTCTTTCTGTACAGAAGCTTGTTGATGATGGCATAGAGTGCTTTTTGGTCAGATCCACATTTTTATTGTAGTAGGCAGCTTTGGCACACATGAACAACTGCTTGACTCGATTTCTCTGCTCTTTGAAGAGTTGTCTATCAGATGGGGCACGAGTTTGCCTCCATCGGCGTTCAAGCTGTCGCCGCGTGCGTTTTGCAGTAGCGATAACCTCACTGTACCAGGGGACAGCCGGCTGTTCCACAACTACACATGTCTTTTCAGGAGCATGTTTGTCCAACAATTCCCTGAGAACCACATTATACTGATGGACTGAGTCATTCACGGCACCACAGGTGTTAGAGAACAGACCGGAATGTTTCAGGTCAAACCTAAGCTGAGTCGAATCAATAGTCTTCAACTTGCGGTAGGTGATCTTCTTCTTCACAGGCTTGGGTTTCTCGAGTTGGAGGAGACAGTGGACAGAGCTGTGATCTGATATCGAGTCCTGGATACATACTGAATTTATGCCTTCCACATCAATATGGGTGATGATCAGATCTAAAATGTGACCTGACTCGTGAGTAGGCTCATCCACAATCTGCTGCAGATTATGATCTAGGAGAAGTCTCTGGAAAGCTTTAGTGTCATTGGATTGTTGGTTTTCCCAGTGGATGTTAAAGTCACCAAGAATGAACAATTTCCCAGTGAACAAGGAATGTCTATCTAACAAAACTGAGAACTCATGGATGAACTCAGTAAACGTACAACAGTTCTTACGTGATGGTGGTGGACGGTAAACAACAATTACCTTAATCCTTGCAGTACCATGTGACAAATCAGTTTCCATAAACTCAAATGATTTAGGTTGAATGTTGGTTCTTACTGCTTTTGAGCACAGACTTGATTTGTACAAAAGACCTACACCTCCACCCCTGCGATACTTCCGAGGGACATGAAGCAGTCTGTATCCAGAAGGAGTTACTCTCGCTGCGCTCTGGGGCTCGCCTGGCTTGAACCAAGTTTCAGTCAATGCTAGAACATCAATATCATGGTCTATCAGATGATCCTTAATTAAATCAGATTTATTGCATGCTGATTGACAGTTAATCAGACCAAGAGTAAAGAGAGCATGCACAACTACAGGAAGAGTTGAACTCTTCATAGCTTTGAATTCACTCTCAATAATCTGCTTCTTCTTACCACCACGGCAGCCCCTGTGACCATTGCGGCTCTTGTGTATTCCCAAGGTCTTCAATTTTCCATAAGTAGAAGCAGCTAACATGCGTTGGTTAAAGCTCATACCATTCCATATTGACTTCAGTTCACTTGTGCTGTACTGAATAAGTGGCATTCCTGGGGAGAGTCCACTCTGGCAGAGCTATTGACATTGGTGGTACTAAGAAGAAGCTACACAATGGACACTGCATGTCATCCTATTGCGTGTGATTCCGGTTGGTTGCACAGAAGAAGCACCCAGCTA
The DNA here is from genome assembly GCF_040938485.1 of Diadema antillarum. Taxonomy (NCBI): domain Eukaryota; kingdom Metazoa; phylum Echinodermata; class Echinoidea; order Diadematoida; family Diadematidae; genus Diadema; species Diadema antillarum. Next base: position 3,359,709 of record NW_027270959.1, read on the forward strand.
AAGCCCATGAACTTCAGAACAAGACATGAAGAAGCACATATGGGACAGGCAGGCAAGTAAAAGTGAAATAGGACCACAAGCTGAGAGATTGACTCTACAATTTCTGAGGAGATGAAATTCCATATCAATCAGATAGATGTCCAGTGGTATCCAGGTATCAAACTGGTCAACTAGAAGCACTCACAAACTCACAAATCACAGCAGACAATGCAAAAAGCCAACAAATTGGAGGAGTCAAAAGAGGGGTCGCCAGCATGGGCGCACACACACACAAGTTATGGCATACCAACTCTCCTTGCGTCCTTGGTTGAAAGATATGATCAGCCATTTTCGATAAAGTTTAAAAACACTGTCCAATATACGAACGCACTAACCTGTCACACATTTGGTTTAAACCAGAATGCTTTGGGGAGTTGCATGGGATGCAGGAGAAATGAATCTCAAAGCTACTGTAGGCTAGAAAATTCTGTACTAATGCAAAATGCCTTTGGAAGTCCGGCAACAAGATGATACTTTTAGATAGAGCAACAAAGTAATCACATATCGACCTCTCTTTCTTTTTAAGCAGAAAATCTGGATTACAGTAAGTTTGACCTTGAAGTTGTATCATAAACCAACAAAGAAGTCCCCAACTACAATCAAGTTGGTCGTGGCAGATGTTTAAAAACAGAATCCTACATGTAGCTTAGTCACAATGGGATATTCTTACTTCGGTGGAAAAAAAAAATGAAAGTGCTACAACTCCATTGGCATTGCACCCTTTAGGAATGTTGCTTTGGAGAAGAAAAAAAAAAGCCTTACAAACTTTAAGACATGAGTCTTGATACTGAAACACACCCAGACCCACTCTAACAATGTACCTTGGTATAGAACCCTACAACTGTCACTAGTACAATGTATTTTGTGCCCACAAACACACACATGACATACATGTACACCCAAAGGAATTTGGAACTTCATCATTTCTTCTTCTTCCTCCTGTTCAGTACAGTCCACCTTTGGTGTATTGTCGTACTGTTGGCAGGCATGGTGTGGAGGTGTTTATGTACAGTCAGTGCAGGTTAAAATGACTACATTTTCTAGGGTGCAGCTAAAAACATCCCATTCCCTTCTAGCGGAGTTGAATATCCTGCACCGCTTGCTTAAACTGAGCTAAAGTGGTGCAGTTGAAGGTATCCTGGGGCAGAGCATTCCATAGTCTGGTTGTGTCTGGGAAGAAAGTCCTTTGGTAGCTAACAGTTCGTGCATAAGGAATAAAGAGCTTGTGAGAGTTTACTACATATGCAACTCCTATGAGACTCTAAAGGGAATGTTGCATTATTTGGAAATATACATTGTAGTATACTCACAAAGTCACATAAAATGTCGGTACAGTGTGGTCTGGTATTTATAATTTTTCTGATAGGTCTAGTACAGCTATTCAATATTGAGTTAATTCAAATCAAAGCAAAGCTTTGTATTTTCTTTCCAATTTCGCTGATCACATGTCCAGGGCAACAACAATATTTAAAAGTTACATAGATTTGAAAAACATAATGTTTTCCCAAAGCATGATTACGTTGAGCACTGTTTAGACGTTTAGCACAGAGGGGGGTTCTACACCATCCATGATCCAAGGCAAGGGCGCTAGGACAAAAGTCAGCGGCGTTGTGTACGAACCCTACGCCGACGGGTTCGGCGTGTCGCCGACGTGGATTACGTTACAATGACTACACGCAGATTAGAAGTCCCACTTGCGAATACGGTTCTACGCTGTGTTTCAGTCATGAGAATCACAGAACCAAGAACAGATACAGGCTTTTAAACAAAATTTGGTAAATATGGAACAAATACCAGTACAGAAATAGGCATGCATATGTCGCAGAACTCACCTATGGGATTTCCAGCGTATGTGTTCCTTGTGTACAGTTTGGCGGTGCGTTGTGTGTATTTTTAATACGCGGTATTACACATAATGCGCCAACATGCATGCATGCTCTTCATCCTCTCGTAGTTTCCGTTTCTTTTCGGAATATCATGTGACGATGGGGGGGGGGGGGGGGGGGGGGGGGGGGAGTCGCACAAGCGTAATCGATCAACATTATCGATGTAATGATTACAATGTTGATTTGCAAGAGTTGAGTTGGGAAGAGATTCTTTTTGGTATATGCCAGACAAAGGAAAAGCTCAATTAGTTAATCATTCTATAATTTTGATGAATAAATTGTTTGTTTGTTTGTTTGGTTTTTTTTTTTGTTTGTTTGTTTTTTTTTTTTTTGGGGGGGGGGGAAGAAAAATAGCACAACCCGAACGGAATATATAATTATAAGTTTCGTAGAACAAGATAAGTTAGAAGAAGAAAAGTTCGCAATTGTACGCAATACGTTTTCAATATTCAACATTTGCAAAATTGGGAAAACTGGAAAAATATTTTAGAATATGTTTTGCTTTTGTTTTATAGAGTAGGGCCCATTGCACATCCACAAGGAAATGGCTTTCGACGCACTCGAACTAAAATATTATGTGTTATAATGTATGTCAGGGCAAGCATGTTTTAGTTGCCCTGAGGTTTTGCTGTGATGGGTGATTTTGAAGGGGGATGGGGTATAGAGGAGTATGGGGGAGAATGAACGGGGATAAGAGTCTGGGTGCTTTTTTATTGTAGGAATAAACTTAAATCAATGAATATCATTTGAAGGTGATTGGAATGAATGTTGAGAAGAAAAGTTTTTCTGTTACTGATATAGATACACGTAATACAATTCGTAACGTAATGAAAGAATATATTTAAAAAGAGAATGTGTGTTTAGTGGAAAAAGTAGAAAAAAAGAGGCATTGCTGTATATGGATTGTGTTTTATGTTTGGTGAAAATTCATCAGAGTGTAGATTACGAAATCGATGTTAAGACTTTGTATAAATGGGTTTATATAATTTGATGAAAGTGATTACGAAATTGATGTAAAGATTTTTGTGTAAATCTGTTTGTATATTTATTTTTCCATTGATGAAAAATGAAATATTATTTAAAACAAACAAAAATATAACGCGTTCCTTGAGAGAGGTTGCCTCATTATTGCACGCCGTGTATTTAATGCTTTTGTTTTGTTCTTTTGTTTTTAATGGAAATATTAAAAACTACGAATGTCGCTATATGGCTACTGGTATATGCCTCCGCCAGAATGCATGATTCTCCTAAAGGGGGCCATATACGTCTTGACAATGTGTGATGACAGCTAATAATTGTCTGACAGCTAATAATTGGCAAAATATTAAAATGACATATATATGTCACAATATGTTGAATGTTCACTTTCCTTGAACTATAATATTTTTCTAAGAGGATTTTTACTTGACTTTTGACCCTTTTGTAAGTTTTATATGAACTGAGTAATTTTCAAGGTATGGAGAAAAAGTATAATTTCAGTATTAGTAAATTGTCTAGGGAATCTTTATTTGGTAGTGCACGTATAAACTATAAAAGTTGCAGGAAAATATATTCAGGCATAGATATGGGGGAAACAGTGAAATTTTGAGAAAATAGGAAAGTTTTACAAATAATAGCGAACACAAAATAATGAAATTAAAAGGTCCTGTATGCTTCTCATGTTTTTGTTTGTTGTTTGTTTGTTTGGTTGGTTGGTTGGTCAGTAATTGTCAGTTGATCGTTGTGTTTGCTTTTTTGTTATTTTTTGCTTTGTTTGTTTGTTTGTTTGTTTTTGATGTTTTGGTTTTTTTCTTTTCTTTTTCTTCTTCTTCTTTTCAACCAAAGAGCCTTTCGCAGAGGGTACACTCTAAAAAAATCCGGGTCAGAATTGACCTGGAACCGGTCCATTGGGGTCATACCTCGTTCCGGGTCAAAAATGACTTGAATTTGGTTATGAAGACCCGGAATGCACTGGGGTCACCTGACCCAATCCATGACTCTGAATGGGGTCATATCTGACCCCATTCCATGTAATTTCTGACCCCTAGCGGGATGTGACCCCAACGAACCCTTTCCGTGTCAGTTCTGACCCGGATGTTTTAAGAGTGTAAAATCTTGGCTTCAATCAGACGTACACTATAGGAGGTGGAAAAGATTCTTGCCTCTCTTCCACTAATTCCTTGAATCACATAGGCCTACTGCTCAATATTATGAAACTCTCTCCAATGCCACAATTAAAAAGATGACCACCGGCTGCGGTGGTGTTTTCGATGTGATTAACAAAAGACATTGCAGGGGAATGGTAGGCCTATATGCTCGGTCTCGGGGGAAGGTGCATTCCAATCACAATTCACAGGGAATATAATATGTGAGAGACAAAACAGATTTAGATTATAGGCCCAACATGGTAAATATACAATGTATAGGCATACCGGGATTAGACATAATACAATCAAATTCTTATCTCGCTTTAGCGCCACTACATACTTTTTTCGGGCCACTAGAATGTCAAGTGTAAAGATTTTCGTTGCCCCAATTGCCAACAAGAGGGGGGGGGGGGTGGAAACCCTCCAGAGCCTTGTAGCATAATAGTTTATAGGTCTACTTATGATGACGCTAAATAAAGAGCTTGACCTCTTGCTCGGAGCAAGTAGAAATTCATGTCGGGTAAGTAAAATTACAAAGATTGTAATATCTAGGCTTACATTCCCGTTATAATAGAGACAAAGAAATTTGAAAAAAAAAATCTTCCACAAAACGAACAGATTTTGATCGTGTGTGTACATTATGCTAGAATAAAAAAGTTTTTATCCAAAAAGGCTCGCGTAATTTACAACGGCAAGAAAAATGCCATAGATTGGAACCTTTTGTACACATAATTATAATTATGATATTGACTGGCCTCGAGGGAGATACCAGAAAGTATTGCCCAAACTGAAAGAATATTTTCCTAGTCGAAGACGAGGGCAATATTCTTTCAGTGCGTGCAATATTTATCTGGTATCTCCCTCAAGGCCAGTCAATATCATAATCATTACCTAACCCCTAGGTAAATTAAGAAAATATGTGAATATGGCTATACACTATGATATAGACCAAGCCACATTGTTTTTACCTGTAGATTATCAACATGTCGAATAATTGAAAAATTGTTCATCAATGTATATCATTCAACTCCAACTTCAAAGACACATATCTAGTTGTAACAGGCGAACTTCAAACATCTGAACGCTTTTACACTTTATTTTTACTTCTGTTTAAATTTGGAGAGTTGCAAAACTGGATGGTCACTGTGCAATTATTGAGCACAAATGGACTAGTCATTGTTTGACGCGTAGTGCTGCAATAAGTGGTCGACTAATTGAGTTGATTTATCAGCGTTCTTCTGCGGTGCATGTAACCGACACCCAGTAACTTCCTGGAATGTTTTCTTTTCGTGGTCGATCGAAATCTTTACATTTAAAGCAGGGAGGTGGGGAGAGAGATTCATGACCTTTAACCCTGCAAAATAACAACTGCAATTGCCTCGCAAAACTACCTCGTATAGGTAATAATCATGAATAATGGGTGACATAGACCAGTGAGTGCTGCCGCAAAGAAGCTATCTGGAGGTCACCTGCGTAAAGATTAGCGCTTCTATAACTCTTGGTCATCACCACAGAAATAGAACACTGTAAAATAGGGCTCGCACCAGTAGATAAAATGGAATGTCCCTGACCCCTTCACAAAATCGTTCCAAAGATACTAAAATAAATGAAGAAAATAATAAATCAGAAATGCAGTTTGGCAAAAAAACAACAACAAACAAAGAAACTGAATAGCTGCAGATATTGGGTATGACTTCCTCTACAAACTGCGCTTTGGTTGGAAGATGAAAGCTTTTCTCATGGAATTTAAAGGGACTATTACTAGTATGTCATTGGGTGCACGTACAGAAAATATATACACTGTAGGTGATTTTTTGAGTGAAAAGAACTCGTAGTCTGGCCTTGCAAACCCTTGGACAGAGTTTGAGCAGAAGAACAACCCCCCCTTTCGAAATTTGGTGGATGAAAGGGTATATCTCACTTATCCAGGTCAGTGAAGATCAAACACCCCATTTCTCCCAGCTATTTTACAGAATTTTTTGAATTTTGAATTTTAACACACGTCTCTTGATGGGAAAATTATTTACCCGTTTATAGTGGCACGAGAGCCATAGGCTATACCCCGCCAATGAGGGCGCGCATTCTTTTCCGCCATTGGGGACCATTAACTCCTTATAAATGATCGACTTCATGTGCTTTATTGTAATGACACCAGCGAGATGCAGAAAGCGAGGAAACCAAGGAGGTTCAAGTGAATGAGTTATGACAGCCTTATTCCCTTTGAACCAACTTTGATGCCGCCACTCAAAAAAAGATATATATATCTGAAATACATGCCAAGGGAGCATGATGTCTTAATGATAGGCGTATTTTTCGCCGTCTCTATAAACCTTATCCAAGATGAGTGGTACATAATGTTTACAACACGGGGATGCGTGAATACAAATTTCGCAATGTTTGTTTTTTTTTTTTATTAATACACCGGTTAAACTACTTGCACTCGTCTGTTAGGCTGTTTTTTTTTTCAGCAAGTCCGTCATGAAAAAACATGCAGTGTTACAATCAAGGTATAAGATAATACATACACAATAATCATTACAATGAAACAAAAAGATAATAGAAAAATACACAACACTCTTTGGAAAAAAATCAAATACAAAACCAATAGATCGCAGAGCAAAAAAAAATAAAATATCGGAAAAAAAGATAAATCAAACCAACAATTATTACCCTTACAAAAATAAAAGAATATCATAAATCAAGTATGAAAACAGAACCGATATCCTTCAGAAATTTTGCTAATCTTGTACTTGTACATGTTCTCGTGGTTTCCGACTTTTGGTTGAAAAATATTATTGATCTGCTATATAAAAAGTGTTACTTTTACAGAAATTGGTTATAGGATTTGCTAACAATACTTTAAATGCCGAGTTCATGAGATTGTAAGTATATACTTTTATATTAACTTCATAAGTCAGAATATCAGGTAGGAGGTTAATCAAGACTTTGTAAATAATGATAATAATAATACTCGAAAGGACATCATTGAGAACTATGCTTGGAAACTTTACCCCATCAGTTTTATTTGCGAAAATTAAACAATAAAGAAAAATCTGATTTCCAGGAGGATACATCAGTTGCAAACATTTTCACAACATACAACTCTGCATTACACATTTTCACATGTTTTCTGGATGCAACTGAGTTTTGTTCAATATGTTATCTCATTTTATAGGTGAAATTTAATTTCACTATATCAAAGTAACGAATAAACAAGCGAAATAAACGGGCCCGAAACCGCCCGTTAGATTACTCCCTAGAAACCACTCAAAACCGCCCGTCAGCTCTTTTATATATATGTGTGTGTGCATTATATATATATATATATATATATATATATATATATATATATATATATATATTCGCGATTAAAGGTCAAGAAAAAAAGAGAATAATAGAAAACTTTTGCTTCTTTTGACCATAACTTCCAAAATGTGCCTTTGTAGTGACCAATATATCATTTGAAAAGTATTATTTTGTACTTTATGACAGAGACCGTACTTCAAAATCTTTAAAAAATAGACTTATCCGTTTTTGCAAACAAACTCTTCATAATAGTTTTGTGCTTTACTATTTTTATTGTTTTCGTAAAATATATAATTCCGTAATATGAAAGAGGTCAAAGGTCAACGAAAGTATGTAAGAATTGTTTCCGTGACACACAAATCTCTTGGTAAAGTCTCAATAGATTTTCAAATAAACATAACTAATATTAGACAAAAATAAACATGCAGTGATCTATTTTGCATAATTCAGAGAGTTGTCGAAATGAGAGTAATTATTGAGCACTGTACCTTCCAGGGAGCGACAGGCCATTGCGTGACACGGAATCTTCAGTTGCTGTAAAGAGTTAACTAATTTTTTAGACCTATTTTGAAGCAATAAGCCTGTTGTGTGTTATTTTTTTCATCTGAAAATTTTTAAATGATACCCAATGCGCATGCATAAATCGGAGTAACGGGGGCCTTGTCAGCGTAGTGCATCCTACTGTCCGAAGACAATTAACACCTTCCTCATTACGACACAATTTCGTAATGCTGTCCTTTAATTGTTTCTTTAAGTTACGGGTACAAATTTCGCCAAAATCTCACCATTTCTTCACCATTCAATGGCATATTTGACTTTTTCGGAACTCCAATGCACGCACAATCTTTTTTCTTTTTTGTTCCTTTTCTTTTTTTTTAAACTGTGGCATGGTATGTTTCAGGGACTTTAAGGAAATTATTTTTTTAAAGTCTTGCGTATAAAATGCACACAGAAAATACACACTAAAAACAAACAAACAAACAAACAATCAAACAAACAAAACCCTCGCGCCAAACATGGAATTACTCTGTTATTTTAGCACGTTATGCTAGCTTGGCTGCCTAAACTCGCAACCTTTGTCGTAGCTGATTGAGGGTGTTATCGTGTTATATTTTGCAGTGCAGCACCGCCTTTTGTTTGTTGCGCAGCTTGCAGACACACTCGGCACAGAGTATAAAACTGAATGTAATGTGTTCTTATTTCGAGACGTTTCCCCGAGCGGAAACTCATAAATGATGGTATGGAATGTTAGCAATGTCGAGTTCAAGGCAGAACTATGGAACGCAATGCATTGCAAAATTTGATAAAGCCCCCTGATCTGGGGGATTGGTCTGCGCAAGCAAAACAAAGTGTTTCCAATTATTATTGTATACAGGGACCGTCGAACGTTTTTGTTATTCTCCTCCTCCTCCTCCTCCTCCGACCATTTCTTCTTCTTCTTCTTCTTCTTCTTCTTCTTCTTCTCCTCCTCCTCCTCCTCCTCCTCCTCCTTCTTCCCCTTCTTTCTGTCTTTCTTTCTTCCTTTCTTTCGTTCTTTCTTTCTTTTTAGTGTGTGTGTGTGTGTGTGTGTGTGTGTGTGTGTGTGTGTGTGCGAGGGAGCACTGCAGGGGAGCAAGTGCTCTGATAGTTTTGTAAACTTTGTATACAACAACTGTATTGTTACGTAGTTGATATAACGTAAGTACATGAGGGGACTGCACTATACAAGTTTGCTTTATAGCAGCCCCTCAATATTCATTTCCATTAAGTACTTAATGAAACAAGATGTATTTTACTGATCATGTGGCATTATATTTTGCAAGAATATACCATGATTTTGAAGGAAAAAAAGTAAGGTATACTGCTTGACGAGTTAGGTATTTATCATACTTAAACGATATATTTTTACTAAACATATTTTCAAAACACTGAAGGAAGTGAATCATTAATTTGAGCTTTACAGAAGAGGGCTTCTATACCCTTTTCGTGCAAACTTAAACAACTTCTGGTCAGAATTGGAATAACAATTAGAATTCCAGATCAGTGGTTTCTCTGCTTGCTTGCGCAGCTTGAGCAAAAACCCTGTACTTTGCAGGGATGTTCAAAGTTTTGCAACGCATGGCGTTCCGTATGTAAAACCAGTGTGGATCGAGATATCCTGCGGCCATGGATCGATGATTGAACACAAACTCGATATTTCAGACAGCTGGTACCTGTACACCCAACAGGAACCAAAGAGATCCTAAGGCATAGAATCTCTCTGGTTGTTAACTCCTAACAACACACGGGTCAGTCAGGACGACTGTTATTGGAGTAGAGCGTTCTCGGTTAGAGGGGAGCTTCCATTGAGTGGTCATGAAAAAAAAACAGCCGAACATTGGAAGTCAAAGTTTACTACCCTTTACCCCGACGTCAAGCTGTTCAAAAGAGAGATCTCGTCATACCACACTCTCATGAATTCTATCATTTTGTCTCGGAGAATATCATGTATGAAATGGTTCTTAGAGAACGTCATGTATATTTTACTGGTTCTTAGAGAGACTCGTCTGCCCATGTAACCATGTGAAGAAAAATAACATGACTGAAAATAAAACGAAGACATGCTAGTCCCATTCAAATTAGTATCTTTTCGAGAGTTGGATAGTCTTTACAATTTTAATTCCCAAACAAACTGTAAGCTACAAAAACAACATTCCTCCTAATTTTGAAAGGTAATGCTAATGGTCACCGTCATTTTCTCTGTTCATAATTTGAGCAACGCTGGAAATGATTTGTGATATCTCTTCAAATTAATTCCCAATTTATGAGTATAGTCATGTCGAGAGAACAGAGTACTTGCAGTTGAGGTGCAAAAGGGCTCGCAGTTGATACACTTGCCAAAGATTCTAAGTGGGACTTATACGTGGGTATGTAATGTTTTTATTACCATCATGGGCCCTGGTAATACAGCAAACTTTGCTCTGACTGTGTATTTACGTCTGCGTGTAATATGAACTGTTCCAGTTGTGTGGAGTCGTAATAAAACGCCAAGCAGATTGTATTGAACTTGATCTTGCTTGCCCACCGTCAACCGCAGTCAAAGTCTGTATGTTTTAAATGGGGTTGCATACAGCTTCCGCTTAGATATCGCCAGGGGTATCGCGTGGTTTAAGAGGCAGAGCTCGAGACGTTTCATTCTTACTAGTTATATAGAGCTTGCATGTTCATGTTTCTCCCTAATTGCTTTGGCTCCTATTCCCCGTGTAAAGGTAACATTTCCCCTCCTTCGCTCCCAAAACAGAACGTGCACGAAAACCAAGAAGAAGAGCAAATGATAGCCTGAAATTTGACTGGAAGATCTGTTACGTATCGTCACTATTTGATACTGTAGACATTTGCGTATTTTCACCATTTTTTCGTATGACCTGACATTATTGTTGCGACGATGACTTTTGCGAGGAACATTGTACTTTTCGTGACGATTCTTATCCTGGCAGGACTCGTGTTCAGCTCTCTGGCAATCGCCATCGTAACTTCTCTGCTTAAGGTAGGATGCCGTCATTCCAAAGATAACTTTTGATTATAAACGTCTGCTTGATGCCGGTGTATGTGATAACCAATAAGGAGGTATGACACACAAAAGTATATTGTGCGTTGCCTACTGTGCCTGATAGCTGTATGCCAAACATTATGTTAGGCTAGTATACTAGCATTCTATATAGTTCCAGGACGGATTTTCTTCATTATTTTCATATTTTGTGTTTGATGCACTCTCTTATATCAAACATGTATACAAAGATATTCTTTTTCTAAGCTGAGAGGCCAACCGTGTATTATTAAACTGTGTACCAGCGTAGTATAACGCACATTAAAAACGTTTGAAATCATGTTTGCCATGACTACTGTGTATATGATCGTAGAATACCACGAACAAAAGGCCTATAAACGTGGTGTGTTTGTGGTAAAGGCTGTGGAGATTCCCGATAAGGTATGGTGTTTTGTAGAACCCTATAGCTATTTTGCAATCAGCTGCAATACTTACAGTACTGTATGATATTGAAACATTCTATACCAACCTTGATGTTTGCAATGACTTGATAATCGTAAAATGCCTGTACCATGCACGAACAGAAGGCTTATAGACGTTGTATGTTTGTGACAATGGAGATTCCAGATAGGATGTGACGTTTTGAAATCGTTGAAGGCTTCCGTGGTGGTAGAACGTTGGGTGGTAGAAGGCTTCAAGGAAACCAAAACCCAAACATGAATGTGGATTGAGTGAGAGCAACAATATTAGTTTAACTCATCAATGAAAGTTTGAAGAAAATTGGGCATTCCGTTCAAAAGTTATGAGCTGTTAAAGTTTCAGTGCTGTCATTACTGGACAAGGAAACTACTGCAGTCCATGACGTCATTATGGACAACAATAGGCTCCTATATAGAAAATAAAAAGAAAATTCAACATGTTTTCATTTTTCTAGCATTATGAAAGAGGACTTTGCTCACCTCTTTCAGAAAGCAGAGGGAATAATAGTCCCCTTAATATGTGTCAGTATCATGTCGATGGAATGCGTACTTTCCATGATTTTGCGGCATTCTCCATAATTATTTTCTTTATATTGTAGTCCATAATGACGTCATGAACTGAAGTAGTCTCTTTATCCATCAGTGACTGCACTGGAACTTTAAAGATTCATAACGGTTGAAACGACTGTCCGTTTTCCCTCAAACTTCAAATGATATATTCTACTAATAATGTTACTTTCACACAATCCAAATTTATACTTGGGTTTTGATTTCCTTTAACGGTGCACCAAGTATTCTTTCTTGGATATAGGTAGACCCCTATAGCTATTTGCAATCACAGCTGCAAAATAAAATATCAAGATACAATGGTGTTCACGATCATTGCGTTGTAATGATGGTAATGGGAGATCATGCACTATAATAGATATAGGAAAACAATCTAGGAATATACACAAAACTTTATTATCTGAAATTGTCTTTGTTATCATATACAAGACCTGTGCTGTAGGCGTAAGGTACATCAGAGTAAGTAGGTTCTATCGGCTGGTCACGGCTCGTCCTAGCAAATTAAAGGACCGTATAAGTTTTACCTAACTTCAGGTTTGTCACAGTAATTGCTGAAATAATGAGAAACCTCTAAGAAAGCGTAGAATGAACGACAGGAATAGGCTACCTATACAGTGGACAGAGAAAAGGGAGAGGGAAGAGGAAGATGATGGGTCAAAACCAGGGTACGTGAGGCATGAGATATATGCTCTTCAAAATAAAGGATGATTTCGTATTGAGATATCATATGCAAAGACCATTAATTTATTTCAGTTGACACTTTACTCGTCTTTGTAAGAGACGAAACGCGCAAATTTGCCCAACGTACTCTCATAATAAATTATGGAATCCATATACAAACAACGAATAAACTTGCTTCGACTGGGTGACCAGATAAGTACGGCAAGAGGAAAAATTCATAATAAAGTGACCCTCTCTTCATGTGAAAGAATGTGTTTGTGATATGATCGTTGAAAGGAGGCTGTAAGAAATTATACGTACTTTAATTATCAATTCGTGTGAAATGAGCTGGAAAGAAATCAAATCATTTTGCGGAAGGACGCACAACGGGCAGAAGGTCCATTATGTCCTCTGGAAATAATCAAAGAGCGCATTTCCTGGTCTTTGTCTTTATCTTTCTTTTTTTTTTTCTTTATCAATACTGTATGCACACCTAAGAACACTGTTTAACAACAATTTCTAGCGTTATGTCTTAAAAGCCTATGCAGCTAACCGAAATTTCAGGTAAAACAGACTTATACTCCTGGTATAATTCGACACCATTAGCCCTTAAAAAAAATAAGTGGGGGTGAAAAAAGTATTTAAAAAAATCGCCGTTTCAAATCGCCAGGTCTCTCTTCCTTCTAACCCTCCTTGTTTCTTCTTGTTTCATCTTTTGTCATGAATACCTTGATGTGTCAAATGAGCAATCACATCGTGGATGTTCCGTGTCGAATAATTAACAATACGTGACCTTGCGATTTGACACGGCGATGGGTTTTTTTAACTTTTTCCGTCCCCCCCCCCCCCAGTTGTCTGTTCCACAGAACTGCCACATTGCTCAATCATGAGCAAAATCAACGATTTACACGATCTGCAGAAATGGTACACCTACTGTCTCAATTCATATAAATGCATAGCTCTTATGCACATTACAGACGAAAGTCTCCGGCATTACATATACCAGGGGAACAGACCTAAACATTTTTCATTTTAAGTTTGATATTTTGCAGATATAAGATGGAAGATTGTGCGAGCACTGTCGCTTAGCTCGCTGCCCTCCCGAAGCGAAACCTCTCTTTATAATACTATATAGATACAGTGGAAACGATTTAATACAGAAACAATTACAGCATTTAAGAAATGCATATTTCTAAAAAGCAAAAACAATATGCAAGTCGCACAAGGTATTCATGATGAAAGATGAAACAAGAGAAAAGATGAAAGAAAGAAGGAAGGACAGAAGGATGAGAAAAAGAAATGAAGAATCCTAGATATACCAACATTATTTGCCTGTTAGCAGTTCAATGCCTTTTACAATGGATCGAGTTGGAGTCGAGATTAAACTCACCTAAAGTAAGCCCCATTGCTTTAAAAATACTAAGAGCCCTATTGCTTTGAAAATACTAAGTGCATCATGATATTAAAGGTCCTGTTTACAATTGGGAACAATGATTTAATGTTCAAGATATCACATTTGATGCATGTGTGTATAGGTCTGTTGTATGACAAAACACCCTGCCATATAAAAAAGACGGTTTAAACCATGTTGATTGGATGCATTTACACGCACATAGCTCAGTACTAATGTGGAGCGGGGGGGGGGGGGGGGGGGGGAATTATGGAAAAACCCTCCGAAACCTCTTAGGGCCTATAGGGCCTAAAAACAGCGGGTCAGTAGCTTTTTAGCTTTTGTTATTTTCTTTCCTGTTTCCTTTACTCTCAGGAAAAAACGTGTACAGGACTGTGTCTGTGTGTCTGTGTGTCTGTGTGTGTGTCTGTGTGTGTGTCTGTGTGTGTGTAGTGGATGCATGCAGCCTCTTCCTCCCCCACCCCCACCCCCCCCCCCCGCCATATCATAATATGCCCGCCGTGATCCATGTCATGTGCGCTTGCGTGGGGGGTAAACCTTTTTGATTGAAGTTTTAGATTGCAAGGGACCACACCACTGTGAGGAGAAAACATCAAATGCAGGTTGTAAAGGCAACATTGTTTCCTGTTCACTATGCTGCAGGCTGGCGGAATAATGCTAATATCAATGCGCTGCGGATCGAAGTCCACAGAAATAACCCTACTCAATCAAATTAAAAGTGGCACTGCAAATATTTAAAAAATGAGTCTATGTTTTCTTTCCTCTATATAGTACAAGGGAACACAAGTTAACTCAATATACCAGCGAACTAGACATTGCAAACAGTAAAGATGTCAATAGCTTGAGGCAAACGAGTTAAATTCCTCGTGTACACTCATCAGTTTTGCCTCAATCAGGAAATATCGAATTCTCAGGACCTGGATCAGGATTTGCGAGTTTTAAGCAAGATATATATATACATGTATATATATACAGTACTCTCCTCGTAATCGGGTATCGCTTAAACGGGTACTCCGTTTAATTGGTTAGTAATGTAAAAATCAGTTTCCATTACACATTAAAATTACCTGATAATCGGGTTGCCTCTCCGCATAAATGGGTAAATAATATCTTGTAGTCTAATTTCTACCCACATTTTATCGTAGATATAACACTTTAAGAATCATGAATGTCAAATTTTCCTCGGCTAATCGCATTCTCTGCTTAATTCGCAAAGAAGGCCGATCATTTGGGGAGTGATTTAACATGAAAACACATGTACCAGTACACGGTAAAAACATCGGTGTTAGATTTAACACCACGGGTGTTAAATCTAACACCGATCAAACTTCAATAAAGGACCACACCCACAGGTGTTAAAAATGCACTGTGATGGTGTTGAAAAGTGTTCACCTGACACTTCGTCGTGTTAATTTGACACTGTACCTGGTGTTATTTTGACACTGTACTGGTGTTAATTCAAAAATGACACCACATGGTGTTGATTTGATATTTGTTGGTGTTAATATCAATGGTTTAACACCCGTCCAGCTTCAATAAGAGACCACACCAGCTGGTGTTACTTTGGTGTAAATTTATTTTCACATTTTTTCAAAAATCTAGTATTTTAATGTAAAATTCTTGATCGTCTTGTTTAAATCAAAAATCAACAAGAAGTGCAGTTACTAAGAAACTCTTCAAAAAACAGTTTAAAATTTGGAAATGACACCCGGAGGTGTTAATTTAACACCATAAATGAGCACCGAAAATTTAACACCAGCTCGGTGTTCACTATTTAACACCGGACTTTTTGCAGTGTACCGACTTGCCACACGTTAACGAACATTACACATGGCAGTAGCTGGCACTCACAATTAAATAGACAGGCGGGAGTTGAACACACTTGCGCTCCTCCCATGCTCCGCAACAACATTCACAATACGAGAAGTTTGCAACAAAAATCAGGCCATGCACCACCTCCATAATTTTGCTTTTCCCCAGTCACTTCTCGAAAAGTAACCTGACGTTCTACGTGACTAGTGCACGCAAATAAACGTGTTCATTTCCGAAAACGTCTGTGTGTTAGCGAGGAGTCTAGAGTCAAACGAAAAAAGTTTTCTGAAGACATGTTTATCCATAAAGAGAGTGTAAATTATTGCTCGTGACTGAGCAATGGCTTAGTGTAAGGTATATGTATAATGTGCCGTGCAATGACGCGTGTTAAGCATACAGTGAAGGTGTTTGGTGCAGTGTACAATGCATGTACATACACATTTTGTGTGTTGGATATGAATGAGACATGTTCTTCTGTTAATCGGGTGAGAAACGCTCTGCCCGAGTCTACCCGATTATGCGGAGAGTATATATATATATATATATATATATATATATATATATATATAGTGGGATGATGCTGATACTCGTTCCGTACGCCTCTGTCATCTTTGGAAGAATATAATCGAGACAATAATGAGGACAGAATATGCATAATGTATACATGTATATTTCTTCAGAGAAGTTACCTTAGCCCTGATACACATTTCTATCTGTTCTAACTTGATGGTATTATACACTAACGTTCTTGCAACTTTTTTTATGCGGTAAAAACCTAAAATGGTGACGCCTCAAGCACCCTCCAGGGGTAGCGCATGTTTTTGTTTTTGTTTTCGTTGTGGTTGTTGTTGTTTTTTTTTTTTTTGGGGGGGGGGGGGTGTTTTTGTTTAGAAACAAAAGACCAAACTGGTTGGTATAACTGTAATCGCATTCGTCATCAGCGACCAGGATGCGATATTGATGTTAAACTTGAAAATCCGTTCCTGAAGCAGACATACACATTTAAGGCTGTACACAAGGTTATATTGCCTCCCCACAGGAAATATTCGGTAATGCCGCCATTTACTTTAGAGTGATCATAATGATTATTTGAGATACTCTGTGTATAGTATAATTTGTCAAAAATTATCCACGGGCTTTTATTCCATGTTGAAGTTGACTTCAAAAAAGATAGAAACAAAGAAAGAATGACAAAAGCACAGTACACTTTTCATCAAAGCCAAACATGTAATAGTGACGAACTTTATTGGACTCACATTAATTTCACAAAAGACTTGTGTTCTTCCTGTTGAATCATTGTTGTATTATGTAACAATGGTCACTTTTTTTTAGTTATGTGTATATGCGAAAGTAATTATAAATTATAATATAATTAATATAATAGCAAACATTATATTATAATGTTTGCTAATGAGTTGTGAGCTAGCTGGCACAAACACCTCATCTCATTGATATGATTGTGTTGTTGTGACTGATATGTACTCTTTGAATATTTTTTTTTTGAAATTTTACAACTTATTATTGTGAACTTTATTCCTTCATACTCAATTTTGATAAGACACCTAAGCTGCTCTTTGTCTTTGACATTGATTTGTTTTATTCAAGCGAATTTGAGTATAGACCTACAGAAGAAATATTGCACATATTAAAGTCAATTTTACCATTTATATTCTCGTTGTCACATTGCAGGGAAACTTTGACGGACACTGTCCCCTCTATGCAACGGCTACAAAAAAGGAAGATCACAAAATATATCTAGCTTTCAACACTGTGTCCAACTGTAACTACGTGATTGCATTAAATGTGAGTAAACGTCTTGGTCTGTCGGGTGCCAATTCACACAACAAAAGGGTATAATATTTTCAGGAAAGGGGTGTGTGCGGTAAGCGGGCAATGACGTCTGGAACTTAAACGAAGTGGTTGAACTCGCCCATTATTTGGACTGATATTAGGCACAAGATAAATACAGACAAACACACTTTTTTGTATACAAATTCTTCCAAAACACAGCAGAATTAATAGGCAAACAGAATATACAATGATTACAGGAACTATGCAATGGAAATGCACGTTGACTTGAATTGATTCACGATACTGAAAGTTTAAATGGAGAGTATAAAACTCTCTTCCTGGTCGTGGACGTGTCGTGGACGTGCTCATGCAGACAAAAATCACACGGACAAAAAGACAGCCGTATCCCCATACAGACACACATACACATGCGAGGAATATTGTAAAACAAACGCTTGGATCACTTATACATTATGACATGTTACTCACTATTATGTTATTTAATACTTTTATGTATCTGTTATTATTTTTAATGATGGTTTATCATCTACGTGCGCGTTAGTGCTTATTCAATCCATAGAAATGCGATTGGTTCGAAATGTTGAAAGGACATCATGAACTATATTCTTTGTGCAAGGAAGCGACGTTCGCATACAGAGGATTTTAAATCACTCCAAATTGATCATATTACATTCTGGAATGATACAGTAATGAACGATTGTAACGATTTTGAATAAAGATCTCATCAGCAACGAACTACCAACTCACAATATTACAATACTAAATAGGAAGAAATCACCAAATTCATGTCCGGTTAAAATAATCAAATGAATTTACGGAGCCCTAAACACTAAAATGAATTCAAAATCAGAAAATATCATTCTGTCATCAATAAACTGATAACTCACCTAGATCTCTGAAAAAAAAAATCAAAAATGGTTACTATCATCGAGCTGCATAAGATAAGAAAGAAGTACTGTGGAAAATGTTTCCAAAAAGATGGATCAAAAGAAAATTTGCTCTTCCGAAACATATTACTACTTTTGATAGACCCACTATATCAGTTTAACATTACGAGAGAGGCCGCTAAACCAGACAAATTACGTTTGAACTCGTTACAAAGGGCTCAATAATAAAAGAAGTTTACGCTCTACATTTTTAAACAATAACGTTCAGGGGTATAAACCAAAGGAAAAAAAGATTCAACATCAAGGGCTGATACCTCTTTGATTGAAATAGGGAAATTTTAAAATCACTGAAACATATTCTTCGATATTCCTATAGATATCTTGTGATTATTTTCTACCATTAATTTTATATACAGTTTGTGGCTGTTGCACTCGCCGTCATAATTGGAGTATTTCGAGGCAGGGAACTGCTGAAGAAAAACAGAGCATCAGAAAAGTGAGATGGATATACTTTTCCTTGTCTAATTGTGTGACATACACATTCACAGCTTATTATGTGGATGCTGTGTTAATGACGACCTAAAACTGCCTTCCGAATTGTTGTTATTGTTTTTAAAATATAACCTTTGCTCGTTAGTGAAATGCGGTAAGTTTTCATTGTGATACGGCAACAACTTACCAAGAATTTTAAACTTCCAATTATGATATAGTATACAACAGCAGTGGAGATGTAAAACTTTTGACCCTTCATACGGACTGTGTGTTCGATACTCGATGAGTATATAGGTTAAAAGAGCAAATCTACTTTGATGGAATTTGTGTGAACTTGGATGATATAGCTAAACCTTAGTGTGTTCAAATCGCACCGTGTTGTGCTTGTAGACATCAGGCGCGATTTGTTTGTTGGGTTTTTTTCAACTTCACTCCAATTTCACTATTATACTCACTATTTTCTGTCATTCACTCGTTCAAGAGTGAACATTCTGACTCAGTTTTTTTTTTTTGAGAGAGAGAGCGTATACATATATGTATATATAATAATGATAATAATGATACATAAATAATATATATAATAACAATAATAATAATAATAATAAAAGTAATAATAATAATAATATATATATATATATATATATATATATATATATATTTATTTATTTATCTATATTATAATATAACGAGTTAGGTATTTCATTTTTCTCCTTTGCATTATTTTCAGTGTGGTGGTTTCCTTTTTCCTGGGTGTTGTCTGCTTCGTGCTCGTTTTTCTTATGCTGGTCGCGGCGTGCATTGTGTCCGTAGGCTTCAAAGCCCTGTGCGGTGAACTTATCTCTCAAGAGCCTGAGCTGAAGTAAGTATAAATTAATCTCTGTTACACTGATGTTTTGAGTAAATTTGTTTTCAGTCTCAATATTTTCATTTTATCCATGTTAAAGGCGATGGCTAGTAACTGAACAGTGGGAATCAGTGGGAACGCTGAGGGATGATTGTTCCAATCTTTGTGGGATTCATTTAAGAGTACATTATGTATCTATTGTTGTGTGAAAATAAACATTGTTTGCTTAAGAATGGTCTCATATTCAAGTAATGTGCAGTTTAATGTTTCCAGGTTAGCATGCCTGTACAGTGACGGGGCGATTAAACTGCACATTACTTGAATACGAGACCATTCTGAAGCAACTGATTTTCACACAACAATAGATATATAATGTACTCTTAAATGAATGGTTTACCACCTCATTTGCATAACCTCAAAAATATATAAATCAACGAGACCTATAAAACTGTGAAGAACAATGTTAGTATCATTTTTTATGATCATTTTGATCACATAACTTTGTTAATTTTCCACTTAAGGAAATGGTTGTCCTTAACGATCATAATGAAATATGTAGTAAAATTTTCACAGAGTATATAATAACATGGGTTCGTAATGATGGTACAGCTTTGTTAAAGACAATATACACATCATTGTGGGGTTTCTCTCTCTCTCTCTCTCTCTCTCTCTCTCTCTCTCTTGAACAGATGTGTCCAATTTGAAAAGTTCACATCGGAGGAGTTTGATCCATCGAATTTCTACACTTTCCTTAATACTGCACAGGTAATTGAATATGACATAGTGATCTACTCATTCGTTTGCGTATAGTGTTATTGAAATCACGGTTTCATTAAAAGAGCAATTTTTTAAAATTATTTTTCTTGCAAAAGAATGGGTCACGTCAATTCGTACAACCATTACTTATTATATGGGCAATTCCGTGGGAAGGTGAGCATGACATCAAAAAATTAAGTTTATCATATTGCAAGTATATTACATTTATATTGAAAATATTGAGGTTACTGAATTATGTATAATTTATGTCTGTTAACTATTTACCGAGATACAGCTTCAAACATTGAAGAGAATCGCTGAGTCTTCCAGTTATGCAAATCTATGTGCTAAAATTGACTTGTAACTTTAGACAACCTTCCAAACGTTTTCATCACTAAATTGAAGTGTTTGATCCATGTAACGCGAGTTACCAAAACAATACATATTCTTCATTCTGCAGAAAGCAGTAGAGAATTATAATTTCTGAATAAAATATAGTAATATTTGTTTACCATGCCAAATTAACAGTATAAATGAGTCAAACAGATAGCTTCAGAACACAATAATACATCATGCACAGGTTCTGTGCTGTAACAGCTGCTTTAAACAAAATTCAGGCCTGATTTATAAAGGAAAGAAAGTCGAATGTTTAAAAATTATGATTTGTCACAAATGGACATTATAGTGAAACAGGTGAACGCAAAGTATAGTGTACAATGTAACATTTACGAACAAAAACGGATACAGTTCAGTTTTTAATACATGTATAGGTTTTCCCGGCCATATGTGCACTTTTGTCAGTCCATTTGATAGCAGGTTCAGTCAATTTAGCAAAGACCCTTGTTATCGCACAGTCTGTCTTTCAAAATTGCAACTCGTGCATTCAATTTAGCATTTCGATCAATGAAATTTGCTCATACTATAGGTATGTGGATTTCGAATGTGTTCGAATCACTCGCCGAAAAGGGTTGGGCTGTCAAATCTTTTCAATATATTCATTCACATTATACGTCATATTCTAAAAGATTAGAACATTTAAATGTGTATTTCTATGTAACTTTTTGTTTCATCCACATAGGCTACTGTTAAGCAGTGAAAGTATCATATTTTGACCCTATCTCGAGTGTGTTGTTCTGTAATGCCCCTTTCTTTCATAAACATGGCATTATAAGCCTAAATGTACCAGTACTATAAGTCATAACCCACTAGAAATTCAAGGTAGGAAAAGTCTTATCAAAATTTTCTAGTATGAGAAGAAGTCTTTCCGAAAACATGTTTTTATAGAACATAAATGACCACGTGTCCCACTTTGTAACGCGAGTTACCGAAATTAACTGATTTAACATGCCAATGTGTTTGTCCATTATTTCATTTCTTTGATTTATTCACAAGCTAGGCCTTTGTCATCTCTACTCATTTAGCAAAATGTAATTTGTAGATCCCATACGTTTACAAAGGTTAAATACATTACCCCATAGATGTACTATGATTTACGTGGAGTTACTAATACAACAATTCTGGTTTTTAATTATCAACAGCAAGTTAACTATACATACAGTTTAATGATGTTTCGGGGGGATGCACCAAGCAATATTATATACTACCACTTCTGTTCATATTCTCAAAATTATGCTTTTTTGCACCTCCCTTGTAAATGGTATCCTTACAAATTTCCTTCATTGTACATGGAATGCTATTACAGTATATGCACCTTTTTTTTCTTTAGAAATAGTCCTATTTACAAATTTTTGTTGGAGATAGAAGACGAATGAATGACTGAATGAATGAATCAATGAATTAATAGAGTTTTCTGTTAGATTTCTTTTCCATCCCGGGCTTTTAAATTAAATTTTGTCCCATTTCCCCACAGATTGCATCATGGCTGAATGTCCCACTGTGGCTCTTTGTTGGAATTTCCTCCATCTTACTCTTTATTTGCTGGAAGCCGAGAGCTCCCGATACGGAAGTCTTGACCTAAGGCCGTCGGCAAGAACCTCTTTGTCCTATCATAGCTTTGAAGGATAGAATACGGTATCCCGTCAGCCTTACCTCAAGTCGACCTCAAATCGACCTCGCACAAGTCCAAACAAAGACGAAGAAAATGTTTAACCCTGAGGGAAATAGATACTGTGTTAATTCTGTCGTGCAAGTCAAGATTAAAGGGGAAATCCAGTCCCAATTAAGTTAGTCTGCTAAGAAAGAGCAGGGAGGTGGAAGAGAGAGTTAGTACGAGTTCAACGCTAATTTTTTTTAAATCAAAATCGGGTGAAAAATACGTAAGTTTTGATATTCTAAAGTTTTGCTAATTTTTCAGGAAACAAGTCTTGAACGGTCAATATGAATATGCAAATAGTAAAGTGAACATGTCATTCCCTCACAACTTGCCATATTGGTTGTGCATGAATTTTCAAATTTCTAATTTTTCATTAAAACGCAATAATGTCCTAGGCTGAAATCCTGGTATATCTAACTGATCACTATTAGCAAGTTATTAAACCAGGAATAACATCATGTTTCATCAGACTTTAGTGACAGAAACGTTGAATTCTTATCATTACTTGTACACGATCAAGAGAAAATTGTGAGGTTATGACATGCTCAGCTCACTCATTTGCATATTCATATCCACTGTATAAGAACTGTTTTGCAGAAATTAGCAAAACTTCAACATTTCATAGCTTCCTTATTTTTCATCCGATTTCAGTTATCTTTTTTGTTGAACTCCTAAGATTTTACTTTTTTTTATCAGACTAACTTATTTTTCGACTGGTCGAAGGATTTCCCAAGGTCTCTTTGGATTCGACTTGGGCGAGGTTGACTGTTGGCTGGTGTTGGTCTTCTATGTGAACAAAATTCACCATCGCATGAGAAGGAATAATATCTTAGCTAATTTCTTAAAACATGGAGGATTGGAGGCATTTAAGAGGGAAACTCCGAGTACTAGTAACAGCGACTGAAGACGAGAAATCAACCTTACAATCCAAATTATATACGTATACATATATATATATATATATATATATATGCATAATATTCAGAATAAATGAATTTGCACAAAAAGAAATGTTTTTCCACTCTATCTCTCATAAAATGCCATTTGCAAGTTTGTGATAAAGTGCCCAAGTGAACCAAATCATTCACTGTCAGTGACTTTTCTGAGGTAATGAATATCGTGTACTATTACAGATGGAATCATTTTGTCACAGATTTATTCAATTTTAAGGAGTAGGTCGAACTGGAAATCCTAACCTCTGGCATGTATTATTTTGTATTGTCGTGACTCATGGTGTAAATATTTATTCGAAAACACAGTATGAATAAGCTTGAGTATTTCCTATGTCACGAAAATGTCACAATATTAGAGAAAGCTCCACAAACTGACAAAGCATATTCTATGCTGACGACCTATACAGTGTGGCATATTTTAGCTATCACGATAGAAACTTACCTTTTGTAGCATAGTATGTATTCCTTTAAAAAGTCACAGAGGGGGTTTGCAGGTTTAACGGCGATTTTAAGCTCACCAATTGTGATATTCTAACCTTTACAAGACTGACGCATATTCTAGACTTCGGTAATCAACTACGTTTTGATGGGGTCACATTCGCTGTGATATTTCTACGGTGAAAATGGATTAGTTGAGAGCGTGTGCATGGAAATAGGAATGATTTACATTCGATACTCTGAATCGGATATCAAAACTGGGGGAAATGAGAAGTGTAAAATATTTTACGACGTATAGATACTATACGCGGGGCCTTTACGTCACATAAATACAACCAACCATGAGAATATGTTTAACGTTCTATAAAGATTTGCATAGCCTGGGCTGCTGGGAGAAAGAACGATACCGAGACTTTTTTGTTTCAAATATGAGACAATATTGGTCTATATTAAAGCTCTTTAACAATTCTGAATAGTGTGTAGTACGCTGTGGTTTATTTTCATTTTCTACCATAGCAAGGGACAATACATCAATCCACCCCTCCATAGGACTTATCTTCCTCTGAATAGCCATCCAACCATAATAGAAAAATGTACTATACAAAGACGTGAATCATCTACTAACTCACTGATTTTCTGGAAGAAAGTCAGAGATTGTGTGCGTATGTGTTAGTGTGGTATATATTTGTCATTTTTTATTTGTGTGTGTCCTAATATCGAAGATTCTGTGTCAGATACGTGTTCTACTCAATTCAAGATCAGCTGACACCCGTTACATCATGAAGATGTTTGGTTTAGAAAAATATTATAGGCCATGCACATTTTGTAATTATATATCGCTTCCTTGTAGTTCATATTAATTATACAGTGTAGGTTGTAATGTAGCTAACTGCACCTGCTGTAGTCATCGTAACGTCTTTCAATCTTTTCCTGCGTTTTACTAATGCCTTTATACACTGAGCTCGTAAAAATGTATTTGTGAAGAGCTTTTGGATGAAATTCGATATGAAACTTTAGTAGTGATTTGCTATGTTCTATAGATATGACGCTATAATCGGCGGCATCTGTCGACTTATACTGTCAATCATTTTTGTAGACATTTTTTATCTTCAAAATGAGTGTTGGTCTTGTGGGTTTCAATACAAAATTATATCAGATAGAGCAGTTGAATTTTCTTTAGATAATCATCGACATCACTGCAATAGTGATATATAGTCCCGATTTTCAAAAATCACTCCGGACTGCTAACAAATGTAGAGGGGGAATAATAGTGGTCTTGATTACTGTGCAAAAGTTGCTGCAGAAGTGAACCTGAAAACAAACAATCACCAGAGTAATGTCATGACAGCTGACACATGCAATGATATAATACAAATAGGCGTAACCTGCATGGCAGGGGTAGAATATTAGATAACAAAACACATTTGCACTCTGCGGTCCATTGTCACATGACCACGAGAGTAAAAGAAATCTAAATATTTAACAACGACTTGTATTTTGATTGGATATTTCATCTTACTTTCACGTTCATGAATTTCTTCTTTACGACCTCAGCATGCTGAAACACTGACACGCACCATGCTGAGAGTGTATATATACACAACACAATTTGTAATTGCATGGGTGTCTTGTGACATTCATTCTTTTACGAACCTGTAATGTTTATAAATAAACCATTTTCGATGAAACGAACTAAAGTATTTGTGTAATATTCATGATGTATACAAAGAGAAATTATATATTCCATGTGTCCTTGCATTGTGTTATATGTTCAAAAATGTGACCACACAGTCATGTTTGTAATAAATTCCTAATGGAATCTGTTGATAACCTAATTGGAAAAATGGCTAGATGAGAAAAATGTATAAGAGGTAATACATGTATCTAATTTTCATCTTGTATTGAAGAATTAAAGTAAGCCTAATGAATAAGAGATGCTGAGACTTAAAAGTTGTTTATCCATTTATTCAAACACGCATTTATTTCCTTAATAAATACAGTTGAAGAACAGCTGTTAAAAACGACTATACAATGTTCAAGCTGTGAATCATGGTTTCATGAAAACTGTTCTGGAATATCTGATGATACTATGCAATTGCACGTCAACCACCCAAGCCTTATTTGGATATGCCCAGTATGCGATGATATGAACTTGTCAAATGCCAGTGCTTGCTTGTCTACGAGTAATTCTTTTGAACTTTTGTCTTCCATAAATGGACTTGTTGAAGAGCATAATGAAGGCAGCCTACATGTATTCAAGGATGTACCTCACTCCAGTAGATCTAAAGGTTCTAACTTCACAAAGGTTAACTTTTGTGGAAAGAGTCCGACTCTCAAGCCTAAGATCACTCCAATTAAACTTAAGAAAACTGGGTGTAAATGGCATAAAGTGAATCTTCAAAATGTTTCTCCGATTAAGATATCAAACTGTTTGGGATCATGGACAGTCGTAAAAGGAAAGAACAAGTTCACACATAAATCAAGATGCAGAGGTGTGACTATTACTAGCACTCCGTTAACAGGCTCATCAAACCAATCTACTTGTACTGTTGGAACCCCGCAGGAAGTTAAAAAAGATTTATTTGAGACAAAGAATTCCAGAAAACAAAATGATTTGAAGAAGACAAACTCAGATGGGAAAATGAGACCAAGAAATAGGAACAGAGACGTCAAGGTCATAATTGTTAACTTCAGAAGTATTAAAGGAAAAGTTGCTGTTGTTGAATCGTTACTGGACCAAGAAAAGCCAGATGTAGTAATAGGCACTGAAACCTGGCTGGACCCAAGCATAAATTCAGCAGAAATATTTCCTAGTTCCTTCAATGTTTTTAGGAAAGACAGAAATTCCATGGGAGGTGGAGTCCTCATAGCTGTTAAAAAAGACATACCTTGTTTTGAAAGGAAAGATCTTGGGCAGGATGGCATTGAAGCAGTCTGGTGTCAGGCCTCACTTTCAAAGCAAGCAGATCATACTATTCTGTTTGGATCTTTTTATCGACCACCAAATGAAAAGGCCACAACTATTGAGACGTTAGGAGATGTACTCACTGACATTTACAAGAGTAAAAAGTCTATCCATGTAATCTTAGGAGGAGACTTTAATATTCCCGGCCTTGATTGGTCTGAAGACCCAGTGGAAGCCCAAAACACTCTCCATGAAAAAATTATAAATTTTGCGCAAGAGAATCATCTCACCCAGATGGTAAATTTCCCCACCCGTCAGGATGTTAGTGGAGTTAAAAACACGCTCGATCTGCTTTTAACTACCCAGCCTTCGCTAATGTCTAATGTGGAATCCTGTCCTGGAATTAGCGACCACTGTATCATCAGAGCCTCAGTTTCAACAAAGATCAAAGTCGCCCCTATACCACCACGTAAAATCTACTTATGGAAAGATGTCTCAGAGGAAGAGTTTAAGGAGAGCGCCTCTAAGCTCCGATCAAATTACTTCAGCCGCGACCCTGAAAGTAAAAGTGTTGAGGAAAATAGGTCTTGGTTTCGAAACAGCCTTTGCAACATTGTTGAAGAGTTAGTACCCACCAAGTCAGTCAAAGGTTATATGCGCCCACCCTGGTTCACGAGTAAACTCAAACGCTTGTGTAAGAAAAAGGAGAAACATTACATCCGTGCAAAACGATCAGGAAATCGGAAGGACTGGGAATTTTTTCATACTCGGAAGGAGACAGACAGGTTGATAAGACGTGCCCACAGAAATTATGTTGCTTCCATCATGAATTCGGATAATGTAAAATCCTTCTGGCGTTATGTAAAATCTAGGAGAAAGGAAAACACGGGGATACAACCGCTCAAAGTAAATGGAAAACTTTTAACAGATGATCTAGATAAAGCAAAAGCTCTTGCAGCCCAATTTGACAGTGTCTTCACAAGGGAAGACGACGAGACAACACCTATGCCATCAATGGAAGGTGACCCTGTCCCTGAGATGCCACCTATTGTAATCACAGAGGAAGGAGTTAAGAAACTACTTCATAACATCGATGTCAACAAGGCTATCGGTCCAGATAATATTCCAAACCAGGCCCTCAAGATGGCAGCGCAGCTGATGAAATAGCGAGCGTTCTACAACATATCTTCCAGCTCTCACTAGACACCGGGGATCTACCATTAGATTGGAGGAGAGCAAACATCACACCAATCTACAAAAAAAGGACATGCTACTGACCCAGCTAACTATAGACCAGTGTCCCTAACTTGTACCTCCTGTAAGCTGCTGGAACATGTCATCGATAGTAACATAATGAGGCATCTGTCAGAGCATGATATCCTCTCAGACCACCAACATGCATTTCGCAAAGCGAGATCTTGCGAAACACAACTGATTGTTACTAACCATGACCTGGCCAAAAATTTCGACAATAAATTGACAACGGATTTAGCCATTCTTGATTTTGCCAAGGCCTTTGATGTGATGCCCCATCAGCGGCTGCTAACCAAGCTAGATCATTATGGCATACGTTCAAATACAAAAGCCTGGATTTCATCCTTCCTCACAAAAAGATTCCAACGAGTAATTGTGAATGGAAAATCATCTGACTGGTCCCCTGTACTTAGTGGAGCACCCCAGGGCACTGTGCTTGGCCCCCACCTATTCCTGCTTCACATTAACAACATACATGATGGAATTTCCAGTACTGTCAGAATGTTTGCGGACGACTGTCTGGTATACAACACCATAAAGTCCCAAAAAGATGAAGATACTCTCCAAAAAGACCTGAATAAGCTGACATCCTGGGCAGATGCCTGGGGAATGAGATTCAACCCGTCCAAGTGCACCACTATGCGAATCTCCAGGGGGAGAAACAAGTCCCACCCGAAATATAACATAATGGGAGTAGCAATGGAAGAAACGAAGGAAAGTAAATACCTAGGGGTCTATATACAGAATGATCTGAGATGGAATACCCAAGTGAATTACGCCAAATCCAAGGCATCCAAAGTACTCAACCTCCTAAGGAGGAACTTCCACCATACCTCACAATCAAGTAAAGAAAAGCTCTACAAGACACTAGTCCGGCCTCATCTGGATTATGCAACGTCAGCATGGGACCCTTTCACCTCTAAAAACATCAAAGAGCTTGAACGAGTCCAAAATGCTGCAGCCAGGTTCACCACATCAACTTATGGCAAGGATACAAGTGTCTCATCGCTTAAAGACTCACTTGGTTGGTCGCCACTACAAGAGAGACGACGGGCAAATAGACTAACCTGCTTCTACAAAATGCTGAATGGGACCCTGGATATTGACCATCGTAAATACATAAACCCAAAGAACCACACAATAACAAGAGGACACGACAGGCAATTTCAGTTGAATCATACAAGAACTGATGTTTTCGCAAATTCATTTTTTCCAAGAACTGTAAAAGAATGGAACGATCTCCCCTCTACTGTAGTCTCTGCAAACACAATTGATGCTTTTAAGCGCAAACTATTCAACCAACTAACCACAAACCCAGTTAACCGAAAGTAATGACCACTCAAAGCCACACCTCCAGTTAAAATTCCCTAGTGGAATGTTCCGGAGGCTACCAATCCAAGATCCAAGATCCAAACATGTTGCAATAAGTTAGACGCCAAGTTGCGAAGGAGGAAGAGAAAAAAGACACCAACGAGCATGACATCTAGGGATTGAAAAACAAGGTGGTTTCTAAAAGACAGGTCCCCCTAAAATTTTAACATTGCCAAGCCAACATGAAGTCATCTCGACACTCTATGCAGTTACCAACGGAGAAGCGCCATTTTATCCTGTACGTCTCCGATGTAATAATGCCAGACGCTAAACTGATGATACTGAAAACACATTAAATTCTAACCTATAGTGGTAACTCGTTAAGTACTTTGACATATTCGTAGCAAAGTCAATAAAAAGTTGCATCGTTGAAAGCCAAATTCATAATCGTACCCGTGACAAGGCTTCCATAGAAGAGAAATAACTTGTTAACATGCTAAAAAAAGGACCTTTAGTCATAGATTTGATCTTTAAAGGGGATGGCTAGTAACCGATCAGTGGGAATCAGTGGGAATGCTGAGGGATGATTGTTCCAATCCTTGTGGGATTCATCTAAGAGTACATTATATGTCTACTGTTGTGTGAAAATTATTTGCTTTAGAATGGTCTCATATTCAAGTAATGTGCAGATTAATGCCCCGTCACTGACCAGGCACGCTAACCTGGAAACATTAAACTGCACATTACTTGAATATGAGACCATTCTGAAGCAAACAATTTTCACACAACAATAGATATATAATGCACTCTTAAATGAATCCCACAAGAATTGGAACAATCATCCTCCAGCATTCCCACTGATTCCCACTGATCAGTTACTAGCCATCTCCTTTAAAGCTAAAAAGAACGAGAAATCAACATACATTAAAGATACTATTCATTATAGATATCATTATGTGCTGTATAAATGTTAGGTGTGACAATGCCTCTCTCTCTTTGGACCTATTAAGGCACCCAAAAAGAATTATTAAATCAAGATGGAAGCCTTGACCTTTTTGGTGCTAATCATAAAATAATAAATGTGCATCTTGACGTAATACAATTAGGAGGCAAGACACGCCTCATGCATACCTGTAGTCTCTTATACAGCGTGAAGTAGTTTTGCATCATAAAAAAACTTAGCTGTAATATGTCGTGTGAACATATTGAATTACGTATTAAAAAGGGTACCTACATGTCTCTTATATGACAAGGGAAAATGAATATATGGAAAGAACAGGAGGGAATGATCAAAGTATTGATTGTGGTGGTTTTTGTTTTTTTTTTTGCCTCATTCCATTCTTCAGCCTGAATTTTTCTATTGGCATTAAATTGGTCACGTTGTAGATATTTGCATTATTATCTGTAGCTGACATAATTTCAACAAGTGATACAAGATTCTGAAAGAGTTGGTTGGGTCAGGTGTTGGGTTATATGAGGATATCACGGTTTTGTTGCCACGGCAAAGACTGAAATTTAGGACCTAACCCTGAAGAAATTTCAGACCATATTAGTAAGTTTAAAAACTACAATCCATGTACTTTCTACATAAAAGTCACTGTCACGTAATAATCTTTACGTGGGGTAAATACTTGTTCACTGCTGTTCTTTTTTTCTCTTCTTTGTTTTCACCAAATACAATAACAGATCAAGGCAGGATGTAACGAAGGAGGTACGGTAAAAAAAAATACGAACATTGTAAATCTCGTAATAACACTGCTCTCAATAACATTTAAGAAAATAGCGGCATTGTATAATGCTGTATACAAACGTGCGTGAACGAAAAAAAAAAAAAAAAACTACAGGAGACCGCCATACGATACGCAGTGCTTGACTTGGATGGAGACCCTCTTGGACATTTACATCACTACACCATTGCTCATATATACGTATTCATTACCATATTGTATACATATTTCACAGAGTAATGCGACAAATAATATTTAACTGTGCATTGTAATAGTGATATATACTTAAATACTACATCTACTATGAACATCCTGTAATAATATTGCCACCTTAGATACCATGGATCGACGTATCCTCTCCTATGCAAGCGCTATTCATCCAGAAGGACCATACAATGGACTCCCGTTATAACGAAGTCCTCGGAACCGGCAATTTTCTTTCGTTACATTGAAATTTCGTCATAGCTGAACAAATAAATGATAAAAGAAGCATAAAGTGGAAAATGATGCGGCCTGAAATTTTTACTTCGTTGTATTGAATAGTAAACCGGAATTTTGTTATAACCGTGTTCGTCATAACGGGAGTGCACTGTACCACAAACAAGTGCAATGCCACACCTTGTTAAAGTGGACTTCAATAAATACAGCAACCGTTGGCAACAGATGAACGAAGGGATTACACAATGTTCACTAAAATCAGAGATACAGAAACGTATATTTACAAACATATTTTTTCACCAAATAAACGCAAATTGGAAGAAGCAATGATGCGGCCATCTTACAAGCTCTCCCATTACATGGATTTCTTCTCAAAGTCTTTATAAATTCATGATTTTATGCAATTATGCATATAACAACTGCAAACCTCCAAGTTTCCCAGTCTTCCATCTCATTTAGCCTATTTTCAATGAAGACAACTTGGTCACGCTGTGATTAAAACAAGGTGGAGACAAAAGATACGCAATGGAGACATTTCAGTATTGTAATGACTTCTCAAGTGGAGATTATACATCAGTTCCCATGGGGAGACAACGATGGGGTACATTGTGGAGACATTGCGCTGTATTTTATCTAAAAGCTGACGCTAGGGGGAAACAACACGACATACTGTACAGCCTTAATAAAGAGTGTCGTTTGATCACTTTTATGTGCATTGATTGGTCTACAGGAGCAAATTTTTCACCGAAAGTTTCTCATATTTAAAGTGCAAGTGTGACAACAACAGCAACAACAGCGAAAGTTTGAAAGCTTGATATGGCACTTTATATCCGGAAGTGTAGGTCATCATTTTGCCTGTTTGTTCGTGTTTTCTTTGTTAGTAGGGTGAAAGACACTAAGTACAGTGGTATCTTCCCCAAGGATAGAACACCAGACAGGAATAAGAACATTTTCTATAATATGTATTCGTTGAAAGCCCATAAGGTTTTGTCCACTTTGGCAATCGATACAGTTGCCAAAAAAAGAAGAAAAAAAAACATACCTGTACATGTAGGTCCCTATATATCGTAAAAGGCATGTTCTTCATAGTATCAAATCGGCATGGGCAAGACTGTTCTGCATCATTACACGTTATTGTGTATGACTTACTGTATACAATGCAGCATACAAGCACCGTGATTACACACTATAACTAATTCCACATTATCTTTAATCTCTCCACAGTTCACTGACACAGCACACACATAAGCTGAGTTAGAGAAAACCTACTGATGTCAACGATTATGGCATTTGTTTTGTTTTGTTTTTGCTTTTTTATCAAAGAAGGCCCAGGCTACGGTGCCTCCTGTATCTGATTTTTATAGACGGCCTCTCCGCTGATAATACGCGTAGTGTATGATACACTAAACCTGTTCCCTAAAGGCCACAACGAAGACGTGTAAAAGGGTTGGGAGGGGGAGGGGGATTGGGAATCGGGATAGGAAGGGGAGGAGGGGGGGTGAGGGGGAGAGTGGAGCTATATCAGAGGGACGGGGAACAGAAAGAGACAATGACAGGAACTCTACACAATCTAAAGCTCTTAAGTGAGGTGATTCTATCACAAGCACATAATTTTATATACTCCTATTCTTTGAGAGTGAATATTATACATTAGCCCTTTTGGAGGGCCAGTCCTGTAGGAGAAACGGAAGTCTTGATTCTCTTCTTCAGTTCTTCATATCTAAACGTGCCTCGTGAGAAGACCTCTACGCTGTGTCCCATGGTGGCTGTACTTTCATTGTAAAACACGACTAAGTCATACTTTGCGCGTTTCTACTTCACATCAGACACAACTCACGTCTGAAACCAACTCACGACTGAAATACACTGTACTAGTAAATCAGTCAAAGGTATCATTATCATAATTATGTAATGTCTTGTGTGTGTATGTGTGTGTGTGTGTGTGTGTGTGTGCATTTATTCCTCATAGATAAATGTATGTTAATGTGAGGGTGAGTATTTGCTTGTGTGTGCGTGTGTGTGTGTGTGTGTGTGTGTGTGTGTGTGTGCCTGTGTGTGACCAGTGTCTGTATGTGTTTGTGTTTCCGTATAGCAGCTCAGGTTCAGGTCCTCACGGGAAGGTCGCCCTTTCTCCTCACTCGGAAGCAACAGTAGAGGAGGTAGGTAGCCACGCCCACTAGTAACCATAGCAACACGTTCACCCAGGAAGCAATCTGTAATTGAGGTAGAGATGAATTTAATGGCATGTAAGTCTCAAAAACCTCTTCAAGCTAGAAACTGGAATCATCGTTCGTATGGCAAGTTTATTCGTTGCAGTGAACGTAATCATATGAGTACAAGATTACGATAACTGAGGTTTAGGAATTACGTGGCAAATCGAATTTA
Source organism: Diadema antillarum (assembly GCF_040938485.1). NCBI lineage: Eukaryota > Metazoa > Echinodermata > Echinoidea > Diadematoida > Diadematidae > Diadema > Diadema antillarum. The sequence goes on from NW_027270959.1 coordinate 3,393,755, forward strand.
GTTCCAGATGCATCCAACACGGGACTATTTCTGGTCGAGATATCCTGGAAACCTAAATTCAAATTTATTTTCGTATTTCAACAAAACAAGAGTCATACACTTCACTCTCTTATTTTTTCTGTAAGGAACAATAATGTTAACGTGAGGCCTTCATTTTGAAATAATAATAATCATCATCATCATCATCATAATAATAAGGCATTTATATAGCGCATTTTTCAATATACATGGTCAAAAGAACAAAACACAATAAGCGAAACATCCATAATAATGAAACATAGCAATAAGTCAGCAAAGTGAACAATAATATGTAATGTACGAAAAGTTGGGGGAACCCACTGTGTAAACAGACAATGCTTGTAATATGTGATGGACCATTATCTTTTAGCAATTATTATCAGACGCTCATACCTGGGCGTCGCTGAGGTAGTCATGGAAATGACTTATGTCATATCCTATCCCTTGAGTTTTCTGAAAGTGAACACACCTGTTTGTAAAATGAGCAAAGAAAGACTGTCACAGTAGAGAAAACAGAGCATTCGGAAAAAGGCCAATGCAATGCAAATGCTTATTGCCTTGTGTTGATTTCTAAATAATACTCATCATCAGTTCTGTGATAAATGAATATATAATCATTATAATTATATAATAATGCTTTTTATTTTGGTTATATCTTTAGATTATGCTTGGATTCATCAACAGGAACAAAGAAAAAAATTCAGCAATTAAAAAAAAAGACTTAAGAAATTAACACTCTGTCCATTCTGTCTATAATTAACATCTGTCAATCACTGCTAACGTATTAATCTGATTAACAACATACATTGGGATTTACTTACATCAACAAATATTTTCAGCCTATAGTTTCATCGGGACGATGCATAATAATCAGTGCAGGCCTATTACTGCAGTACATATTTGGTTGAACTAATTATTGGGGGAAATTTTTGTTTGGTGTTGATCCTGCATTCGTTCTCGGAGTGAAAAAAAAAATGAATTTCACATGTAGAATTTGTTGATTATTATTGTCAAATGTCCACTTTTAAAACCCAGAGTTAGGCATTGTCAAATTAGATTTTTCCGATGATAAATTATATTCTTTTTATAAGATTTCGGGTCCTTTTTAAATATGGAATTTAGTAAGTGTACTATACTCACTTGACAAGGGACTTAAATTCCTCGGGTGATACAGACACGAGTTGGTTACACAGGGATTTGAATCCCACTGTAACTATGCAGGCAGAGGTGAGGGCAAGAAGTGCGGTCACACCGCATAGTATCCCGGTGATAAGGGACAACAGCGAGCTGGAAAGCGAAAGAAAAAGCTTCGTAACTCATTCATACTCAGCAAGGCATTCTCTTGATAAATCATGCTTCCAGGACGACTGCGTGCCGGACCGAACGTAGAGGGCCTGCATGTACAAAAGTTCTTCATACATTTTCCCCCCATTGATTTACGCAGTGCATTATAAAGAGTATGGAAACAAATACCCTTTCGTCAATAATCAAACAACTTAAACTACATCCTCTTCTTTCAAAGTCATCATTGTGAAATCTATAGGCCTACAACTGTTGAACAATTTCACGTGAAGGATACAACTTCTTTAATTCCTGTCAAAAATCAGGGCGATACCTGACACTTGACCTAATTCAATCAATCGATGGTTGCTAGTGAGAGAGAGAGAGAGAGATGTTTCAGCATCCTAGGGAATCACATAAGCATAATGAATTCCTTATATGCCATGATTTCTGTTTCAAAGGTAAAACTGTCATTCAAAATCTGTATCATCATTGGACAAAAAATGGGCTTACAGAACAGGCTTGGTTTGGCCGTCTAACCCACTAAGTAATCGTAATCGCTTAAAGTAGGCCTACATGGATTGTATATGGCGCGATGCTTCTCACCGCGGCCACTCATGTCAACATGTCAATATAAAACCTCGCAAATGTAACCATGTAAATCATGCGACTTGTCATACAAAAGTATCATCTTACTTATCTGACAGGCCTGGCTGTTTGATCACTTCCACAGCTCTACCTATTCCAATTAGGATTGCCAGCAAAAGAGCAACAGCCTGCAAGAAAAAGAAGAATAGCAGGAGAAGGAGGAGGAAGAGGAAGAAGGAGAAGAAGAAAAAATAATAACAGGTTTCAAAAAAATCGGTGTAAAACGTCACAGGAGATTAGATGAAATTACAAAAGTAAATTGTTCGACACTGTGAAAATTACGTGATTCATTGGCTTTCCCTCAATTACAGGACAGGTTCACAAAAATGTATACCCAAAATGGGGTATACCTTGAGGATTAAGTGAATGCAGTAGTGAATGCATATAGGACAAATCAGTGAAAGTTGAAGGAAAATCGTCCAATCCGTACAAAAGTTTAAGTTTCTGTGCAGCCATCAGTGGATGAGAAGACTCAACAGCTTGTGATGTCACTTTTTTTTTTCATTTCATTACATTAATCAAATTTCCACACAAATGCATCATTGTAACATACATCTACAGATGTATCAAATAATAGCAAATATATATATATATATATATATATATATAATCAATATATTATAATATAATATATTATATATATATATATATATATATATATATATATGTATATATATATATATATATATATATATATATATATATATATATAATTATATATATTTATATAACGCCTGGAGAGATCCTTGTCATTTGATTGGTTGTTTGACATTGATCATTCGGCCCATTTCACTATGACATCATCATCCGTGCAGTTGTGGCTCCATTTACCGTGCAATTTTGGATCCATACGATTTGGTCCATTGCACGCTCGCTGACAGCCCGGCACACACGCGTGTAAAACGCTTGCGTTTACAGCGCGCTAGAAGCTTGTGTTTGCAGTATGTGTATGCGACAGCGCGCTAGCGTAAAGCGCTCAGCGAGCACTCTCGCGATGTTAGATTCTCTCTTTGTTTCTAAATTAATAAAACATCAAATAACAAGGATCTATTTTATGCGTTATATAAAACAAATAATAAATGTTTTTCATTCGTGCGATGGACAGAATATTTCACTCGGTGAAAGATGAAATGTTTGATCCATTCAACTCGGCTGCGCCTCCTTGAATGGATCATTTTCATCTTTCACCTCATGAAATATACTGTCCATTGCACTCATAATAAACATTCATTATTTGTATAATATATAATAAATATGACATTCAGTGTACATACAGACCTAAAATGGTATTTCATTTTACAGAATGGGTTTAGATCAGTGTAGAATACGTGTGTAAAGCAATAATACATGTACCAATGGCGTAAATCCGTACTGAGGAGTGGGGGGGGGGGGGATGGTCACCATCACCACGATTACAAGCCCATAACCGGACCGGCGCAGCCTTGGGGGGGGGGGGGGGGGGGGGGGAGAAGCTTGGTGCCCCCCCCCCCCCCCCCACACACACACACACGCACACTTTACTTTTTTTTTTTTTTTTTTTTTTTTTGCTTGTCAGATGACTTGCGGCGGAAAATCAGACCTTAAAAGTATGAAGACATTTTTTGTTTTTGAAATATCTGTGAGAGAGAGCGGAGCGACCGGGTTAACGAGGGGAGGGTGTGTATGGGGAGGGGGTGTGTCCCTCTCCCACACGAGGAAGATTTTGCATTTTCAGACCTGAAATTCAGCGATCTGGTGCACACTTTTGGTGAAATTTTTGTTTGTTTTTTCTTTAAAAAACCAATAGAAAATGAAATATTCACAATATATTATTGAATGACTAAATCGTGGTATTTCAGCTCTTGCTCCGCCTGTGCGACATCACTGCGAAGGCCTACTAAATAGTGGGGCCTATCACCGGCGTAGACAGGATTTGATCTTGGGGGAGCGATTATGAGATCGTGAGGGAGCGAAGCAAGCGAGGGGGGAGGGGAAGGGTATGGTAGGGGGGTTTCTCCCTCCCACGGTGAAATCTTTTTACATTGAAAATTTTGACATTTTACAGTCCCAAAACTGCCGTTTGTAGCTATATTCTTCGCTTTGGAAATTAAGAGGGGGCACACCGTGCGCAACTGCTGTCAATCACTGGCAGCAACATCAGGAGAATGGCATAGCGATTAAATGCGAGCGAGCGGAGCGAGCGAGCTTGAAAATTTTGACATAATACTTTTACATGCTAAAAACTGCCGTTTGTAGCTATACTTCTTCGCTTTGGAAATCAAGGGGGGCCGCACCGGGCGCAACTGTTGTCAATCACTGGCAGCAACATCAGGAGAATGGTATAGCGACTAAATGCGAGCGAGCGAAGCGAGCGAGCTTGAAAATTTTGACATTTACAGTCAAAAAACTGCCGTTTGTGGCTGTATTTTTTTGCTTTGGAAATTAAGGGGGGCGCACCGGGTGCAACTGCTGGCAATTACTGGCAGCAACATCAGGAGAATGGCATAACAATCAAATGCGAGCGAGTGAAGCGAGCGAGCTTGAAAATTTTGACATTTTGCAGTCCCAAAACTGCCGCTTTTGGCTGTATTTTTTCGCTTTGGAAATTAAGGGGGGGGGGGGCGCACCGGGCGCAACTACTGGCAGTTACTGGCAGCAACATCAGGGGAATGGCATAACGATTGAATACGAGCGAGCGAAGCGAGTGAGCTTGAAAATTTTGACTTTTTACAGTCCCAAAACTGTCGTTTGTAGCTATATTTTTCGCTTTGAAAATTAAGGGGGGGGGGGGCGCACCGGGTACAACTGCTGGCAATTACTGGCAGCATGCAACATCAGGGCCCTGTTGCATAAAACCCTTACCGCTGGACTTACCGCTCCTTTCTATAAAGCGGTAAGTCTTCAAATTAGCGGTAAATTTTATAATCCTTGATGCTGATTGGCTGTGACACCTAATTTTGAAGGTAGTTACCATTAAAATTCAACGGTCAGTTTTATGCAACGGGCCCCAGGAGAATGGCATAACGATTAAATGAAAGCGAGCGAGTTTGAAAATTTTGACATTTTACAGTCCCCAAACTGTCGTTTGTGGCTGTATTTTTTCGTTTTGGAAATCCGGGGGGGGGGGGGGACACACCGGGCGTAACTGCCGGCAATTACTGGCAGTAACATCAGGAGAATGGCTTAACGATTAAATGCGAGCGAGCGAAGCGAGTGAGCTTGAAAATTTTGATATATTACAGTCCCAAAAACTGTCCTTTGTGGCTGTATTTTTTCGCTTTGGAAATTAAGGGGGCGCACCGGGCGAAAATTGCTGGCAGTTACTGGCAGCAACATCAGGAGAATGGCATAATGATTAAATGCGAGCGAGCGAAGCGAGCGAGCTTTAAAATTTTGACATTAATTTCTACAGTCCCCAAACTGCCGTTTGTAACCATATTTTTCGCTTTGGAAATTAAGGGGGGCGCATCGGGCGAAAACTGCTGGCAATTACTAGCTGCAACATCAGGAGAATGGCATAATGATTAAATGCGAGCGAGCTTCAAAATTTGTGACATAATTAGAGTCCCAAAACTGCCGTTTGTAGCTATATTTTTCGCTTTGGAAATTAAGGGAGGCGCATCGGGCGAAAACTGCTGGCAATTACTAGCTGCAACATCAGGAGAATGGCATAATGATTAAATGCGAGCGAGCGAAGCGAGCGAGCTTCAAAATTTTGACATTTTACAGTCCAAAAACTGCCGTTTGTAGCTTTATTTTTCGCTTTGGAAATTAAGGGGCCGGGGCGCACGGGCGCAACTGCTGCCATTCACTGGCAGCAGCATCAGGAGAATGGCATAGCGATTAAAATACGCGAGCGAGCGGAGCGAGCGAGCTTTAAAATTTTGACATTTTACACTCAAAACACTGCCGTTTGTAGCTATATTTTTCGCTTTTGTTTGTCCCACTTTTATAGGGGAACCATCCCCCCCCCCCCCCCCCCCCATCGACGCCTCTGCATATGAGGGTGCTTTTGTTGAGTGAAAGATCTGCTGCACACTCTTTGATGAATTAGGGAAATATACGTCAATCTCAAAAGTGTACAAAGTCTATCGAAAGGGATCCTGCATAGCGGAGCTTTTGCATGTTTATGATTGCAATACAACGATCTGGTGCATAGTTCTGGCGATATTTGGACAATTTTCCACTAAGAAAGTTCGAGATTTGTCCTCATCTCGGGAATTGCTTGGGGGATAAATGATTTGTCTGCCTAAACACTTCCGTAGGGGTGGGGCAAATGCCCCTTTGCCCCCCCCCCCCCCCCCCCGAGATAGATTCGACGCCCCTGATCTTCCCTGGGTATGCTCATAGACGTATCCTGACTGAGTCACCAGTCACTGTCGTTTCTCAGGAATGATTCAGGAAATGGAGGGGGTTCAATTATGGCGATATAGTTTTTGTTATTGTTTGTTTGTTTGTTTGTTTTCGTACATATCTTGCAGATGGTCCCCAGTTACTCGCGTCTTAGCATGCTTACATATAGGCCTATACTATTTGACGTTGTCAACGTCTGAGCCATACTTTACAGTGTATGTCGATGTTACTTTCTTCGCGAGCGAGCGAAGCGAGCGAGCGCTTGAGAAAATTATGTATACGTTTTCCTACAAGATAGAATACTGTTCAGCTCTGTTACCTGTGTGAAGGCTGGCGTACAAACGTCATGCAATATGCCAAAATTGATACAATCACATTTCTGCTTCCTCCATTTTTTTTTCTTCAAAATTCAGGGGGGGGGGGATGATTGTACAGGCCATCCCCCCTCCTCCATTTCAGGGGGGGGGGGATATATCCCCCCATCCCCCCCCCCCCCGGGATTTACGCCCATGACATGTACAAAGGTAATGTAGAGAAAATCCAAAAATGCTCGACAGGATTCATCGCTCTGAATATAGCGTCGAGGAGACTAGTGAGTGTCCCGTGCAGTGCAGGCAGACTGAGCTAATAATACAAGGTGCGAGTAAAAAAGACCGCATCATTTAGTGGTTGAATGATGCGAGCGCACCATTAAATGCTTCTATTGATGTGGAAGCCAGGATCCAAGCCAGTACAGTCATATAGGAACATACACGTACAAACAAACAAACTGTACATAGTTAAAGGGGAAATCTAATCCAAACATAATTTAGTCTGATAAAAACACAGTAAAATCTTACGAGTTCAACAGTAAAAATCTGACTGAAATCGGATGAAAAATAAGAAAGTTATGACATTTTGCAGTTTTGATAATTTCTGCAAAACAGTTCCTGTACAGTGGATATGAATATGCATATGAGTGAGCTAACCATCTCATAACCTCACAATTTTCCATTGATCGTATTTACAACAACAACAAAAATTGACGAAAATTCAATGTTTTTGTCATTGAAGTCTGAAACATGTTATTCCTGGTTCCTTTAACTTCAGAGTAGTGATCAGTTAGATATACGAGGATTTGAGCCTCGGGCATAATTGCGTTTGAGTGAAAACCTATTTAAAAAATTTCAAAATTTTGTTTACAAAATATAATATGCTACGTTGTGAGGGGATGACATGCTAACTTTCCTATTTGCATATTCATATTCACTGCTCAAGAACTGTTTCCTGAAGAAATAGCAAAACTGCAAAATGTCATAACTTCTTTATTTTTCACCCGATTTTGATCAAAATTTTACCGTTGAACTCTTAATATTCTATTATTTCTTATCAAAACCTATAGGTATCTGGACTGGATTTTCCCTTTAAATATATGGATGTAACTGCTGGTTCTGAACTGAATCTTATCTGACGAAATGTGTGTTCGTATTTATTTTCAACTGAGTATATTATAGTAATAATGACAACAGCTACTTACATTAAATCCGATCACGTAGTTGCAGTTGGAGACATCGTGTGGTGTGATGAGAAACCATCACTGCCTTGTTTTGTTACCGTTGGGTAGAGTGGACAATATCCTGAGAAGTCAGACTACAGGGGAATGGACAGAGAACGAAAATCATAGTGACATCCTAATATCTCTTCGACTGAAATGCATTGAGAAAATAATAATGTCAGGGTGCGATGTGTTTGTTTGTTTGTTTGTGTGTGTGTGTGTGTGTGCGTGTGTGTGTGTGTGTGTGTGTGTGTCACACGGAATGGAAGTGACAAAGCCAGGGACAAAGGCGGCATACATTAATTGGCATATAAGCCGTCATGTGATGGGTGCGTTTTGTGCATATGATCGCGTTATTGTCTCTAAATGCTGATGTTGCACGCAAATGCATGGAAGCCCGTTCAAGTTGAAATTGATCATGATAAAAAAGTGAAAGTGAAAACATTGATCACGCAATCATCAACGTGCAGGAACTGCTCCTTGAAATATATTTCCTCGAAAAGTAGAGAAAAGCGTTTTGAGTATGTGTCTTGTTGGTCAAGAGGGGGAAAATGATAAAGAAATCTATAATGATAACGGATATAAAATACATGTCCATACTTTAGGAGCAGATTTCAATCAGTGATACCAAAGAGTCTTAACGGAAGACAATGCCAAAGACGGAACTAAACATAACATTGCACACCGTGAGTAACCTACAAAGAAGCAACGGCTACACTAAAGGCGGGGAAGAGAAAAAGGACTAATCAAATGAAAGCAACATATCATTACTTAATAAATATTAATGTTGCGAATTCACGTATTGGCTCCAATTTAACGAAGAATAAACCGGTAATGCAATATTTCGCCAATATAGAGTTTATTGAGGAACTCAAATTTTCGGTGGCTTCCATCCACCTTCTTCAGGAGTCTCGACGCGGAATGTCAATGTCAAAACATAAATTGAACATTAAGAGCGCGCACTCATATACACAGAATTGGTTGCTATGAGAGTGCGTACCCTTTACAATGATGTTGCCATGTAGACGCAATGTAGTCAAGGCACCCCACGCATAAGGAGGAGGACATTGACAAGCTTATTACGTAACAATGGTGTTCAATTACTTTGTATTAACACAAGTTATGATATCGACATACTATGTACTCATCAACGTACCATAGGTTACAAAAATAAGTTAAAGAGCGCTCCAGCAATTAAATTGTTTCATGTGATATCGACACATGTAATCATAAGTTACAAAAATAGGTTGAATAGCGCTCAAACAATTAAATGACTCAGAATACAATAATCATCGGTAGGAAGAAGTCGATATAATAATTCCTGTTAAGAAACAGTTCAGTGTCTCACTGAAATCTAAACAGATTTGAACATACAAGTGTGAAATTGATTGTATCATACAAATGAGTATTAGGATGACAGTGTGAATCCATCTAGAAAATAATACAAAGTAAGAGTAAATTGATTATTAAGATGGAGACAAGAAATCATAATATTCGATTTAATTCATCATAATCTCAGACATGTCAGACAGAATAACCCACTAATTTCTCTAAACACCAGTGGTAGTGAAACAGTTATCAATTAAATATCTTATAATCCTCGACATGACATATTCTTCTCTTTAACGGAAGAATGAGTAACCATTTAAAATGGATAAATCTCTGTTCAACCCTTCACCTTGAAAGCTCTTACTCTTTACGATTACTCGTAACTCGGCGAGTTTTCTTTCCTCTGCTGATGTGTAACCTCCTCCGAAAATGCACACTCTGACATCCGTCAGTGAGTGGCCGGGGAAACAAGTCAGGCAAGAATGGCCTACACTGGCTCTCGACCCCGAGTTAGGGAAACTTGTTGGAGATCAACCTCTACACGCCCAGCGTCAGCCCCCAAATCTCAGAAAATTGCTTGTAAGCACCAAACTCCCAGCGCCTTTACCACCGAGTGGTAACACACCATGTGCTAAGCCTAGGTGCCAAATTTGCAAACACCTTATTACTGACACCAGGGTGAAAATCTCCAACAATGTCACCCTCCGTCCACAGAGACTTACCTGCGATTCCAGTAATGTACTGTACTGTCTAATGTGTGCAAAATGCCCTCACGCTGTCTATATTGGTGAGACCAGCACCAAATTCCGGATGCGCTTTAATAATCATAAATCGTCCATCCTGAAAAATCGGAACGACCTCCCCGTTGCCAAACACTTCAACCTCCCCGGCCACTCACTGACGGATGTCAGAGTGTGCATTTTCGGAGGAGGTTACACATCAGCAGAGGAAAGAAAACTCGCCGAGTTACGAGTAATCGTAAAGAGTAAGAGCTTTCAAGGTGAAGGGTTGAACAGAGATTTATCCATTTTAAATGGTTACTCATTCTTCCGTTAAAGAGAAGAATATGTCATGTCGAGGATTATAAGATATTTAATTGATAACTGTTTCACTACCACTGGTGTTTAGAGAAATTAGTGGGTTATTCTGTCTGACATGTCTGAGATTATGATGAATTCAAGCGAATATTATGATTTCTTGTCTCCATCTTAATAATCAATTTACTCTTACTTTGTATTATTTTCTATAGATGGATTCACACTGTCATCCTAATACTCATTTGTATGATACAATCAATTTCACACTTGTATGTTCAAATCTGTTTAGATTTCAGTGAGACACTGAACTGTTTCTTAACAGGAATTATTATATCGACTTCTTCCTACCGATGATTATTGTATTCTGAGTCATTTAATTGTTTGAGCGCTATTCAACCTATTTTTGTAACTTATGATTACATGTGTCGATATCACATGAAACAATTTAATTGCTGGAGCGCTCTTTAACTTATTTTTGTAACCTATGGTACGTTGATGAGTACATAGTATGTCGATATCATAACTTGTGTTAATACAAAGTAATTGAACACCATTGTTACGTAATAAGCTTGTCAATGTCCTCCTCCTTATGCGTGGGGTGCCTTGACTACATTGCGTCTACATGGCAACATCATTGTAAAGGGTACGCACTCTCATAGCAACCAATTCTGTGTATATGAGTGCGCGCTCTTAATGTTCAATTTATGTTTTGACATTGACATTCCGCGTCGAGACTCCTGAAGAAGGTGGATGGAAGCCACCGAAAATTTGAGTTCCTCAATAAACTCTATATTGGCGAAATATTGCATTACCGGTTTATTCTTCGTTATATATATATATATATATATATATATATATATATATATACAATATGTCCAAATAAAAATTACAACGGGGCCCTCCGCAATGATATCTTTGAAAATAATGAATCAATCTAAATACAAATTCAGGGTATTAAACTATAACTCATTGCCCACATCTTACAGAAAACCCCACTTGATTTGCTTCAGTGGTCAAAGAGAAATACGGAATTTTGTAGAGGATGTCGGGAATCTCTTCTGTCCAAGCTCCGTCTATTATTCACACACAAGATCATCGAAATGCTAAACTCGGAAGAATCCAATTCATGACATGCTTTACAACAATCCACATTTCTCTGTGACCGCTTAACCAAATCGAATGGGGATTTCTGCAAAATAGAGCTAAAATGTTATATTTTAAGACCCTTAAGTAGCATTAAAAATTTTTTATCATATTGGGCATTATCAATACGAAAATCTGATTGTAATTTTTTGAGGGACATACTGCAGTAAGTCGCCCCAAAAATTACAATCAGATTTTCGAATTGATAACACCTGATATGATCAACCTGTCTAAGTGCTACTTCAGGGTCTAAAAATATAACATCTTAGCTCTATTTTGCAGAAAACCCCATTCAATTTGGTTTAGCGGTCACAGAGAAATGTGGATTGTTGTAAAGCATGTCATGAGTCTGATTCTTCCAATTTTAGCAATTCAATGCTCTTGTGTGTGAATAATAGACAGAATTTGGACAGAAGATATTCCCGACATCCTCTACAAAATTCCGTATTTCTCTTCGACCACTGCAGCAAATCGAATTGGGTTTTCTGTAAAATGTGGGCAATGAGTTATAGTTTCATACCCTGAATTTGTATTTAGATTGATTCACTATTTTCAAAGATATCATTGCGGAGGGCCGCGTTGTAATTTATTTTGGGACATACTGTATATTATGTAACTTTGCTAGACCGTGAAGATGCTCACGCAAATGTATATTTTGATTACAGTAAATAATATAGTCTATAGGCCTGTATATCACCAGTTTCAAAGATGAGAAGATGGTAAACTTTTTCTTTGTGATGTTCGCCTTTTCGAAGGTACAGTAAAAAAAAAATTAAAAAAGGTTTGTTATTCCGAAGATTCGTTATTCCGAAACACACGAGTTTCCTATACCTAGATGTTCGCAATTCGAAACTGAAAAAAGTTCGTCATTAAGAAGGTTCATTATTCCGAAAATGAAAAGAAGGTGAGTCCTAATTAACCTTATTTCGTCTTCGGATCAACGAAACTTCGGAATAACGAGCTGTAACCATTCTTGTTCTCATGAATTCAAACCTGTCTAAAAAGAAGAAGAAGAAGATGATGATGATGATAAAGAAGAACAGCAACAGCAAAGGCAACAACAAAACAAAATGAAAACGAAAAAGACTTGCCTTCATGAGTTCTAATCGTGATTTGTTCATCGTCTTGACAGCCTTTTCCACCGGAGATATGAACTAATAAAACAGACAATAGGAATGAAAATACATATTAATCATATTAATGTTATCAATAAGTAGGGAAAAGTTCCAATTTGCGAATATCCTCTTACAGTTAAATCAAACTACGGAGCAAAAACTGGCTATTCCTCCATTTTTCGAGTTCCTATTTTCCAAAATAAATGCAAACAAGGATGTCTACCTGTATACTGACTGCCTTGTCACTAAATTCATTTCTCACATTATGACGCTCTACAACTTACAGGTCGGATCTGTCGAGCCTGTATGTAATGATATAATAATAGTAGTAGCAATAATAATAATAATTCTAATTATAATAATAATGATAATCAAAATAATCATAATAATAATAATGATAATAATAATGATAATAATAGTAGTAGTAATAATAATAATAATAATGATAATTTACAATATTCATATAGAGCATTATCACATTAAATGTTTCTAAATGTTGTCAAATGGACTGTTTATGAGTAAAACAATTATGTTATGTGCTATTGGAATTTCCATGGAAAAAGACCGAATTCAGTGCAGACTAGAACGGCTTGTGCCGAAAGGGTGGGTTGGGTGGTGGCGCGTCGCGTTAATGGGAACACCACCCTTCGTCCAAAGCCCCCCCCCCCCGGTTTTGCCGAAAGGGTGCGTTGGGAGCGTTGGGTCGCGTCGCGTTGACTGGAACCCCACCCTTCGTCCAAAGCCCCCCCCCCCCCCCCGGTTTTGCCGAAAGGGTGCGTTGGTACTTTTTCTCATGTAATATTAAATGACGAGTTTTGAATTTATATTTAACCTTCAAACAACCATTTCAAAGAGGCTATCGTCCGGATCGGTTTACACTCTATTACCACTTGGTCTACAGCCAGTTGGTCTAATAGACTGTTTAATATCAGTTGGTCTAATAACCAGTTGGTCTAGTCATCATTTTGTCCAATTACTGTTTGGTCTAATTGTTATTTGGTTTAATTACTATTTGGTCTACAGTCAATTCGTCTAATAATAGCCATTTGGTCTATTTTTGGTCTAACACCACTTTATACCATCAAATACCGATTTGGTTTATTATGAGTTGGTCTAATTCCAAGTCTAATCATCCATGGTCTAAAATAAAACCAAATTTGTCCAATATAGATTTGGTGTACACATCATTAATTTCGGTCCATTGCCAAGTTGGTCTAGCCTCTGTCTATCATCATTTAGTCTACACCCATTTAGTCTAACAACCATTGATCTTATTGTCATTTGGTCTAATGGCCAGCCTCCTGGTCTAATCAGGTACCATTTGGTGAAATCATCGTTTCGTCTATATGACCAAATGGGCTATTTTTATTATTTTTTTTTCTTTATGAAACAGGGCCCAGATGTTCATACACATTAAATAAAATAAGGGTAAAGTTTAGGGTCCCTCGCCCCTCCCCCATGGTGCCAGACCAACTGGCTGTAGACCAAGTGGTAATAGAGTGTAAACCGATCCGGACGATAGCCTCTTTGAAATGGTTGTTTGAAGATTAAATATAAATTCAAAACTCGTTACATGAAAAAAAGTACCAACGCACCCTTTCGGCAAAACCGGGGGAGGGGGGGGGGGCGCTTTGGACGAAGGTTGGGGTTCCAGTCAACTCGACGCGACCCAACGCTCCCAACGCACCCTTTCGGCAAAACCGGGGGGGGGGGGGCTTTGGACGAAGGGTGGTGTTCCCATTAACGCGACGCGCCACCACCCAACCCACCCTTTCGGCACAAGCCGACTAGAACTGCCTTTCAGACAAAATAATGACGTATGGTGGCACATCCAGTAAACTTTACTCACCAATTTGTAACTCTTTGCCTGCTGTTCGGCCATCTTTTTCAAAGGTTTCTTTAGGTCCCTCATGATGGTTTCAGCTACAGTTCTATCAAGAAAATTCAAAGTATGAAATGATGCTTTTAGATTTTGTCGGAAAAGAGCTTTAGAGCATATATTTGTTTGTTTATTTGATTGTATTTCTTCATTTTTTTCTCGTATATAAATGCAACACAAAGTCAAACACACAGAGCTACTGAGTAATAGCTGAATCTAACAATAGTACTTGGAAAAAGGTTAAGTGATTGATCTAAATGTACTGCATACTGTAATGTCATGATAGTACCAATAAAGACGAGCATGTGTCAATTTACATGTAGTCAAATGGAAGACTTTCATGTAGCTGTGGTTCAAGGGCAAACCAAGGAAATCGAAATATACAGAAATGCAGAAGCCAATCATCGTAAATTAAAGCTCGATAATGGCCACAGAAATATTGTGTGTCAACAAACTCAAGAGGACAGCTATCTATCTATAGATGATGATAATTACAGTGTTGCACATTTTTGTGCTTTCGTATTTCATACCATAATGGTGAGTATACTCAGTAACCTCTTCAGACGATAGAAGAATTTTCTTTTTAGCAGATATTACTCCGTCATGAGCATGATGAAGTTAAAAGCAATGGGAGAGAAGTTAATAAATATGATAACAACATTGATATCATTAAGGACGAAGCGGATAAAGACAGTTAAAAAATACGGAACCAATCAAAGTTGTTTCGATGGTGATTGCTGGTTCCTTTCCTTTGCTAACTTTTGAGGGAATCTCACTTGTGTATGGTTGCCTCTGCATCGAATTGTCCACACAACACACTCCATGCAGCAGTTAAGGTTCTGGATGAAAGATTTCAAAAATTCACATGAATATATTACTGACAGATGTTTGTCTTTCAGTTATGTCAAATACTATATACGATATGTATTCGGTTACACTTTTTTATATACCGATACTGAAGGCTCGTCTGTTGCGGGGGCGACAATCCTCGACGGAGTTGGCGTCACGGATTGTCGCCCCCGTCACGGATTGTCGTCTGGCGACAATCCGTGACGAGGGCTGGCGGCACGGATTGTCGCCCGCCCTCGAAGCATATTTTGCTGAGTAATATCGTTCTGGACATAGTCACTGAAGTACTAACACATAACTAATTGTTTTTTCCATCAAAACAGAATTCTGAAAATTTCAGACTTATTTTATTATAATCTCGGAATTTTCATGTATAAACTAACAACTAATGAATTACCATCTGTTTTTATCCACATGTTCAAAAGGAATCGTTCTATCCACTGTTATCCCACTCGCCAGAGTGACGCCTATCACCTTCCCCGTACTCGCACTATTTTTGCAAAGAAGACAATTATATTTACTGGACCCAGATATTGGAATGATCTCCCTCTAGATATCACTTCTTCCTTATCTTTATTCACCTTCAAACGCAAATTAAAACAGTTATTACTTAGTGGATACACACTACCAAGCCTTTAGCAACCTTTTTATGCTCCCAGTCTTTTGTCCTTGTCCGCAGCACCAAGTTATTTAAGTGATTTCATGGTACCGATACATCTTTTAATAATATAGCATTTTTGTTATTCAAACACTGCGAGATTTGTATGCAGTCTGGTTTCTGCGATATCTATGTGGTTCATTAATTTATTACTCATCTATTTTTTTTTGTACTGGTGTAATTTTAGTTGGTTAAGATAAACATATCCGTTCTCCGTGTAAAATTATAAGCCTATGAACTCGGGAACCTACAGTTTTACAAGCTCTAAAGCTTTTATGTAGGCCCCATCATATTTCTTATATTTACTAGTGACATTTTCATACGATGTGACCATGTACATTTGTGTCAAGTATATTTTCTTTTTCTTTTCTTCTACAATCAAAAGACATGATTGTATATATTTTGTATTCTTGTTTTGTTGTCAATAATTTTGTAATGTCATCATTGAGAAAATGGAAATATGAAAAATAAATTTGAACTGAACTGAACTAACATGGCTACATCAATGCAAACGTGCCATGTAAAAAGTCATGGTGAGGTTTCAAGGAAGTGTGTATGTGCGCGCGCACATGATAATTTAGTGTCCGTTTGTGCGTGTGTGTGTGTGTGTGTGTGTGTGTGTGTGTGTGTGTGTGTGTATGATGGAAGAATGTGTTTATTATGTCAGCTTTTTGCGTATGTGTTTTTTAGCTGCGCGTGGGTAGGGATACCTAGTAAGCTGTTGCTGGCATAAACGTTGATATTGATTTTATCAGCAGCTTTGACTTTGATGAGTTCGTTTTTGGCGGATTTGCTTATGAATTCGGAGTGGTGCTTGCGTGCGGGCGGATGCTGCTTTTCTCCATACGGTCCATTATGTCATATTTATCATCATTGGGAAGTCGTTTCATCAGGAAGGAATGTGGTATCGGTTCGGGTGTGTGTGTGTATGTGGGGAGGGGTTACATTTCGTTATTGCAAAAGTTCGTTATTCTGAAGGCTCTTTATTCCGAAGGTTCTTTATTCGAAGGTTCGTTATTCCGGATTTCATTTTTGGATCAACGAACCTCTAGGTACAGGGAATTGTGTGTTTCGGATAAATGAAGCTTCGGAGAAAAACGAACCTTCGGAATAACGACCTTCGTGTGTGTGTGTGTGTGTGTGTGTGTGTGTGTGTGTGTGGGTTGGTGAATGTGGGTGTGGGATGATTAAGGCTTTGGTTAATCAGGGGTTGGTGGGTTGGGGATTGGATTTGAAGAAGGATAGTTATAAATGGTATGACAGATTTTGGTAGGATTTAATATTTAGGATAGATGTAGGCCCTAGATTTGTTTCGGTGGGAGGGTGGTGGTCGGGTCTTTTATGACTGATTTCATTCTAGATTTATATAATGTATTTTTTATGTATATGCCCTTGTAGGTGTTACATGATCCAAACCAATATATTCAAGGGATATAGGTTTGGTAGGGCCCTACATGTCAAAACTTTCTCGTGAAGAAATTGTTAGTAGGGTTGGTCTATAATCGAGTTATCTATGTTGAAGTGAGATTATTTGTAGTATAAAATGACAAATGGATTTGTTTGTGTTTCGAATTGCCCTTTGTAACTTTTTTGTTCATGTTACACCCAGAATGGGTCGATTTATGAATGATTTGCATGAAATCAATAAATATCAAGGAAAAACAAAAAAAAAGTGTTGAGTTGGTTCATTTGCATTATGAGGATTGTTTGAATGTTTGTTGGTGTTTGTTTGTATTACGTATGGATTAGCGTTGTGCATATGGCATTTCGTTTGTGCTAAAATCAACCAACGATTGACAAATGATTTACGGCGTGTGGAATTCATTCGCTCATGCATAAAGCATGCCAAACTTATTCTGGGACAAAGAATAGTGGTATGGACGTTGTAGTTAAGACTGATGGAAGAAAATGACTGCAGTGAAAAATGAACAAAGACAGATAACATTTAGGGAGGTATACCTCCCTCGTATGTATTTTCTCTCGGTCTCTCTCTCGCCTAGCCCGCCTCACTGCTGAAATTGACACACCCTTACTATTTTTAGAACAACGCTGGTGTGAACTCATTAAACACGTGCTCATACATCATTGCCACAGTAGCGCCTGCAGCAGAAGATTTATGGTCATTTTAGGTGGCACCCATATACGCATGACATCGCTTGACCATTGGTGCTAAACATTTTTCCTTGTACTCTTTGAATGTATTCTTTTCGAAACTCGAAAGAAAATATTTGTGTTGGGGATGAGGTGACAGCATTTTTTTTTTACACTTTTCTGGCCGGGATGATGTGGGACAGCGTTAAACTATATAAAATGAGAACGTAGTTAGTAGTTATTTCCCTATAGTCTTACCCACTTTATACGCTCCATGGATATTACACTTTTTTATTGTATTTCGGTGACGGAGGGCTGTCCGAATGTCCTAATGTTGTTGTTTTTTTTCTGGAAATGTAATAGGCATTGTATTATTATAACAATCCCCTTAACATAACCCAGAAAGTCATGAATATCGATGCCCAATGACAGTGTAACCACAGTTTGTCTATTCCATGGCTGTAAGTAATGTTTTCTTACTCTGTTTAGCTTATCGACCCAGATTGTATTCTATTTGTGGTATAATTATGTTATGTAGTCTTTGCATTTATGATGTTTATCCATATTTGAGCTGAACAAATAAAATTCAAACTTCAAGTTCAAAATTTCATATATCTTTTATTACTGTAAAGCAAATTAAAGAAATGCGACAACTTTTCACAACTTGTACGTAAATTCAATTTCAGTTTTCCCCAGTGTACAATGTAAAACAGTCCAATATGTGATAGATTTGCTGTCATAATACACTGACTTGGCGTGGATTGTCATATTGTACATAATCATTTATAACAATCTGTAACTATCCGAAAATATCCGCAACTCTCCGTAAATAGTCGCAACTCTCCGCAAGTGTACCGAACTATTCGGAAGTTTATGCAAGTTGAAAGAACAAAATTACGTGCCAATTCGTAAGAATATCCGCAAGTGGACGCAAGTATTCGCATTAGGTCGTATCTCTCCGTATCGCCCGCATATTTTCCCCGTATGTTTGGTAAAAATGTTCTGGTGACAGCAAGGGATCCGCGGGAGTCCGCAGAAAAAAATGACTTATTTGGACGTAACGCCGGACGCAGAGCATTATGTGACTGGGGCCTCATGCCCCAGTCACACAGTGCTTTACGATGGATTACGTCCGCCGCGGATAGATACGAATGAGTGGACGCAGGGGGACGCAGCGTGGACGCAGGCATCCGCAGGGACGTATATAGACGTAACTGTCCGTAACTCATCCGTAAAGAAACGCAAAATGACGTCGCCGAACCTGCGAAATTTTGAAATGTTCAAAATTTCGCAGAGGAACGCCAAGGACGCAAACTTACGCAAGTAACCGTAACCAATCGTAACTATCCGTAACTGAACGTAGCTACCCGTAGCTTGGACGCAGACCATCCGCAAAAAAATTACCTTCCGTCCTTTTGCGTTCGCTTACGTCCACCGTAAGTATCCGAAATTAACCGCAAGTTAACGTATCACAACAGTTTCCTCCGCTTACGGATATTTACGGACAGCTACGGATGTTGCGGACAATTACGTCCTTCGACGTTTTCCGTTTTCCACTCGCATGGGAACACAGAGACTCGTGGGAAGGCACACTACTCCTGTTGCCAAGCTGCAGCGCCTTTACCTGAAGGCATACTACAACACAGTCGGAGCGGTGGAGAGGCAGAACTACATGGTCAAATTATGAAATTTCTCCCACATACTGGTCATTTTAAGTGGCACCCATATACCATGTATACTCATGACATCGGTTGACTCTTGGTGCTGAACTTTTTTTCTTGTACTCTTCGAATGTATATTTTTCGAAAAAAGCAATATTTTGGGTAGGGGATGGGGTGATAGCATTTTATTCACTTTTCTGGCCGGGGAAGGTGTGGGACAGGGGCAACTATATAAAATGAGAACGAATTTAGTATTTCTCTGTAGTCTTACCCATGCACTTTACGCTCCATCGAATGTGTATTACATTTTTTTTTGTGATAATAATAATAATAATAATAATAATAATAATAATATTAAAGGATATTTATATTGCGCAGCTACTATAATAATATACTTTACTGCGCATTATACAATGACATGCATACAAGAAATTCAAACAGAAAATACATTACTTCAAGAGATGACTTGTGTTGTATTTGGGTGTGGGAGGGGTGTTTGAAAGTTTTGATATCTTTTTTTTTCTGTAAATTTAATAAGCATTGCTTTATCATAAATATCTCCTTAACATAACCCAGTAAGTCATAAATATCGCTGAACAACGACAGCGTAACCACAGTTTGTCTATTCCATGACTGCAAGTAATATTTTCTCACTCTTATGTTTAACTTTTCGATCTATATTGTATTTTATTTGTGGTATAGTGATGTTATATGTGACCCTGCACCACAAAACACACAAAAAGTCGCCACACATGAAATTTTAGTTGAGAGCATATTCTGAAAGAGCAGACTTTAAGCTTTAAAATGATGTATTACTCAAATCAAATGGACTCTCCTAACCTATCTAAATAGTGGAAAGAATGCACACACTCAGAAAAAGTGTAAACTGAGAAAAGAGGCTCTGAAGTACAGTGTCTATTCAAGCGCTTAATCTTTATCAAGCCGTGCTGGTTGTGCGATGAATGCGACAAAAAACAGGATGGAAACCACCGAAGTAACAACAATGAGGGGATTATCAGATTAAACTGAAATTAATAATAATAATAATAATAATAATAATGATAATAATAATAATAATAATAATAATAATAATAATAATGATAATAATAATAATAATGATAATTATAATGATGATAATAATAATAATAATAATAATAATAATAATAATAATAATGATAAAGCCTTATTTACCCAGGGTAGCCAGGTCAAGATCGGCTCGGTTGACCCATTTCACCTATTTTCAATCCTCAAACAAAATCAGTGTGTGCGACTTTTTGTTCGTTTTGTGATGCACGGTCACAATATATTCTTTACATTTATGACGTTTATTCATATTTGAGTTGCACAAAAAATTCAAACTTGAAGTTCAAAATTTCATAAATCTTTTATTATTGTAAAGCAAATTAAAGGATTACGATTTTTTTCACAACTTGTACGTAATACAATTTCAGTTTTCCCCAGTATACAATGTAAAACAGTCCAAAATGATTATTGTAGTCCGGTTTGGGCAAATTCCTCCAAATCTTACCTTTCGCAATTACAAATACTGCAAAATAGATCACTTCGTATTGTTATGAATGTTTATTATATGCATCCTTCTGATAATTTATATGATACATTGAAATTAGATCGGCTACATGTAAGATGGGCTAAACAACTAGCATGTACAATGTACCGTTCATTACATGAATTATACCCTCCCTATTTAAATCAAATGTTTTGTTTTCGACAGACTGCTTATAGCACAAGGTCCGGCCCATCCAAATTGAAACTCATTCAACCGAAGACCAACTATAGTAAACGGTCCCTATCTTATCGAGGGGCCAAACTTTGGAATGAGCTTAATTATCCCTCTTCAACAATTGTATCAATTGAAGCATTCAAACGTTACGTAAATCACAGCCCCGACATACCCATTTTTGCAGGATAATGAGTCAACGCAATTAGTAGATTATTTGAGATTGTACGAGAACGATTTTTCTCACCCATCCCCCACCCCCATTCCCCGATTTTTGATGTTGATTATATCATATTGTTTCTAATTTCTTAGTATGTAGGGGTTTTTTTCCCCCTTAGTTAAATTGTATAGCTCATGCCATTCTGGCTTGTTATGTAATTTTAGTTGTATATGATTGATTGATTTGTTGTTTGTACTGATGGCATGTTTTGTATTTTGGTTGGACCCCTGTGAAAACCAGCTTTTAGCTGACCAGGGAATCCATCCCATGAGTGGAGAATGAATAAATAAAATAAATAAATAAATAAAATAAAATGTGATAACCTTGCTGTCATAATACACTGACTTAATAGCAGGAATCGTAAGAGAAAACCAAATTGTCCATAATTATTATCTGTAACAATCTGTAACTATCCGTAACTATCAGAAAATATCCTCAACTCTCCGCAAGTGTTCAGAACTATTATGTGCCAATTCGTAAGAATATCCGCAAGTGGACGCAAGTATTCGCATCTGGTCGTATCTGTCCGTATCGCCCGCATTTTTTGCCCGCATGAATCGTACAAATTTCTGGTGACGGCAAAGGATCCGCGGGGGTCCGCGGAAAAAATGACTTTTTTGGACGTAACGCCGGACGCAGAGCATTATGTGACTGGGGCTTTACGTAGACACACGAACGCTCACACACAACACACATACACAGGGCCTACGTAGCCCACGAACACCAAACCCCTCAGATATTCATGCAGGCACAAAACTGCGCCCACAAACACGCACCATCACATACCCTTTGATAAACACATACGCCGCTATATACCACATACACACGTACGCATACAGGCACACGTATACACACATACAAACAAACCACTACCACTATACAACCACCACACATGCACAGTTTATACATATTGTATTATTATACTCCAAACACACTCACATACACACACACACAACTATACGGAAACTCATACACAAGTCACTTATTGTACGCACCTACAAATCATACACAGCTCATACCATGCAGCTCTCAACAAATACACACACACACACACACACACACACACACACACACACACACACGCACACGCATACGCATAACTTACCAGTCATACCCATTCCACCAAAGCTTAACAACGGAGCAACCATCCCGAGCCCGGGGCGACAATCCTTGACGGGGCGACCATCCTTGTCGCAACATATTTTTTTTTTTTTTTGCCATCATAGATTGTCGCCATCGAGGTCAAACATTGGGAACTGCACTAGCAAATACACACACACACACACACACACACACACACACACACACACACACGCATACGCATAACTTACGGGGGCGACAATTCGTGACGCCAACTCCGTCAAGGATTGTCGCCACGAGCCGGGGGCGACAATCCGCGTCGCAACACTCGTCATTCCGAAGGCTCATTTTCGGATTAAGAACCATATTCCAAACCTTCGGTATAAAGGACATCCCTCATGCATTCTTTGTATGAGAGATATACATGTACATCTAATTTATTTCGTGTTTGTTTGTTTGTTGTTTTTTTTTTACAAATGCAAAAAAAAAATATTATGTGTTTCAAAACTGAAGTGATTTATGCTTCCATGTTTATCTATGGAGGAATATGCTCTCTCTTTAGTTTCTTTTCAAGTCATATATCAAAACGTACAAGTAAGTTTAGCTAAGCAAAAGAAAAAACACAAAAAAACACATAAATGAATTTAAACTTTATGGTCAACATGGGGGGGGGGTAAATGTCACAAACGAGCTGCTTGCCCTTATGTTTTAGAAAAAAAATACTGATAATGATTATGTTAAATGGAAACCCTTTGGTATGAAGAGTAACTTTTGTATTAGAAGATAGTACCCTGAGTTCGTTCTGGTAATCCTGTTGGCTTTCACGCTGAGTTCGGTGAGCAGCTTGGAGTAATTCATCTCCACTTCAGCTCTGTGGGAAACAAAACAAAATGATAAATTAAAAAAAAAGACACCTGGATATATGATTATTAAATCTTGATGTTGATATTCGGCGAAGAAATTGAAAGTCTAGAAAGATACTTGTACCAGACCGTAAGGCAAAGGAAGTATAAAAACTATTCATTCTAAGAATATGGAGTCGAAATATTGTCACGCATTAAAAAGGTAGTTACTTGTACCTAACTGTAAGGCAAAGGAATTATAAAAATATACCATTTTTATGAATACTCACACAAATATCATCACCCATTTGTTAAAGAAGGGGTACAGATAGACTGAAAATGAATCTCAGTCTAAAGGAGGGTTACAAAATGTAACAACCGAAAATTGTCACGTATAATGCTCTTGGAGTATCCATCATGGTTAGCATCATACACAACGCTCTGTTGATCAAGACGAAATGTATTTAAGATAAGGGAAATTACACAGGTTAAAAATTTTATCTGTTGCCTAGCAAATTTGGAGAAAGCTCTTTTTGCATTTGAATTGATGTGGTTTAATTTCAGGGTTTTTTTTATTGACCTGTGATATTTGTTATACGTTATCATATTATAGCACAAAATCATAAAATCTAACTGAGCATAATTCTAAATGAAAAAAAAATATTGTTGGACCAAGATACATTTTAACTTTTCTTCCCTTGAGTATAGTTTTCTTCAAGCACAAATGATACGAGCTTCTACGCAGCACAGGATGCAGTAGCTTTTGATGTAGGCCCCTACGTGCATACGCGTTAGTAAAGACTGTGTCACACCTTTCCAGGAAAGTCTTGCGTGCGACTTGCGGAGAATATTTTTTACTACCCTGAGGTCCCCGCTGATGACTCGCATTTGACAGTACCTAGCACGTATCCCACCCGTAGTCGCCAGTAGTCCGTAGTTCTTTTACCTGCATCATGCAATTCTTCAGTACTTACAACAATCTTACAACAGCCATGATAATAGTTTACTGACTGAAAATCTGAACCGAAAGGCTTGTTGTCATGTCACAGAGGGAGAGAATTCCCCCCCCCCCCCCCTCCCGAGGATGATGGTCTTTCCGACATTGAAACATAATTATGATGCATTTTGCTTTCTTTTTGATGTACCTGTCACCTTTTCATCTGAAACACAACATTTGCATGGTAAACTCGGGGAGACTAATAGCAAAGTAGTTCGAATTTGTTTCGCCTTTGTGTCTATGACAATTGGTCGTACAAACAAAATTGCCTGTGTCTCTCAGGACCAATTTGCCACTTCTTGGACCGCATCTGGACTTTTCTGTTCCTTGCGTTCCCTCCTACAGACGGTTATATAATTTTGGAGGGACATGTTGGCATTCTGCAGCAACGGACTTTACAGGATTCCTCGCAAAACGCGAGGGAAACGACAAAATACAGTACAGATACATGAGAAAACGTGCAACTATAGGACAAGGGTCGGATCGCGCTATCCGTTTTGGGTGAGGAAAACCTTTGTGCATGCACAAAGTCTTCTGGCCCCTCTGACGAACATCACCGGAAGACAAATGTCCATCCAAAGGATAAAAAGGACATGAAACGCATTTTAACGGATATCAACGGTTACCCTAATTCGACCTTCGGTTCCCACGCGTTTGCCTTATCTGGCAAAGTATGACAGGGGCAGTACACGTGTCAAGCTAAATTCTGTGTGAAAGCGGCCAATGTCTCGAAGTGAACCACTGTCAAGGACCTGCCGATCAATCAGTCCTACAGAATTAGAGTTAGTTAAACGTACCAAGGGTACAGTGATGTCGTGAAAGAGAATAAAAGAATTGAGTCGAAAGGTCGACGCTGGTTTTGCTTAAGATAATAGGTATCAAAAACAAACATCCAACATTCAACGCAGGTTAAGTTCGTTTGCAAATGACTTCACAATGTGTCGCTATTGGCTTAAAACCATATATAGTTGTGGTAAAGATGAAATAGAGCTTCGCATTCAAAATGTTGTACGTTATTAATACAATTAATCAGGTTCAGTTTAAAGAGACAATCCTCGGTAAAAGGATCCTATCGTTTTGGGTGAGAATGATCTTCAGGTTTGTAATATTTTTGGGGTAGATAGTGAAAAACATCTCATGAAATATGGAAAAGCATGTAATGCCGAGAGGGATTTAATGATTATTTGATAAAAATCGGTTTTGAAATGGCTGAAATATCCAAAACAGAGCAATCCTGATAAAAGGTGGCACCCACCTCTTAATTAGTATTGCTTTGTTTTCCTTTGTTTTTGGATGTCTCAGCCATTCCAAAACGGATTTTCATTAAATAAACTTTAAATTCCTCTTAGAATGGCAGGCTCTTCACTATTTTGTAGAGCGATTTCTAGGTATCTCATAAAAAGTTAAAAGCCCAATCCTTGTGTCCACCAATACTATACAATCCCTTTAGGACTGAAATGTTAAACGTATGATTCAGACATCGACGTTTTCGAATCGATATTAGCATGATTAGGATATGAATAATCTGCGCCATTTTCGAGCAGTTTCGTACTGTTTTGGAGTCTCTGCAATTTAGTTTTTTTTATTATTATTATCATTATTAGAATGGTTTATTAGGTAAAATTTGCAAAATCGTAGCCCGAAGGCTAAAATACATTGCATGACAACTAAATACATTGAACTGTCATACATTACATTCACATTAAAAAATCACAATTAGACATAAAATATATTGCACGAAACAATTACCATATATTACTAGACAAACAAACCAAATATATATATATATATATATATATATATATATATATATATATATAATACATATATGTACACAGTTATATGTTATATATATGTACTAGGTGTTTCAAAAAACATTTCCCACTTTTGATCATTAATAATTCTGAAACTGTTCATCCGATAAAACTGTCATTGATATGAGTAATAGCTGAATAGTGTACAATTTTGTTGAAGGTAATTTGAATGTGAAAGCATAAATCAGTTTTATTAAATCTAAGATTGATTTTGAAGTAAGGTGTCAGATTTTGGTCAAATTTTAACCCTCTGTACAAAAATAAACTTTACACAGAAACCAATGATGTGTATGTGAGTGTGTGCTGACAATGGCCCTGAACAATGGACATGCCTGAACCACCTGTTGACTGGGCGTCAGTCTCGCGCTCCCTGGCACATGAATGCTTAATCAATCATTCATGTTGGTTGCCCTGGGCACTGCTAGTGTGAATTCATGCTCGGTAAAGGGTAAAATGTATGCACATGGAAAAAGTAAGCACATGTTTCCATGTGCTTGCAAACACCACATTTCATTCCAGCTGGCAATCATTTTCAAATTTTGCTTCACATATCACTAAATTTGGGATATAATGAAGCATTTAATGATCTGAAATGAAGTTCCTCATTTTTATACAACTGTCTATGTATACTAATTAAATAGTCTGACAAATTTTCGCTTTTTCGATAAAAAGAGATCATTTTTGGTAAAGAGTACAGCAGCATTTATCATTGGGGCGATATGTTTCACAGTAGATTTATTCAAGGCTCCACATACACAAGAGTGTGTACTCTAATTGATTTTCTTTTCTTCCTGTCACCATGTTTACAATAGAACAGAAGGTATTCATTATAATTTCGTTTTTCAGAAGTAGGGAGAGGACTGTCGTGACTCAAAGACAGTATCGGCAGGTGTTTGACTTTACACAGATACTGCCAGAGCCTGAATAAAGACCAGTTGTGACAGTGGAATTTCTCATGAATAAATAATGAAGCATTCAAACCCTGCCCATTGTTCAGGACCATTGTCAGGTGTTAACCACACACTCCCATACACACCCATTAACCCCTGTGCAAAGTGAAATTTTGTACAGAGGGTTGAAAATAGAGCAAAATCTGGAACCTAACTGTGAAATTAATCATGGATTTCATGAAACTGATTTATGCTTTCATATCTAAACCACCTTCAACCAAATTGTACAGTATTCAGCTATCACTCATATTAATGACAGTGTTATCTGATATATAGTTTATGAATTATTAAGAATCAAAAGTGGGAAATGTTTTTGAAACACCTAGTATATATATATATATATATATACGAATACATATATAGGTATACATAAAATCTATTCATATATCACAAATGAATTAAATTATATGAATATATTTCAATCAATAATTCTTTACCAAAAATATTTATAGCTATATATCACACACACAAAAAAATAATTTCTTTAATCCAACAACCCATTTCAAAATCACGCAGACATAATCACGCATCAACACTTGCACTCGCATGCCCACCATCTAGCACTTGTCAAGACACTTGCAGCATACACACAAACGTACTCAAATACACCCGCGCGCGCGCGCGCAACTGCATGCAAGATCCAGCACATGCAGAGACCCAGAGACACACACCCGCACACACTCGCACACACGCACACGTCAATACCTACATATAATTATAATAACCAGATCACATAAAGACGAAACTTCCTTTCATACAGACTACAAACTCATGATAATCTCTAACTAACCCATCAACACTTTACATTCTTCACCGTATTCAATATTGTGTTCCTGAGTGGGATAAAAACTGTTTCTTCATATTTCCGTACTCCATCTCAATTTATAAAAGAAAATACAAAAATATTCATTTATATATCACAACTTGAAAAGATAATATTCTAAATTACAATCATACATTCCTCTGTGCAATTGAAACATGATTGAGATTACAAAAGGGCATAAAACTGTCCCTGGTCAACCGGGTGATAACAGCATATTATACAGAAAGATTTTGAAGGCATCTAGTCACAATATTATGTCTCCTATGATAATAGTAAAAAAAAAAAGAGAGAAAAAAAAAAGAAATCATACAACCATTATACAGATACAGCACAGAAAGAAAGATATTATTCAGTGGGGTGAAGGTTCAGGTGCGAGCCCCCCCCCCCCCCCCCAATCTGCCAACCTCCACAAACCAAACCTGCCAAGATCGCGACTGCCGACCCGCAAACCAACAAACATGTCGGAAAAAGGAACCAGTGGTTCCTCTCTCCGACACGTCAGCCAATCCACAGATCAGCAGCCGCGACCCCAACAAATTCAATTCGAAAAGGGAGACAAAGTGAAGAAACTCGCACCTGAAAGATCCATTTGTGTGTCACAACTTGAAATAATATATTCTGAATAACACTTACAGTATATAATCATGTGTGCCATTACAACGTGATTGAAATTGCGAAAAGGCCTATAGCTGACCATGGTCAATCGGCATGGCAGCGTTCTATGCAAATTGATTTCGGGGGGTCTCTCGACACAATATCACACCTAGGACATAACATATAACAAAAGAATCATGTTTCCATTGATCATCAACAGAAAAAATTGTAACTATTTTGAGCTTAATATCTACAATTGTTCTTGTGGTACTGTTCCATCTCCAATTGATGCAGAATTTTCTATGTTGTGTTCCTGATAAAGAGTTAATACATCCCAAAACATACCACACAGAAGAATCCAGACAGTTACATGTATGATGTTTGAATTGATCAGTAAAAAGCTTGATTTTAAGACGGAAAAAAAAAGTTGCACTGCAATTGCCATGTCTTACGTCAAAACACTGAACAATAATGCAAAAGACATATAAATACATGTCCAGCTACTGTCCGATTCAAGTATGACATATTGCATTATGTGTGTTATTCATTATGTTAATCCGATCGTTTTCAGCAATTCTCGATAATGATCTTTAAGCATAGTTTTATTGAATTATGATTTCTGTCACTGTATACTCAAATATATTTGTTGATCAATGATTACAACCTGAATAAATGCTCTGTCTTAACAAGTCGGATGTGAGTCTGGAACTAATTAACTTTCCTCTAATTACAGTTAATCAATAACGATATTAAACGACCTTTCGTCCCGAAGACGCTAAACACGCCCAAGTAATTCTGATTCCGTATGGATCACGCGCAAGCACGGGCATTCTATCAAATTCATTTTATCTTAGTGTGTTTGCAGAATGCAATCTCAACCCTTTGAATTATGTCCAATGTGTATAATCAGTCACAACAGTTTACCCTTATCACACTATATGTTTGATGTCAATTTCTTAAACAATAGTGACTATCAAGAATTAAAGAAATTGAAAAATTCCAGCTCACATTAAAGGAAGAAATATTCCAAACAAAGATAATGCCAGTATTTTCCGTTATATGACGTGAGATATAATATGAGTAGGATGAGAGGACAAGAACAGCAATTGAAGTCATAATACCAAAACATTTGTTGAATGTTGTACTAATCAAACTTACACGGACAATACTGATTAGACATTGCTTGTTCCAGCAAGAACATGTCTATGGATTTGAACGTAATCATAACAAGAAAAGATAAAGCATATCTCAAATCATGCAATATATGTCATACTGCCATACACGCCATATTTGATGTGGTTAGCTTTACAAAAAAGACATGAGAGTTTACAGTGTCAGATGTCAGATGTCAGAATACCTACCAGAGATATAAAATTATCAAAGGTAAATATGTAAAAGGCACGAGAGCCAGAGCCGAAAATGTCAGAGATCTTAGTCTAGGTCTAAGCGAACTCGTTAATTCATCTAACGATTTTTAGATAAAATGCTAAGACTTATATCCTTGTTCGCGCTCTGATGATTTTTTCCTTTTTTTTATTTGACATATGCACCTCTAGCAGTTTAATTCAATTCGCTTCTATTTCATTCAAACAGATAAGAAAAAATCAGACAAGGTTTATAAATAAATTCAAATTTGACAATATAGTTGGGGCATTTTAGAAAATCTCTGAACTATCTGTGAAAAAATTGCTTTAATACCAATAGCTTTCTTCACCAGTGTGTTCATAAAGGTGTCTATTAACACCTCTCAATTAGTTCCAACCCAAATCCTTGTGGAAAATTCTGGGGAGCCAATCAAAGTTGGGCATCCGGAGGGGGGCGGGGCAAAAATGGAAAAATATTTTTCCCCCAATATTGGCGTGTGAGATGTCTAACTAGGGGTTTCTGGGGGTGCTGAATCGATTCCAACCATTAGTTTTGAGTAAAAACTACTATTTGACAGTAAAATAGGCCACGCCTCCTTTTTGAACCCGCCGAAATACGTAAATATTGGTATTTTTGTATCTCATTGGGTTGATATAGTGGGTTTTTAGGGTGCACTGAAAACATTTATGTGCGATGGGAAGTAGTCGTTCCCATTCTCTTATATCCATTACATCAAATATAATCCTATAACTGCTGTAAATACTTATTAAATGTTTGATTCTCAATGAGTTCGAACCAACATCCGTGTGGAAAAAAAAACTGGGGGGGGGGGGACCAGTTAAACCTAGGCAACAAAGGGGGGGGTCAAACAATGGGAAAATAATTTGTTTTTTTTTTTCATTGTTAGTAAGTGAGATGTCTAATTAGGGGTTTCTGGAGGTGCTGAATGGATTCGAAACATTAGTTTTGAGTAAAAACTACTACCTGACCATTAAAACAGGCCACGCCTACTTCTTACACCCGCCGAATAATGTATTATTGGTATTTTTACGTATCTCAATGAGTTTGTAATTATAGTGAGTTCTTTAGAATGCTGAATTGAGGTCTATCATTGAATTTGAGCTATACCCACTCTAAAACAATGTGCAAAACACTGCAACATAAGTGTGCAATTGGAAGTAGTCGTTCCCACTTCTCTTACTTCCATTATGCCCCATTATAATCCAACAGAAATGTATCTCAATATTAAAACCATGCTACTTTTCACCCTACTCCCCGACATCTCCCTCACTGCTCTCATCAGCTCTTTGGTTGATATTCTGGCAAGAGTTACCATGACATGTGCCGCAAGCAGAAAAATACTTGACTCCTTGCTTTTTACAACAGCACCTAAGTGTGCTGCAGTCCCCTCACAGTTGTAGCTGACAAACTTCAGAAGATAGTCCTTTGCGATGGGGTCTGTTGAAGGGACCGGTGCGTAACCTTGGACACCGAGCTTCCATCCGTACTCCAACACATCCAATGATGGAGTTTGCAACATTGGCCAATTTCTGGTTTGGAGATAAGCTCGTAGAGAATGCTGCGTTGCAGCTTCTGTTGTCAGGGGCAGTTTCTCATGTTTGATGCTCCCAGGAGCAGCCCACTTGCTGAAGATGTCAAATGTCAAGTCTCCCAAGTCTTTGGGTGGTTTTCCATGGAACATGATGTCCAGAAACACATCCACGGCCCTCTCCGCCTTGTCAGTCTCGCAGAGCTTGTTTATCAAAGTTGATTTGCTGAACCCAGAAATCGCTGACACTGTATCGCAGCCAGAATAGCTGTGCAAGAAGATCAAATACTTTTGGTATCTCTCTGGGAGGGCCTCTCTCATCTTTGCGATATCATAAGATGTTTCTTTGGCTGTTGTAAGGAAGATGGGGTGGTTTGCAGCATGATGAATCAGCAAAACCATGATGTCGGTGTCCTCAACCCTCACCTCAACAGGAGAATATTTTGCCTCATCATCTAGAGCTGCCCGAACTATAGCAGTGTCTGCATCATTGTGACATTGCTATACACTGATCCCATTTCTACTAAATGTCTCAGCAAGCAGCAGAGTGAGCTGGGCCTTGTTGCTCTTGTTGTCGTGGAACTTTTCTCTTGGAACGAGGCTTTTGATGTCTGGGCAAATAAAAATGTCGCAGCATGCATTCTTTGTTCGTCTCAGGTGATCATGGTCCTCAGTGGAGCTGCCGTATCCATCAAAGACCACAGTGATTTGGAGAAACTGGCTCCCCATGGACTTCACAAACTGGAGGTAGCTCTTGGCAATGCCCTTCCTGGTGAGGTTAGCCTCCCACTTGACGTTGTGAAAGAGCCACCCGCCATCAATCACCAGACTCGTGCAGGGGGTTTATTCAATGGGTTCCACAAATGCCTTCAGAAATCTTGCTAGGGCAGCCTTGTCTGGCTTTCGCAACTTCTGGTCTTTGTTAAATAGAGACAATGGTGTTGGCGTCAACTCAAATCCAGAACCGTTCGTCCATTCATCTTGGCTAGCACTTCAGCACTCCAGAGGACCCAGTCAACGCTGATCAGGCAGAGGAGGTTGGCAGAGCCATGCAGGCCAAGACGAATGGACGAACGGTTCTTGATTCAGTGGAAACTTAGCACAAGGTGAAGTCATTAGAGAGCCTCAGAAGTGGACCCAAAGGCAATGGAAAGAAGCTGGTTATTGACTAACTCAAGCTCTTCAACAGTCTAATCATCATCAGTGAGCGTGAAGTCAAGACCAAAGAAGCTCTGTGATTTGAGTTAACGCCAACACCAATGTCTCTATTTGACAAAGACCAGAAGTTGCGAAAGCCAGACAAGGCTGCCCTAGCAAGATTTCTGAAGGCATTTGTGGAACCCGTTGAACAAACCCCCTGCACGAGTCTGGTGATTGATGGTGGGTGGCTCCGCATGCATAACTTCAAGTAGGAGGCTAACCTCACCTGGAAGGGCATTTGTCGAGAGCTACCTAAAGTTTGTAAAGTCCATGGGGAGCCAGTTTCTCCAAATCACTGTGGTCTTTGATGGATACGGCAGCTCCACTAAGGACCATCGTCACCTGAGACGAACAAAGAATGCATGCTGCGATATTCTGATTCGCCCAGACATCAAAAGCCTCGTTCCAAGATAAAAATTTCCTCAACAACAGTTTAGAGCAACAAGGCCCAGCTCATTCTGCTGCTTGCTGAGACATTCAGTAGAAATGGGATCAGTGTACAGCAATGCCACGATCATGCAGACACTGCTATAGTCCGGGCAGCTCTAGATGAGGCAAAAGATTCTTCTGTTGAGGTGAGGGTTGAGGACACCGACATCATGGTTTTGCTGATTCATCATGCTGCAGACCACCCCATCTTCCTCACAACAGCCAAAGAAACATCTTATGATATCGCAAAGATCAGGGAGGCCCTCCAAGAGAGTTACTGGAAGTATTTGATCTTCTTGCACAGCTTCTCTGGCTGCGATACAGACGGTCAACGATTTCTGGGTTCAGCAAATCACCATTGATAAACAAGCTCTGCGAGACTGACAAGGCGAAAAGGGCCATGGATGTGTTTCTGGACATCCGAGCCAAGAGAGATGATATCATTACAGTTGGCTGTGAATTAGTTAAGCTCATGTTCCATGGAAAACCACCCAAAGACTTGCAATGGGAGACTTGACATTTGACATCCTCAGCAAGCGGGCTGCTGCTGGGAGCATCAAACTTGAGAAACTGCCCCTGACAACAGAAGCTGCAGCGCAGCATTCTCTACGAGCTTATCTCCAAACCAGAGATTGGCTAATGTTGCAAACTCCATCATTGGAGATCTTGGAGTACGGATGGAAGCTCAGTGACCGAGGTTACGCACCGGTCCCTGCAACAGACCCCATCGCAAAGGACTATCTTCTGAAGTTTATCAGCTGCAACTGTGAGGGGACTGTAGCACACTTAGGTGCTGTTGTAAAAAGCAAGGAGTCAAGTATTTTTCTGCTTGCGGCAAATGTCGTGGTAACTCTTGCCATAATATCAACCAAAGAGCTGATGAGAGCAGTGAGGGAGATGTTGGGGAGTAGGGCAAAGTACCAAGGTTTTAATATTGAGATACATTTCTGTTGGATTATAATGGGGCATAATGGAAGTAAGAGAAGTGGGAACGACTACTTCCAATTGCACACTTATGTTGCAGTGTTTTGCACACTGTTTTTAGAGTGGGTATAGCTCAAATTCAATGATAGACCTCAATTCAGTATTCTAAGGAACTCACTATAAATTTAAACTCGTTGAGATACGTACAAAATACCAATAATACATGATTCGGCGGGTGCAAAAAGTAGGCGTGGCCTATTTTAATGGTCAGGTAGTAGTTTTGACTCAAAACTAATGTTCAGAATCCATTCAGCACCCCCAGAAACCGCTAATTAGGCATCTCAGATGTTAATACTGAAAAAATCCCATTGTTTGACCCCCCCCCCCTTTGTTGCCTAAGGTTTATCCGTTCCCCCCCCCCCCCAGTTTCTTTTTTTTCCACACGGATGTTGGTATATTTAGTGTATGGATGTAAGAGAAATGGGAACGACTACTTCCCATCGCACATAAATGCTTTCAGTGCACCCTAAAAACCCACTATATCAACCCAATGAGATATAAATACCAATATTTACGTATTTCGGCGTAGGCAAAAAGGAGGCGTGGCCTATTTTCCTGTCAAATAGTAGTTTTTACTCGAAACTAATGGTTGGAATCGATTTAGCACCCCCAGAAACCCCTAGTTAGACATCTCACACGCCTATATTGGGAAAAATATATATTTTTCCATTTTTGCCCCGCCCCCCTCCGGATGCCCAACTTCGATTGGCTCCCCAGAATTTTCCACAAAGATTTGGGTTTGAACTAATTGAGAGGTGTTAGTAGACACCTTTATGAACACACTGGTGAAGAAAGCTATTGGTAAGCATTTTTTTTTCACAGATGGTCCAGAGATTTTCTAAAATGCCCTAACTAATACAAATGTAACAAAATGTGGAGATAGCAAGAAAAACAGAGTTTTATGAGCAGCTGCCACCATAGTGTAATCAAAAACACATATCATACAATAGACACAAAAAAGGACAAATAAAGACAAACAAACAAACACATGATAATACCCGAATGCTTAGATTACTTTTCTTTTTCAGATACGAATAATTTAAATCTTCTTTAAAAAAACAACATTTAAAGGGGAAGGCTAGTAACTGATCAGTAGGAATCAGTGCGAATGCTGGGGGATGATTGTTCCAATCCTTGTGGGATTAATTTAAGAGTACATTATACATCTATTGTTGTGTGAAAATTAATTTCAATTAACAGGAAAAATAGGTTGTATTATAAATTTAAAATGAAAAAACTGAGGAGTCAAAAAATGAATATACATCATAAAAGAATATTTTGATTAAGGTCATACGATCGGAAAAGCGGAAATATTATACTATTGAGATAGAAAAATATAAACATGACGTGAAGAATACATGGAAGATATTAAAGCAGGCCATGAATATATCCAAAAAATGAATATTACAAAAATAAGATTGATAATAACATTGTTGAAGATCCTGGTGATATATATTAAATATTTTTAATCCTTATTTTTCAATGATTGGAGAGAATTTGGCAAAGAAGTACCGCAGTCCGATACGAATTTTGCAAAATTTTTAGGTCAATCTAATCCCAGTTCTATTTTCTTAGCTCCAACTACGAAATATGAAATAATAGACATTGTTACTGCAATGAATAATATACGAAGTGCCGGTTATGATGATATAAGTAATGTTATTAGAAAGGGAATTATATTTTATATTGCTGATCCACTTTCTCATATTTTTAATAAATCCATATTACATGGTGTTTTTCCTGATTGTATGAAAATTTCTAAGGTGTGTCCTATATTCAAAAAAGGAGACAGTTTTGATCTCAGTAATTATAGACCTATTTCTCTACTTTGATCCCTATCTAAAGTTTTGGAAAAATTGATATTTACAAGAACGATTAAATTTCTTAATTATTATAATGTTTTTACGAATTCTCAATTTGGGTTTCGTCAGAAACACAGCACCATTCATGCTCTTTTGACGTTTATTGATAACGCCGCACATACTATAGATGACCATTCTCATCTTGTTGGTATCTTCCTAGACTTCTCCAGGGCCTTCGATACAATTAATCACGAAATTTTACTTAATAAATTTTCTCATTATGGTATACGAGGGAAGGCCTTGGAGTGGTTCAGGAGCTACCTGCAAAACCGAAAACAATATGTATTTTGGAACGAGCACAGCTCTAGTCTTGAAGTCATGAAATGTGGCGTCCCTCAGGGTAGTATATTAGGACCTTTACTTTTCATCATTTACATAAATGATTTTTGTAGATCATCCGACATACTTTCTTTTAAAATTTTTGCCGATGATTCAAATATTTTCTTCTCCCACCAAAATCCAATCACTCTTGCCCATACTGTTAATTCTGAATTAAAAAAAGTGACTCAATGGATAAGAGCCAATAAATTATCACTGAATCTTCAGAAAACTAAGTATATGTTATCCAGTAAGTCTATAGAAGTTTTACGCACAGATATCATTTTTGATGACGTTCACTTAAAGCGTGTATCGCATACAAAGTTTCTCGGTATTACAGTGGACGATAAACTTTTGTGGAAGCCTCATATTATTAATATTAGTAAAATAATTTCGTGTAATATTAGTATTGTTAATAGACTTAAATCTCATATCCCGTTGTCTTCTTTGCTGACGTTGTATTTTCATTAATATTAAAGGGGACCTCCGGATGATTTTTCAGACTTTTACATTTGAACAGCTATAAATCAGTTAAACTGAGTACAGAATTTCAGAATTTATAGTGATTGGGATAAGGAATGAGAATGTTTTCATAATTTATAACAAATTGCAATGAACAAGGATGATGACATGCCAGCCTCACCATAAGCATGATAAGAATGCATGAGTTGGAGCTCAAGGAAGCAGAACAAAAGAAGAAGGCATGCATAGATTTTTCGCAGGTGAACTTGTTGAGCAAGTGGTATTGTAATGGAATTACACTGCTACATATATGAAATATATGAGGCTCTGATGTCATCAACACTGTTCAGTGTAATTTGTTTAAGATTTTCAATTTATTGGTTTCTCTGCTCAAGGACCACAATAAATTCCACGAATATATACATGGAGCTGTTGATTTATGTACTTCATGATGTGAAATTATGAAAATCGTCCGGAATGCCCCTTTAACTTATTTGAATTATGGAATCTTAGCATGGGGTAGTGCCCATCAAACTTTATTAGATAAATTATTGTTATTGCAAAAAAAAAGGCACTTCGTATTATTTGTGGCGTTTCTCCACGTTCCCATGCAGATCCATTATTTGTTAGATATAAGATTTTAAAAATCAAAGATTTGTTTTTCTTTCAGCTGGGTCAGTTTATGTTTGATTTAACACAAATGCACTTCCCAGCATTTTTGTTTCAATGTTTCCACGAAATCGATCTTTTCATCATTATCCCAGCAAGCGATCAAATGAGTTTCATTTACCCCCTTCTGAGAACGTTATTGGCTCAAAATACATTTATATACACTGGCCCTAGATTTTGGAATTCTTTAAGTTGCAATGTAAAAAATTCTTTATCTTTGAATTTGTTTGAGCGTAAGTTATTTTTTTTTTTGAACTCATATTAAGATATACACGATTCATTACTTAGCTGGACTTTACAGCCTAAGGGTTCATCGTCAATCATTGATTTTATCATTGTGTATTTTTTACATTATCTTATTTGTACAAACTTTGCTCGGCTGATTGAGCTGAAACACCTCAATTCCCTCTTCTGATCCCGATGTTCAGCACCTCAATTCCCTCTTCTGATCCCGATGTCCAGCGTGTTGGCTTTTCCTTTCATTTCCTTTTTTTCTCTCCTTTCTTTCCATTATTAGCTTGTGTTTTATTACTGTTATGGTATACGCCACTGTAAAGTCATGTAATGTCGTTGTGTTTCTACTGTCTTGTTCAGTCCTGTCTTGTTCTGTCCTGTTTTTGTTAATAAAAAAAGTTTAATGTATTCACAAGAATCCTTTGAGTGGTTCATAATTTACAAGCATGCTTCTCAGTGAACCTCTCACTTCTTTTTTATCTCCAAACACAACTTTGTATGCATGTATAATTTCGTATTTGTTAACCATTATCTATACTATGTAAAGTCGAATACATTCCTATGTTATATCTTCTGATTCATTTCGTGTTTTGTTTGCAGAAAAAGAAAGAAGGAATGAAATAAATGAAATGAAATGGAAACAAATTGAGTATGTTGTTATTGGTTTCCAGCTGCGCGATATTTCAAACATCTTACAAAAATGTGTTGGGACTATAAGCATTGTTTTTAATTCCTATAAATTAAGATACACTTTAAAAACATCATACACGATAATTGCATGCATGTACTTGTCCCTTTTAATGGAAATTCATAATCGATATAGAGACCTTTAGAAGCCATGATCGAATTAGCATTTTTTTGGTATCAGATTTCCGGTTAGGTTCATGAGTTAACCATTTGTCGTCGACTTACACTCAAAGATGTAATTCATGATTTCTTGTTTCAAAGTCTTGCAATATCGTATAAAGACACACACAAAAGAATAGCGTATACATTTAGAAAGTGATGAGAAAATGGAGCTTTGATAGGACTTCACCGGTATGAATGTTATTATATAAGCAGAACCATTTATGTCTATAATGAGAGAGAGAAAAAACAAACAAACAAACAAACAAACAAACCCACAACTCCGATTCTCTAGTAATATACACATTTGTTGAAGCGATGTGAAAAGATTGTTTTATTATGTGTTGTCATTCGGCGAAAGACAACTTCATTTTTAGGCCCTAATGGTAAATAATCAAAAGAAAGCTACTTTACCCGATATTAATCAAATTCAAGATCTTTTCATTTAGTTGGAACATCGAGCGTCACATCAGAGTTTAGGGTAAAACGCTACTGACGAGTTTTATGAAGATGCATTCATAGGAAACTTACATAATCTATCATTGCACGTTTGAATGAAGATATTTTAGCCATATATAGTGTTCTAGCTCCATACCAAGCCTGGACAAAAAGGTACGGCATCTTACATGAGCAATGTTGCAGTTTTTTTATTGTATTTTCTTTGTACCGATAACTCGACTTGAGCCTGACAACGCAATGATTGCACCTTCCATGCACTTGGTGTGTGTGTGTGTCTATGTGTGTGTTCGTGTGGGTGTTGTGTTTCTGTGTTTATGTGCTTGTGAGTTTGTGTTTATATGCTTGTGTGTTTTTGGTGTAGTATACAGGTGTGCAGCATACCGTTACTTGCAACATTCTTGTGCATGCTAAAAAAATAAGAATCAAGATTTATTCTGAAAGAAAATGAAAGTGAGGTCAAAGCTGGTCGTTGTTCACGTCTGAAAAATTAAACGTTCTGGTCATAGTCACAAAATTATAAGAAATTGTACATTCTTTTGTTACGTTATTCAAACTTTCAACTTGTGTTATAAACACATATTTTCTATTCAAATTTCGCCTAATCTTTTGGACTACTTCTATTACAAATATATATATGTGACCCTGCACCTCAAAACAAACAAAAAGTCGCCAGACATGAATTTTTAATTAAGACCCCATTCTGAAAGGGCAGACCCTAAGCTTTAAAATGATGTATAACTCAAATCAAATGGACTCTACTAACCTATCTAAATATTGGAAAGAAAGCACAAACTCAGGAAAAGTGTGAACTGAGAAAAGAGGCTCTGAAGTACAGTGTCTATTCAAGCGCTTAATCTTTACCAAACCGTGCTGGCTGTGCGATGAATGGGACAAAAAAACAGGAAGCCAACCACCAGAGTAACAACAATGAAGAGATTATCAGATTAAACTGAAATTGAGCATGCCTCATTAACACATTCTGTCCATAATCAATGTCAACTTTCAAAGCAGTAGCACCATATTTTCAAAAGTTATTAGTGTTGAAAGTGAAGAGTGTGGACAAGGTTTTTCAGAAATGAAAAAAGGATTCTAAAGACACACCTAATCACACTATTCTACCAAAAATGTTCGAGATAAACTGCTAAAAAAAACACACTTTCCTGCCCGTTTTTTGATACCAAATTTTAGTATAATATAAAAGAAGACCCGCTCTTTCAGAAAATCTGAAAAAGTCAACTTCGGCTAGGTTGACCCATTTCACTTATTTTCAGTCCTCACGCAAAATCAGTGTGTCCGACTTTATGTTCGTTTTGAGGTGCACGGTCACATATATATATATATATATATATATATATATATATACAAATACGACATATTTCACGTCAGTTTAAAACATATATAAAATATATAAAATATATGACGTCCATTTTGTTCTTTTTTTTTCGTCAAAAAGATGTTTTTCGACGTCAGATCTTGTCTTTGAATTAGTAATTTACAAGTCTTTATGGAGTCAATGTATGAGCACCAAGACGTCAGAAAAAAGTCACAAATTTGACGTCTTTTAGAAGTCTTCTATTTGAGCAGAAATGTGATTTTTTGATGTCAGCTTATGAGACGTCTAAATGGCGTCGATCTTCTTTGATTTTTTATGCCAGAAAGACGGCTATAATGGCGTCAAATTGACGTAATTCTGACCTGTCTCTAGTATCGGGGAATACGTCGCTAGGATGACGTGATAAACACCTCAAAAAGCAACGTGAATTTGATGTCATTTATGCCGTGTTAATATGATGTCATAAATATGTTCCGAATTGACGTAAATTTTTACGTCTAGTAATACGTTAATCATAATAATATATATATATATATATATAGATATAGATATATATACGTCATAAGTACGTCGTAAAACTGACGTAAACTTAACATTATGAATTAGTCGCTAATACAACGTCATAAGTACGTTGCAAAGGGACGTAAATTTTACGGCAGTTATACGTCGTTAATAATGACGTAAAGAATATTTGCAAAACTGACCTAAATTTAACGTCTTTTGTTCGTCGCTTATATATTGCGTCATGAATACGTGGCAAAACTAACGTAGATTTCACGTTATAAATACGTCGCTCAAATGACGTCAGGAATTCGTCACAAAACAGAGTAAATTTGACGTCACTAATACCTCTTTTACGTGACGTGATAAATGCGTCGCAAAGCAACATAGATCTTACGTCATTAATCCGTCGTTAACATGACGTGAAAAATGTATTGTACAATTGACGTAAATTTTACGTCATTAATACGTCACTAACATTACGTAAAAATATGTGGTAAAACTGACGTAAACTTTACGTCATTATGAGGTTCTTAACATGACGTGAGAAATACGTTTCAAAAAGACGTAAAAATCACATCATTTTCTGGTCATTTTATGTCGTGCGACCAGTTTGACCACTTTCGACCAAGTTAAGACGTCTTTTCGACGTCAGTCTGCTATGTGGGAAATACTGTGTAAAGTAGATTAAGGTCCACCGATGGATTCAGCAGGTTGTCGAGATAAGTCTTTGCTACATCACAGGTAGTTGATCAATGATACAGGTAATTTAGAATTCTCACAAACATGGAAGATGGAGACTGAAACGGGTAGTCCCACGATCCCACAGTCCTTTTCCTTTTCTTTTTTTTGTATCATATCTGCATCATATCATATTTACATGGTACTATGTGATATATGGTGTTTGCTTCGCTTATGAATACAAAAATGATATTTGGTTGATAGCATAGTAATTCAATAGCCAGTCAGTCAGCTATAATTGTGTTTATTTCCTGCACGGGTGGATTCTAATATTCGAAATGGTAAGTATCTCACTGATAATGACGTTGCTGAGCTCAGGGATGTGCGCAAAATATTACTACATCGGGACAATATCACTTAATATGGCCCGGTCTTGTGCACATATTCCTGAAGGATGATTACTGGTAGGACGATTATCTAGTCAGAAATTGTAATAACAGATTTAACACACACACGACTCATACATTCCACGACTATGCCAAGGCAAATGAGCTCGACATCAAGTAAGATAGGTCCCAGAGCTATATGTACACGAGTTGAACACTTGGCAAATAAGGATCACAATTGTGAATCTAGGTAAATAAGTGCCATGAACTCGACGCTACAGAAAAGGGCCCTCGATCTAGACTTTGCATCGTGGGCTAAATTTACGTAGTGGATGTCGAGCTCGTAGACTGTTCATGCTTAGTATCGAACCCGTGGGCCTCATTTGCATATTGTCTGGCTCGTGCATGGGCTGTATGTCTCGACATGTAGGCTATGACTCATGGACTATTTTTAATATTCGTGGTGTCTAGGTCGTGGGATGACCCCTCAATTGTTGGGAATAAAGTGTTCTGGAACTATTCAACTTTTCAATGAACTGATAAAGGCGTTTCGTTCACTACCTTCCTTTCAGAACAGATGCTAACTCCTTCGTGAACTTCCTACTCTCCCAGATGTGTTTCTTCAATTCCTCGTTTGCATCCTGGGAAAGAAAGTATAGAACAGATTAAAATTACTAATTACGACTAGTGAAGATTGGTACTATCCATGAATAGATGAAACGTATAGAGAATCTGATGCGTGATACAGAATGATAGTTCGAGAGGCTATTCTATCGCGAATTCTAGGGAACAGTAGATGAAAATGATGTAGAGTCCTATACTTTGTTCCTTATTCCCTCCCGCCCCAGAAGAAACGGAAACAAAATCAAGAGAACACTCTCCCTCTCTTAGGATACCTCATCCCCATGTTTCTTTCAAACTGTATGCACTACAGTGTTTATGTTAAGCTACTATCTACTTATTTCCTTCTGTCGTTTCAACATGTTCAAAGAGTATCAATGTATAATTCATTTCTTTACCTATTATGGTCCAACAAAAAACAAGCAAAAAAACTTGTTCAAAACAACAGGTGATTTGTGTTAACGAATAACTATCTTGCACACAGTTAATATGCATTTGAGAATGTCATACACTCATAATAAAGTAATGAAGGCGAGGTCACCACCTTGGATTTATGGAAAGAAATACTGTGATCTTACAATACGTGAGCAAATATATAGCTGGTGGTGACGACGAGTAAGTTCTGATGAGCTCATGTGTGTCAACGATGTTTGTATCATTTGGACGAAAGACAGGAAAAA
The DNA here is from genome assembly GCF_040938485.1 of Diadema antillarum. Classification (NCBI taxonomy): domain Eukaryota; kingdom Metazoa; phylum Echinodermata; class Echinoidea; order Diadematoida; family Diadematidae; genus Diadema; species Diadema antillarum. The sequence goes on from NW_027270959.1 coordinate 3,436,967, forward strand.
AAAAAGTTTTTGTGAGGGAAAGAGGGGATGAGAGCAATCGTATAGCAAATAGACAAATGTTGAAGGCCGTGTCACACCAGCCTTGCGTGCGACTTGCAAAGAACAATTTTGACGACCCGGAGGTCCCCGTAGATGATCCGCACATGACAGTACCTAGCATGTATCTCCAAAATAGTCGCCCGGAGGTGCGCACGCATATTTTTTTACCCGCAACCGTGTTTAGGCCCTGTCACACCTTTCCGGGCAAGCTATACTCGGGCTTGTTACGTGTAGGAATTTTCTATGATACCGGACATTCCTGAGGGCGGAAAAGGATTTGTGCGAGTCAGCGCATGTGTCTTACTTGCTGGACGCGTTTAACTTGCGAGTATACTGTGTGACCTGTGTACCAGTCGCGTGGGGGCTGACGACTCAGTGAAGGAATTCCTCTAATGGAATGGCTGAAATCTCACACAATTTCATTATCTTGGCTGCGTACGGGACCGCGAAGTACCTGCGCGGGAATTGCCTGGGAAGTACTGCCGCTAAGGATCTCCTACTGGCGTTCTGCGTGGACCTCTAAGGGCAATCCCGCGACTAACCCGGAAAAAGTTTTGGTCATGCTCAAAACTTGGCTGCGGTTAAACCGGACTTGCGTGAGCACCTCCGGGCAACTACGCGCTAGATACTGTCAGGTGCGGACCAACTGCGGAGAGCTCCGGGGAGTAAATTTGTTTCCCCGCAAGTCAAGCCGCAGAAGTTTCCCCCGTACGGTATGACAAGGCATGAATGAAAATTGCAAACATTCTTGTTCGCCCGCTGAAAATCTTCTACGTGCTGGAAACTACCTCCTCGCCACAAGCCCGCGTAGCTTGCCCGGAATGGTGTGACACGGCCTTTAATTGTAAAAAAACATGTCTGTTTTTTTCTCTGGACAGACCTTTATAGGTCGTAATTCCGGGCGTATCTGGGCAACTACCCACCCCACCACCCCCACCCCCGGCTAAATACCGGTTAATAGTGTAACGGCGACTTATATTTGTCGAAGATTGGCAGAATATAATTCCTATTCTGTAAGTCCCAAAATAAAGTCCCGCTATATATTTAAGTTTATTGTCAATGGATGCCGAGAGTCAGGGGGAAATTAACGTCATCAGGCAGAATTCACGTAAAAGAATTTTATTATGGTGAATCACTCGAACACATTTACAGGGATGGATTTTGAGGATGTCTCGCCAGGCATGAGAGGTGCGATATGGTTAGAGACTTACGACTAACTATTACAATAAGCAAACAAGACTGGATACCGTTTCTAGACAGGTTAACTCTTTATCTCTTTCGTTGGTTACTCTCTCGCTGTTCAAACACGGGTTTCACTCTCAGCTGACAAACTCTTCACTCCATCTCCTCCAAACAAGTGAATTTCAGATATTAAGCATAAGCCCTTTTAACTCTTGTGTTTCTCAACTCCGTACTTTCTCTGACCCAGGACTATCGTTAATCCCCTACCATTTTTTTTTCATTCAGCTTTCTACACTTGCCAATAAATCCCGTACTAACCTCTTATCCCGGGCTAAAGAAAAACCTGACCTTTTTACACTCGTGTTTTTATACCGCTTTCATAAACTCGTGTATTTTTGGCCATCTCCTAGTCCGAGCTAAATTAGCCCGCGCCAAGCATTAAAAATTGCGTTCAGTAACCATAGCAGAGCCGCGCTACTTTATGATGACCCATTCATAAACTCGGTCAAGTAAGGGATAACTGCCATGGATGAACACCTCATAGACAGAGTGGAAGTGCATTTTCGCGCGATATTTGATGTGCGTGCCGCGCGCTTACGAGCTGAGCAGCGTAAGCTGTGACCTTTGACTGTAAAAGGAATTTTTGGCCCACGCCTGGTGCTGCTATCGTTCATAAACTCTTCGATCAGCGCCAGGCCTAGGCCCGCGCCTGGTCCGCGCCTGGTGCTAGCTGCAGCAACGCCAAAATAGTCCGCACCTGGCGCGGGCTACTTTGGCCCCCACCCATTCATAAACTCAAAATTTTCGACTTGGTCCGCTCCTGGTCCGCTCCTGGTCAGAGCCAAGAGGGTTATTGAAAGGGAATTATAGTCCAGTACTTTGTATGGTTCGGGCTTCGTCTCCGTTGCTAAGCCCCGGACTATTTCTTCGTTCTGTTTACACTCGCTTGCTTGGCAACGCAGTTGCGGTGCTAACCCTGCTTTTTTGCAGGGATAGATAGTACGGGATTATCGGGGGGCTAGCTAACTTTGGCAAAAACAAATGTAAACAGTAAGTGGGCTAAGGAAAGTCCAGCACCATCGGTGGGGCTAAGCCCCCCCCCCCCCCCCCCTTAGCCCCACAGTTGGTACGGGACTAAGCTAAAAATTTGGAAGTGTAAAAAAGGGCTTTAAAGTCTGTCTTATATACCCCTTTCAAACAAGCTCCTCTTGTGAGAGAGAGAGAGAGAGAGAGAGAGAGAGAGAGGACCTGTCCTGAAGGTCACGAGAAAGACGTTTATGGCACAGCGGAGTAGGCTATATAGGAGAAGGACATCTTTGAGCACATAGATAAGGAGCTCAAAGTCATGGCAAGGAGAGGAGAAAGTCAAGATAGGAAGCAAGCACAAAGGGCTGAAGGACAGTGAGAGTTAAGGGCAAAGAGAGCAGGCTGAAAAAGCTGAAGGACAATGAGAGGTAAGGACGAAGGGTGAGGGCAAGGATATCTGAAAGTCAGGACAAAGTTGAACTTAGGAGAGCAAGGCATGAGTTCGAAAGACCAAGCAAAGTCAAAGTGAGAAGGGACAAAGCGAAAGTACTGAAGCGAGAGCAAGGTCAAAGCGAGGGAAGCACAGAATGGACAGGTGAAGGTCAAAAGAACAAGTGAGCACAAGGTCAAAGTGGTGAGAACGTATAGAATAGACTTGTGAAGGTCGGAAGAACAAAGCAAGATGAACAAAGAGAGAATTATTCCGCTGTGTGCAAAGCTATGGAGATTGGGCTAGCTAAACTAGTTATTTGCAATATTGTTAGAGAGACATCCTTTATATAGATTTGTACAATTATCATGAAAGCAATGAAAAACATGTAATGCTATACACATAATATTACATCAAATATGTTAACCAAAATGCGTGACAATAGTAAGGTTAGAGTAAAAATTAGGGTTAGGGTTAGGTTTTCGGTTGGAAGTTTGGGTTAGGGTTAGGATTAGGTTCAGGATAAGGATTAGGGTCATCGGGAGGGTCCGGGGTAATTGCCCATGGGATAATTGCCCTAGACCCAATTCCGGGTTTATTGACATAATTGAGATCATTAATAAACGGGTGTGTTTGTCTTCTTTGATTTTTCTGTCTTGTTGTGTGCAAAGTAGTTTATTTGCATATACTTCATTTTCATTGGTGATATTCTCAGTTTATTACCCCAGACGGTAACTTTTCATACAGCAAATACATTTCTTGAAGAATTAGTAAAGACAGAACGTCGCATATTGTTCCGAAATTCTTAAAGCTAATTTCAATACATGGACATGTGATAACATCACTATCATGCTGACAATTGCAACCAGTCAGGGCACCGAAACCAGTGAAAACGGAGTGAAGGGGAGGAAGTTATATTTCAATGCCAAAGCACTTACTACAAACGCCGTCGTGAAGTCGGCCTCTGCCATGGTGATGGGACGTAATGATTAACAAAGTAGTCCTGGAATAAAGAATTGTTACCGGAGCAAGTTCGAAGACCAGTACTGGGCCTTTTCACTTTTCCACTGCAGCTTCGTATAATTTTTTAAACCCTCATTTGGGTAGGTCTCTGGCCTTTGCGCTGCAACAGACGGGAAAATGCGTAAAGATAATGATGATTACGTCACGTTTCAAGATCCATTGGAATGCTTGCTTCTTGCAACATGTCTCAGTCCACATTCGAGGCACTTATGTGTGCTAATTACACTACACTGCCTTATATACCCGCGGTTGATACAGTCATTATCTTAATTCGACTTTGAGCTGCGGACCGGACCGAACGCCTATCTGGTCCTCTCCCGAAATACTCTACAACATTCTTTGGCGGGAAGTTTATATATGTTATCTTGGATATATTTTGGGAAATATTAGACGCATTTTCGGAAAAGGTTGGCAAACTTTTAGAGCATGATATTAGTAAAGCACTTTTGCACAACTAACTAAATGACATTTATCTTCTCTCTGCATTTACCCCCAAAGTCGGCACATGGCCTACCACTATGGTGGGGGCAATAAAGTGCCCACTAGGGAAGACAGTAGGATTGCAGAAAACATAGGCACATACTCTGACTCGGGCTCAGCCCCAGAATCAGATATTGGAGTATAAACCACTGATGATGTAGGTTTTAAACGGGTCTCTCATGGACGTACACGAAATAAAAGACCAAAACTTCTGACAAATACATCCGAATACGATACCAACCAAACCAACCCTGAACACTTCCTTAGTGAAACACTCTTTTCCATCGGTATGATTACTTCTTCTTCTTCTTCTTCTTGTCACTATAATTATGTACATTGTTTCTTTTATTTTTGTTAATATAGTTGGTGCATATACTTCATAGTGTTTAACGAACTGTCCTTATCAGATGAATGAAAGTCAATCTGTTAACATGTACCGGTTTGGATCATTTTTTTTAAGGAATTGGTAAAACTATTGAATTGAATATTGACGGTAATCGAAAGCTCTCCAAAATAAGCAAGGCCCAAATTTCCAGTGAAAAATCTAAAATATGTCTAAGATAAATCCTCTGATGTTATTCAGACTCAATTCAGTTCGTTGGTTTCTATTTTCCTTTGTGTCTCATGTAAAGGAAGCGATAATGTTGTTAAGTCTCTTACTTCGGGTCTTGACTACCGTATCAATCGTTTTACACATTACAACGTTCGTAGTGAGCTGACGTTTACTCCAACGGCAGCTGACAATGAGGGCGTACTTCAGTGTCGTCTCATCGCCAGTGAACGGTCCCTAACCCTGGAAGTTCAACGTGAGTATGTACAGTTTTAGTCACGGTCAGTATCAGGAGGCATTTCATGAAGGATATCTAAAAAGTCAATCATATCGACAAGTTTTGAGAAATTATTTAGTCTGATTGGCTGATTTCTCTGAACTTGTCGGATATAATTGACTTGTCGGACATTTTTCCGACAAGTTCCTTCATGAAACGCCCCCAGGTCTATCGGGACCTGCTTGTAAGGCAAAAGGATGTCATGCTTTTGTGTACGGTACTATTCAAATATTGTAGAAGGCTATTCTGGTTGATATGCAGACACAAGATGATGACGTCTCGAGATAAAATTCATGAGAAGATAAGATATGCACTTATTGATAGTAACCTTGATCCTTTTGCTATAAAAATAGAGAGAGAAATATCCACGAATATTTCTGATAATAAACTCAAACAAAAATTGTGTGACAAGTACGATCCTTGGGAATATTAAGTATCATACTTAATACATAGCACCCCCAGTGCCCCAAAATAATATTGCCTGATCGTTAGCTGATAAGAAAACTTTGGAATATATGTGTCATTCCTATGCCTGGTTAAGCATTATTATTTTACTCTCATTCCCCGTTTGAAAACATTATGTACACTTGCCTGTAACATTATAGTTGAGTTGAGTTGAGTTGAGTTGAGTTGAGTTTATTAACAATAATACATGTGAATATGATAACATGATAACATAAAATTCCACAGTGTAAGATACAATAACATGAAATTTTTTATGAGAATACGATGATTTTGTACAAGGTTCTTACAGCTTTGCAAGCATATATTTTACATACTTATATCTACCTTAGATGAGAATACATGTGTTATAATAGATTTAGTTTTGCTGTGATACATTTATCACTGAAAAAGGCAAAGAGAATGAATAAGTATGTAATGTAGACATATATGCATAGACAGAGGTTATGAAAAAAGTAATAGAATTAAAATGGAAAGTGCTTCAAATTGAATACAGTCTTGGAATGGGGTATGGGGTTGACTCTAAAAGCACTTCAATATATAGACGACAGCATGTTCTTTTGCAAATTTTGGACAAGCATCAGAATTATTTCCCCCTTCATAACATGGACAAGAAAAGATATGTTAGAGCATTGGCATGCAATTTACCACCTGTAAATCCGTTAGTTATTTGTGTGTGTGTGGGGGGGGGGGGGATGCATGGGGATAGGAGAGGGGGTGAGGTACACTGTATATACATGTATGAGGGTGGGTGAGAAAGTGCCATATGTGCTCTCTTCAGCAAAATGTTCCCAGCTGCACTTCTATGTCCTGGGGGCATTGGGCCAACTTGACGATGGTCTGAGAAAGGGGATGGGGTCAAATTAAAAGAACTTTAAATATCAATACGACAGCCCTACTCTTAATTCATTTATTTGTGACTACCGGCAAAAGGAAAGGGGGTGGGGTTAGGTAGTTCTGGAGAATAGATTGAAGTTGGACCTATAGCCATCTACCCAGACGATAGTACACTTTCAATAAAACAAATCAAACAAACGGCGTATTGGGGAGAGAAGGAGCCATGGGCAAGATTGTGTCATAGCGTTGATTGAGCTGCGTCCAGTTAATTGGGGTCATTTCAACCGGCGGAATCATCAACGCAGTAGTGGGACAAGGACGGATAGCTTTGCATTTCATTTGTCCCATACGTCCACGAATGTAACGATTCAAAGCTATCCTCAATTTGTAATAGGGAAGGGAATTGCTCTTTTCATGCTCGATTGAATAAATCTCATCAAAACAGGCAAATTCGCAAAATCTAAAAATCTCATTTGTTTCGATACGCTGAACGTCCGTAGTGTCGAGAGTCAAGGTCGGTCAAGGAAATTTGCCTGTCTATCAAAAACAGAATATGATAAATCCTATCAAATATTAAATGCTAAACCACCCAATGGACAAGCCTGTCCATATATAATGCAATTGTGACAACTATCAACTCTGGAAAAAATTAAAATGTACATTTTTAATACATATCAGTGTGAATCTTTGTCAATATATCTGCCAATTTTAAATTGTGTAAGTCATTGATGTGTGTGCATAGTTCTGACACATACAAATGTATTAGCGCTCAGGTCATTGTCTATATTTCCATGTTGAGGAGCCTTTACAAAGTAAAACACCCCCTCAACAAAGGTTAGACATAATTACTTTGAACAATGAACAATGACATGGCCACAAACATTCAAGGATATTGCCCTATGGGAACAAGTAATGGTGCACAACACATTCCATGGAAAAATTCTTTCTGCTTCAGCAAATGTAGAAATGTCTCCCTCCTTTCATTCCTCCCAGTGTATAACAAAGCAACATCATTGATTCTCAATACTCTCTGAGACAATTTATTGTGAATGACGCAAACGGACGCGTGAGAAATCTCACCCCGCTAGACCTCCATCGCTAACTAAGTTTTTCCCACAATCCCACAAATTTCTACTTCAGATTAACTTGAATGGCTCCCTGTGAAGCTCCGATCACGATACTCCGATGTTGGAACAGATGCTGGGGTCCTTTTTTCGTCATCATTCATGTACCAAACGTCTTGAGTGACACTAACAGGCCGCGCACGGCAGGTAATTCGATTTTCTTTATCGCTGCGAGTAAGGCCTCTGGGCTCGGAGTGAATACCGAGTGTGTGGAAAGAATCAATGGCATACAAGATTAGTGTCTTTACCCCATTTGGTAGCAAGGCACACCTGAATGAAGATATCAGATTAGCATTTTAATTTAGTTGGTTGTTGTGGATCTACCTATAGGCCTCAAGCTCAAGTTTTGTCCTTCTTGTCACTCTGTTTTCCTTCTATTTTGTGTCCTTGTCAACTTCACACTCTGGAAACAGCAAATGTGCCACAAGATGGGTATTCACTCTAAAATGTCCATGCAGTGTGAACACACCTTCAAGAAGTGTGAACACCACTTCTGGTTCTTGGCTCAAGCAATCTTAACCCGTTGGGGACTGGCTGATTTTGCTATAACACGATTTCCTGAAGAAACTTGCCTGAGTATACTCACAACTCATCCTCACCTGGTTAAAGGATACTGACAGTGAAGATTGTCTAAACTGTTGATGATTTAAATGTTCTATGCTCCTGAAATAGCACGATTTGAAATCTAGCCCGGAATATTTCATAATTTGAATACAAGGCACTTTCACATGGGGTTCTCAACTATGTTTCATCACTCTCAAATACTTTCATGCTGTGTATATTCCCTTCTATGTGAAATAGAAATTCTTTCCTTCTGGGAAGCCCTGATGGGCTTGAGATATTGAATGTTTTGGATATCGTCAAGACTTCGGACGCCATCCACTTTGACGCATGAGCCTCACAGGGGGACGGGGGAACACTCACACCATGCCCACCGGTACGGCAAACTAATGTTAACTAGAGAAGGGGCTCCTGACGGAATCATTTCTCATGGCTAACGCTTCAAAGAAGCCAAATTTGATTCCGACCCCAGGGGAGCCCCCAATTGATGTTAGAAGTCATAAAAAAATCCATTCTGTCAAAACAACATTCTGCACGTTTGTTTCTCCAACAAAAGTACAAACAATTCGCAGGAAGTATATCAACCAACAAATCGCATTCTAAACAGAGTATTAGCCACATTTGGGACAGACATGGAAATGGAAACTCGAAGGTGTAGAAAGCCATCGCTACATCAAGCACTCTACCTTCTGTTTTTGCCTTGCTAAAACACTGTTCCGCCAAATGCACCCCACCATTTGACGTTCATACGCTTATCAAATTTGCAATTAGGGTCAACTGTATCCACAAGAGGTAAATGAATTAAGGGCAGGAAGAGAGAAGGTCATACATCAGTCACAGTCATCAGAAATGACGTCACTAAACGTATACCAAGGGTCGCAGTGGTCAAGCAGTATTTGCATTAAACATTTTTGGAATAGCAATATGCAATGCAAACAATGCTGGCTCACCAAAGAGTGAAATTCATTTCAGCATAATCCATCATTTATTCATTTCTCTTTTACTGTATATGCCATATATTTAGTGAGTCTAAATTTTTGCAAATCGGGACTTCGCGACAATTTCGTGAGTGATTAAATTTGCAATCATGGAGTACAGTACTGAACGGAGAAATGTACACAGTCTGCACGTCACATTCATATCAGAATCAGAATCAATATTTTCGCATGCCTTTAAATTTGCAAATTGCACCCAACTCGAGAAATCCGCAAAAGTAAGAATCTCATGAAATATTCTGCTTACACGTTATATAAATGTGATCCCTGAAAATTGTAACAGTATGTGTATTGCCAGAAGACTTTTCAATGATACTTTTCATGCCCCCTAAAAAAAAGTATGGATAACAGCTATATACAATATACAATGTTGGCATAGTTTTACAAATGCTAGAAATATACATTGCCAATATTATTAGCAATCATATTTTCACTAGTCACTGAGTATTCCATTACGAATATTTGATATCTTGTTATCTGGTCAATTTCTTCTCACATGCACTTATGTCGTATAATCTAAATCCCTGATTTAGACAGAGTATTTCCACAAAAGCTTTTCAAATGACTCGGACGGCAAGGTATTTTGTTTCGGTATGGGTTTGTGTTCCTTTTTTTTTAGGAAGGAGGCGTGGAAGAGGGGATGAGGACACATAAGACAGTGAATCAGAGGTTCAATACTCACATGGCGTTCCACAAGGGCTAGCCTCTGTAATTCCGCTTCTGTAGGACAATCACACACGATCTGAAAGAGATAGAATTGAAGTAAAGTGTGGGTTACAACTTTGGGACAGTTAAGAGTAGCAAAAAAGCAAATGAAAGAAGATAACATTAGGTGCGGTGAGACTGGCAAAAGATCAAGAAGTTTAAGATCGCGAAGTTTGAGTCAATGGTACGCACGCCCAAGAAAGAGTGCGCCGTCTGATGGCTAGTGATTGTGACGTAGCAATGCACATCTGTACATGAAAATGACCTCATGCTTCGGAGACACCGCCCGCAAACAGATCGAGAAGTTTGACGGGGGTGAGGGAAATATCCCTAGGTGGAGTGGGAAGTTTCGTGGGAAGTGTGCGGTCACACTGGCAAAACTTTGAGATCTTAAAGATCGCGATGTTAAACTTCTCGATCCTTTGCCAGTCTGACCGTGCCTATTGATACACTGTTCTGCTTGATGCCTGAAAGTCTAGAAAAAGAATAAGGCTGTCAGAGATTCAACCTTTGGAATTACAACCAACAGGTTATCAACCTACACCAAGGAAGAGAAATTATAAAGTATGTATCAATCACAGTGACAAATTTCCAACATTTGGTACCTCTATTTGCTTTTCTGTTTGTAATAATGAAAATAAATCTTGTGGGAACACTGAAAATCATTCCATTCTTTCGATTCTTCATGTATGCATTTAAGTGTACATTGTAAATGCCTCTTGTTAATTTGTGTTCACCACAAAGTGGTGTATGTGTGAGTCATTGCCATAAATCCAATATACCACATACGCCAACTCTAGTTCCATGGCTCTTGACTGATTTGTCTCAGATTGAGAAAATATGTTCTCCATCATTGTGAAATACATAATATATAGCACGGTGCATTAGGAAATGTCATTTTGATTTACACTGGCAAGGCACAAGCAAAATATGAATTTGGACATTAATGACAAGGTACAGCTTTCTAAGAAAAGCCACAAACATGAGCATATACTGATAACATATCAATTTTGTGGGTTCCACAATTATGAATATAATCATTTCCAAATTTTACAGCAGTCTTGTGGCCGTGCATTTCAAGGTTTTTAGAATGCAGAGACCAAAGAATGCATTGTGCATACTTGGCATTCCAGTCATTCCAATAATTACAAGGGCTTCACAAGGATTTTCACACAGGAGGCACAACTATGCACACACACACACACACACACACTGGTAGCATTGTTTTAGTCCATCAAATCAGCAAACACACGCACACACACACATACACAAAATAAGTATACACAGAGCACATTGTGTATACACTCACACAGAGGCAAATAATGGTGAGTGCTCTGGAATGCTTGTAGACCCCATTTCTTGCTTCTAAAGTAGACTGTCCAATCAGGAGTCAGATTGGGCAATAATTGCCACTTAGGTGGTGGAGAAATCAGGTCTGACAATTGGGCGCTCTGGCAAGTTCAAAAATGCAATATCCTGTGCATCACTGTGTCAACCTTCTCTCTCTTTCTCTCTCTCCTTCTCTCTCTCTCTCTCTCTCTATCTGTCTATCTATCTATCTATCTACCTATCCACCTATCTACCTACCTATCTATCTATCTATCTATCTACATATCTATCTATCTATCTATCTATCTATCTATCTATCTATCCATCTATCTATCTCTCTACCTATCTACCTATCTGTCTATCTATCTACCTATCTATCTATCTATGTACCTTCCTATCTATCTATTTATCGTCACTGGGGTGACAAGACCTTGTATCTGCAATTTTGGTGAAAATGACTTTTTCGGATTAATGGTCAGTTAATCAGTTAAGTGATGTCCTGTCCAAATCCTAGATGTCTTACCCCAAAAATGAAGCCACCACAGCATGTCAAAGGAATGTCTATCCCATTCGCCACAGTGCTTTGGCTGCCATGTTTTTTTGCTCTCCTGAACATTTGATATTTTGTAGATACCAGGTCTTGTCGCCCCAGCGACGTTATCTATCTATCTAATGGATGTGTGTGCGTGTGTGCATATGCAGTGTGAATGTGTGTTCTCAACTTGTCTTTTATTTATGTGTGTAAGATTCCACCCCTATATTTTTCTCTCCACCCACTCTTTTTGTCTCTCTCTCTCTCTCTCTCACTTCCTCTGTCCAATCTCTGTCTTTCTGTATCTCTCTAATCTCTATATATTTCCTCTTTTTCTCTTTATACCTCATTTAATCCTCCTTATTCCTATCATCTCTTCTTGCTTTCATATCGTCCAACAAAACTCTACAGTTTTTATGCTTTTGGTTTCTGCTCATAGCTTGCCATGTATTTACAGTCCTGGGGCCCGTTGCATAAAAGTTACAATTATGGTAACTTTGCCATCCAATGGTAACTACCATGGCAACAATACTCAACAGCCAATCAAAATCAAGAATTCCATGGAAGTTACCATTGGGTGGCAAAGTTACCATAATAGTAACTTTTATGCAACGGGCCACTGAATTTATATTACAAGGAAGAAATAAAATCATATACCAAATCCTCTGAGACAGTGGTATGTCCTACTTCTTTACATTCCCCTTACTAAAGAGGTTCAATCTATTTTACTCTTTTGTTTTTTAAAACTGATGCACATCTTTGTATATCACTGGCACTATTTACTTTTGATACAGTCTTTGTTATAATACTATTCCAGAAGTTGTGAATTAAGCAGTCATGTAATTCAAAGACCATATAGAATATTACTATCCTTTTTAAGTTCTACCTGGGGTATCAGTGACTTCATATCTAGAGTAGATGTCTTTCCATCTATTCACCTGTACATACTTAAACAAATACATTCAAACACACATAATCATGCATGGGACTATGCAATGTGCCAATGAGCAATGCTATATCAACCACTGAATTAATCAATCGTACATAAACACTGCTATGCTCTGCAGTTAAGTGACACAATTTTTTTTTCATTACATACTTATCACTGTCGCTGGTGCTTATTCAACAAAAGTGTAGAAAAGAAAGCACAGCACTATTGCAAGTTGGTGCGCAAAGCCATTGCAGCAATTGCAATCCTGCACACATCACACAATAGCACTATCTCATGCAATACTCGGCAATTTAATAGTATAGTGTGTGTGAATGAAGACACACCGGTACTAGGCCATTGAGTAGTGTGTGTGTGTGTGTGTGAGTGTACACATGCTCAGTCATTCTTCATATTAGAGTCCTACACACGGAAATATCGTTCAAAATCCTGACATGAAGTTTGCATCAACCGGAAAAACTTGATATAAAACGAGCAGAAATTATTGTTAGAAAGCCCATGGAGAGATGGAGAAATAACAGATGTTCTGCATTACAATGCAGAGAAGTAATTAAGTTTTGATCAGCACAAAACCCCTGAGATTTTTTTTTTCTGTTTTTCATCATCAAAGTCAGAATGTGGCTTATCCGGCGCTACAGCCTTATTGCCGGCAAATACAGTACTTCTTTGCTTAGTTACTCTCTCCCTATCCCACCCTCCCTCTCTCTGTCTTGATTTTTTTTCTCTCTCTCTTTTTATCTCTTTAACTCCCTTGCTACCATTTCCCCCGTGTATTTTGCTCTGAAACTTTTGATCAAGAATTCATTGTCTGCCAATCTCTCTTACATCACCCTCGCCATCGTAAACTACTCTATTACTTCTTGTTCTCTTCCTCTCCGCCCTTTCCCACAAATTCCTTCTCTTTGCTCTCGTTTCAGCTCTCTGCTGGGGGAGACATTTCATCTTCAGGCCACACACTCCCAATTGCTCCGGCCACTTGATGACCGTCCACTCTACTCTGGCCTTGCCATGGTGACAGGACAGGCCCAATGGATATGCTCACTCATGTTCTCAACTTTCCACTCTGAAGCCGTAATAAAAAGAAAGAAATCACAGATAGCATGGATGTCAGTCACGGGTCAGTTGAAAGTCTTCTCTACTACCGACCTTGGTCCAGATTTTTACAAAGAAGGAAAATGTAGAACATTTCCCTCCTGTGAAATTCTTGTCACAGCTCAGAAAAACACCACAACTGAGCAACATTTGTTTTCCTTGTAAGCACAGATACATATATAAACCACCCATTACCACTTCATGCAATGAAATATAAGCAAGATGTAAAGTACACCTTAACCCGTTGAGGACGAGTCCCGAGTATACTCGGGCAAGCGTCTAAGGGAAATGCATGTTGTAGCAAAATCAAACCGTCCTCAACGAGTTAACAAATTGGAGTATATTTGCTTTTGCCACCACTTTCGGTGTCAAATTCCTTCATTGCCTCACATACTGATATGATACAAAATGGTTTATCAATTTGGTTTTTTTTTTCAAATTGACATCATCAGTATGCAAGCCTGCATTCAAAAGAAAGATGGGAAGGGAGGAAAAAGATGAGAAGGAGAAATAGAAAGAAGAGGAGGAGACAGAGAATGAAAAGGAGTTGGTGGTCATGTCACGGAGGAAAGAGGAGAGGGGAGAGGGAGACCTGGAAGATTGATGCTCCTCCAGTTTCCCCTTACCCCTCCTCCAGGATCTTGTTGCTAGGAGGATGAGAAAAGAGGTTTGGGGGTGACAGGAGTTTCAACAAGAAAATGCAAGGAGATGATATTGCCATGGCAACAGTGATGATAATGATGATGATGCAGTCATCTGGTGAGGCTGGTATCTGGAAGCACATGGCAGACCTATGACACCAGGGTTTTGCCCTACATGTATTTATGAGAAGATGCTTATTCACCTTAAAATTGGTGTATATCATGTTTTCTTTTTCTTTTTGGATGATGGAAATAAACAAAGTATTGAATTGAATTGAATTGAATTGAAATGAAATGAATTGAATTGAATTGAATTGAATTGAATTGAATTGAATTGAATTGAATTGAATATGATATGGAAGAAATATCTCATATCCTGAGCTGTACTGCTTGTGCTACTTTATATCTTCCTATGATCTACTACACGTAAGATCACTGTAATGTTAATATTTGCTTTCAGATTCTCTTTGAGTCTTTTTTATATAAGTTTTCTTTCCCTTGTATGAAATATGTCCTGACATTCTTTTCTTTTCTAAGAATCAAAGCATGTAGTGTGAAGATGATGCCAAAGCCCTTCACAGTTGTACTAGGAAAACTCAATTCAATTTCCTTTTGGTTCTACTTTCTAAGCCTCTCTGGAAAACATTGAATTGGGATTTTGAATCATGATTAGCTGTTATGTGGCTATGAGGGGAAGATTGAATGCTTGTATAAAGCAAGAAAGCAAGGGCCCAACAACAGGTTCCCTCTGAAGGACTTGGCAATGAGGATCAGTACACTGCCTATGGGCACAAAAGTAGCTCCCAGGGGTATTGAATCAGGGACCTTAAGGACTGATAGTCTATTGTTGGTCCTACTGACCCACAAGAACCCTGCTTAGTGTACAACAGCAGATTAACATGGATTTCCATAAGGCAGGCACATGAGGAGTATGTATTTCATTCATGTGTCATAGGCTGAATTTGAAGAATAAAAAAAAAAGAAAACCATCAGATCATATGCAGTAAAACTAAATTAAGCACTGTATATTTATACTCGGTACTTGGGATAGTGGCAAGCTAAATATAAGGAGAATATAATACACTGTACATTGCCAGCTGAGAACCATATTACCATCAGAAGCCAAATTAAGTTCTGTGAGGTTAAACTGTGTGAGTGTACTTTTGGCTGTCAAATCTGATATGACTGACTCATGTGGAGTGCTACAAAATCAGACTGACATATATCCATCAGTAAAAGTACTCAAAAATGCTCGTAACGTGAGACGGAGTCTGCTTTTCTCCACCACATTGCCCTACCGTACCTCATAACTAATCAGGGAAGGGGAAGGAGATCACCCTTTGAAAAGTAAAAGATACAAGGTGAAATTCGTCATTTGTGTTACATTCATCCATCTTCTGGTCTCCTGTCACAATCTTACTTTAAGAATTATTGATTTACCCGTTGAAGACTAGTCCCAGGTATACTTGGGTAGGTGTCAATGGGAAAATACGTGTTACGGCAAATTCAGCTCGTCCTCAATGGGTTAAATGCAATATCATTTCAATGATGAATTTTCTCTCTTTTTTTGTAGATAGGATGCTGTTCAGCATAATGAAATAATAATCGGACATATGGCATATGGGTAAATTCTGTGATTGAAGCATTTAACTTCCACGATATCAAATATACGCTCAAGTTCTCTATCAGTATAAATGTTAACAACTTTGCATTAAACTCCTCTTACTTTATCTATTCAATTTGCATGAATTCATCCTTTTGAAACTGCACATATGACAGATATGTCATATTCCTGTATATAGTTGAAACTAATGATAAAGCAATGTGAACCCTACCTGGTTTCAAAGTTCACCATGACCGAAACATAGCAGAGCCATTTCAGATAGAAAGCGCAGACTGGAATAAGTTGACAAAACGGAATGATAAATAGGCCATTTAATCTTTGGCTGAGGGTAATAACTCCAAGTGCATTTAAGCATTTAGTTGCTAAGCAGCTAAACAAACATGGAATGATCTTAGAGAGTGCAGCGCATACGGGGGTAGGAGAGTGCCCAAAAGGTCAAAATAAAGTGGTTCTGGATTTGCAAGCTTTAGATGCAACAAATAACTACCTGGGCAAAATACAGCAAATAACAAAACTATGAGCCAGAGATGAGCAATATGAGCTGCTCCAGGCATTACTGCCAGATATTCATCAATACCTACGAAATACAGGAAATATATCTTTAAAGACTACCGTTTTTTTCTCTAACTTTCCAAGTCAGTGCTGAACAGTGGAAAATGAAATTGAGAGTAGAGAGGTAGTTTGCTTCCCTATGGGTCAAACCTACTGCAGTGCTCTCACATCATAAAATTTGCTTGATATGTGTTGGGACAAAATCTGTGCAGAAGAAATACAAGCACCATGCACTGTGTGGTTATATTTGCATGGCATTGCCTAAATTTCTAAATGGAAGAATGGCAAATAATCCATCAGCTACCACTTGTTCACAGTGCACCATGACAAAGACAGTTGGCAAATTATGTCTATTGTCAATCAGTTGCAACAAAAATTATGTCTGTGTTGGACAAAAAAAAATCCTATTAGTCCAGAGACAGTTGTGATCAATTCTCAATGGGTAGGATTACAGTTTGAGCACAAGAGAATCAAAGGTAGTGTTTTGCTATTGTTCAGAGCATGAAACACTTCTATTGATACACACATCAAGAGTGTATATATATCAGGTGGGAGACAGTGTATAGGAAAACCACACCCAGGGGGCAAAACATACTGCCCTGCACCTACACTACCAAGTTGATAAGCAGGCAAGGTGGTCCAATTGGGGTATTAACCTACATGTACACTAAACCATCCCAATTAATGTTTCTATAGTTGATAATGGATAAAACATAATTACAGTGTATGTAAAATCTTTGAGGTTATTGTCAATAATATCTAATTATTTTCATTGTTTGTTTAGATCTTGTGAAACATTTTCTTTCTTGATTATCCCAATATTGTCATGAAGCATGAACGGCATTTTCAATACATATTTTTCAACAAAAATCACTTTCTGTTAAAGCAATCACTAAGAAAATACTCTGCTTTTTAATGTCTTTGAAACTTGTTCCCTGTCACATACGGTAATGACACAGCTCAAAAGATTTCAAGTCAAAACATGTTTATTCCATTTTAGTAATTGATGTGTCCCTATCATTATAATTAAGAAATGTGAATAAAATACTTGACAAAAGAACATTAAAAAGAAATCATCTTAATACATTAATATGTGTGCTACATTTGACTTTACCATGTACTTAGCACAGCCTCTATCAAAGAGAAAGGCCGGAACAAGATGCTACAACGTGCCATCATGCCAACAGCATAGCGCAAGCGGCGAGGCATAATGTCCCGCATCGCTTAAAACAATGGTGATTAATAGTGACAGATGATGGCGTATGGGAGATGGGGTTGCCCTTTTTCCCCCTCTACCGGTGGAGGATACATGGAGGAAATTGAGAGGAGCCCCCCTCCCAAGCCCGCCCCTGGGCCATCCCCCTCTAATGGGGCTCTTGATGGGTCCAGACTCTAATCGTTTCGCCCCGGTGACGGAGTCATAAATCACGCTACTCGCGGGTCGAAAACAAACAGTTCGGTGATGATTGGGGCAGAGCGCAAGTGGTAGCAACCAACGTTCCTGCTAGGATGCTGGATTGTTCGGAGATTGGGAGGACGAATAGTTTCGTTGTGATTTGAAGGAGAGATAAAAAGTTATTCATAATGGGCTAGATTGCTGCTAATAGCTCAGAAGTCATCTTTTGCAATTTACTAACAGTGACAGAATTCCTTAAAGAGAAACTCTACTCAAAATATGAGCTGACTTTAAAAAAAAATTATACTAAAGCCATACAACTAGAGTAGCTGTAGTTTCACATGAATCAGGTGTTAAGCAGGATAGACACACAAAAATATAAAGTTATAAGATATAAGATTTTTATCTTTTCATGAAAAGGTGCTGTAACCATGATCATAATCTACATTTATAGGATGATGTGATGTCATATGTGACCTCACAATTCTCCCATTGTGGTTATGACTAGTAGCACCTTTTTTTTTCTGCAAAACTTTTGAAACTTTAACTCATCTCGCTGTTCAAATTTCATTCCAATTTTTACAAAAAGTGGTTAGTTTTTCTTCAGGAGCAAAAGGAATTGTTAAGATTGAACAGATGTCCAGTGTAATTACACGAACCACACAAAAGACACACAAACCTCAACTCTCATTGGATTTTTTGCAACAGTTACACACACATGAAGAAAAAAAAGAATCTGATTTAGCCACAGCCAATCAGATTATAGGATTTGTGCTCGTTGCCATGACAACCAGCAGCTTGAAAAAGAAGCCTGGATAGAATTCTTTATGCTGTTTGAAGTGAAAAAAAAGAAAGAAAGACTCCTGGGTAATGCAGGGTACGGTGATTTAATGCTGGCAGCTGAGTGGTAATGTGACCCTGCGGCACGTATTCTGCTCGAGATCGAATGATTTGGAAGTCGCCGCATGTTTCCATACTCCTTCACATGAACGTGGGGCACAAAGGAAGGAAATGTTAACAGTATGCTCAGGGAATCTTGGCATTGAGTGCAAGGGAGAAACCCAATGCATGTACAGCGTACCGGTCCTCACAGGGTCAAAGGTCACGCCTTCAATGTGCTAATCTGCAAGGTCCCTTGGCTACGTATTAAATGTTTTATTGCCTATGCACATGTTTTTGCAAGATATGTAAGATGGTATTTGAAAGTAGCTGCTATCATGGAGGAATGATTTAATGAGCTGGGTTTGCCCAAAGAAGCCAGCTTGCTTTAATACTCAGGGAAGGGTTTTTCTCATGAATTCATTTTTTTACCTAATCCTGCTGAGTGCTACATACAGTCTTTGAGAATTTTTGAATCACACAGAAAACAGGGTGATTAAATTTTGTTTTGGTGCACATGTGGTGGATAGACTTTTTTTTTTTAAACAAAATCTAAATATTGCAAATGACCACTCCAGAAAACTTTGAACAAAACACAGAATTTTATCCACTAGATGATATGTGACTGAGGACAACGCCCCCCCCCCCCCCTGCAAATTAGCCAACATATGTTTCATAGCTCTAGGATGTTTACATTACACAACACATTTATCATGGAAAATGTCAATGGCATAATTTTTGCAAGCAAGAGATGCCACAAAGGTATAAATACAATGAATATATGAATGGATGAATATATAGAATGTTGGACAGAAATGTTAAAGGACACTTTGTATCTAATAAAGAAGGCTACAAAGTTATGAGGAGACCAAAGTTCTATAAACTGACTAAGTTTATCAAAAACAGGTTGACAGATAAATATGGATGGAAATACAGATGAACAGATACATATATATAGATAGGAAAACAGACAGGTGGATCTAAGTGAAGGGTAGATAGGTGGATGGGAGGAATTTTATAGACAGATGTTTCAAGATAATGATGAAGACATATGGATGAACAGACAAACAAATATGTGATATATTGCAAAAGATTGACAAAAGAAGAGATTGAGAAAGAGAAAGAGAAGGAGAGAGAGAGAGAAAGAGAGAGAGAGAAAGAGAGAGAGAGAGAGAGAGAGAGAGAGATGAGATAACAGCACACTGAACTTTAAATTGCCCCATGAAGAAAGCTGAAGATAAAAAAAAAAAAGATGAGATGAGAGTGAGTGGGTAGCGGGTAAGAGCTGGCATGAAATGAATTCAAGAAGGGGCCAAAGCCTTGAGGAGGGTATGGGTGAGTTGCCATGGAGACGGGATGAGAGAAACTGGTGATGCAGATTTCCTCCCAATCTCCACATTACTCCCTGATCCAGGAGGAGAAGGAAGCGCCACACCTCGCGCATTCCCAAAAGACAAGCAACATACATTTGGCACGAGCAAAAACAGAACTTGATACAGGAGGCGCGGAGGATGGTAAAGAAGGGTATGACACGTCAGCAATCAAAGCATTACGGGGATCAAATGCAGAGATTAGAAAGAGAGAAATCAAACGCTGAGATGAAGGAAGAGAGAAAATTTCTAATGACAAAGGAAGACCGAATGCTCAGAGAGAGAAAAGAGTTTTGGAGCAATTCCTCTCGACTGTGATTAAATACGACAGGAGATGAAAGCAACGTTTGCTGCACAAACAACGGCAACGATCCGACGAAAGAAGAGAGCGCGTGCTACGTCCCAAGACGAATCACCCTCCTCTCACCCAATCTGATAGATACTCCACATCCGTGCAATCAAGCAAACATGAATAACATGCCATGTTTCAAAGAGAGGCTGCCACAGCTTCACAGGTAGCAGCCAATAGCCACATCGGAGCTCATTCATCACAACTGTCATGCAGGCGTACCGGGGTTAATAGCTGTGACACCGAACACGAAGATGTCCTCTCACGCAATCATCACCAGACAAGGAGAATACAAGAAAAGATAGGAGAGGAACGTTAAAGGACATTCCAGATGCAGTCTCATACAATAGATGAAACGTGATGAATACTAGATGGAACATACAAAATGCATTCCTAACAA
The DNA here is from genome assembly GCF_040938485.1 of Diadema antillarum. NCBI lineage: Eukaryota > Metazoa > Echinodermata > Echinoidea > Diadematoida > Diadematidae > Diadema > Diadema antillarum. The sequence continues at coordinate 3,457,771 of NW_027270959.1, forward strand.
AGCCAGACATGAGTCTACACTTAAAATGACACACAATGCGTAGCATTTTAATGTACAGCTGTCAACATCCACACATCAAAATTAGAGAGGATTTATTCCAAGAAGCATTCGGGAAGATACTTGAGCATTACATACATGTACGTCTGTGAAGATAATTCACCTAAGAGAAAGGCTTACATATACTGTAAAAGTGGAAATTTTCACGGTGTTGAAATTTTCGTGCATTTCGCGCAACCAGACACTAGCCCAAAAATAAAAGCATGCGAGTATTTTTGCTTGCCATATGTTCCAGTAGTTGAGGTTTTCATTCCCCGGAATTAAGAACATGCAAAACTCTTCTTACCCAGTTGAGCGCAAAAAATTAGTCTCATGAAAATATCCACTTTTACAGTATGCTCTTGTTAGGTCATGGAGAAATAGTTCATTTTTCCAGGAGGCTCCTGTGGAATCGGGGAGACTCGGCCAGGCTGCAAGATGCGTCACTTGTGCATACTTGGCCTCTTTGTGTAATCTGAAGCAGGGATGGCTTAGTATCAAAAGATCTCACACGCAGACATAGAATTTGATACAACCATGGGGACCTTATGCACTCCGTCCACACCCTGAGGGACCAACTGCACTCCAAAGAAGTGTGATGATTCAAAATGAATCCTTACATGAACCAATGCCCAGTGAACCTATGTAGTATTATCCATGACCAACACTAGCCTAGAAATATTCAATGTACATTCCTTCGACCATCAAGACCAAGAGACAATATTTTTGGAGGTTTGAAGTTGTATCTTTTTACGAGTTTAATCTTTTTATCATTCAATGCTAATATTTCATATAGAATAAAGACTTCTTTTAATTTGGAGCCCTATTATGGTAATATAACATAGCCTATCTAATTTGCAGAATTACCACACACTTTAAATTGCTTAATCTATGAATGATCCTTAGATTGGCAGAACATTTTAGAAGTTTACCATTCAGGTTTCTGTCTCAAATTGGAAAATTTTAGAGATTTCACTTTGATCATGCCAAGATTAAGTGAATTTATTCAGTCCCTCATTATCTCTCTCAAAACTTAAAGGGGAATTCCAGTGCAGAAGAAATTTAGCCTGAAAACAAGTAAAACTTTCTCTATAACAGCACAACGATGAATATATGATCAAAATCAGAAAAAAAATTTTTTTAACAAAGTTATGACATTTTGAAGTTTCACTAATTGTTCCACAAACAGTTCTGGAACAATCAATATGAATATGCAAAGAGTGAAGTGATGATGTCATCCCCTCACAACTTGCCATAATTTGTATATAAAATTTTGAAATTTCCAGTTTTTCATTCAAACACAATTTCACCCCAGTCTCAAATCCTGATATATATCTAACTAGTCATTATTCTGAAGTTATTTAACCAGGAATAGCACCACTTTTTACACTTTAAAACAGAAACACTGAGTTTTCATTATTTCTTTTTTTGTACATGATCAATGGAAAATTGTGAGGTGATGACATCATCAACTCATTCATTTCTCTGCAGAAATTAGCGAAAATTCACAAGTTCATAACTTCCTTAGTTTTTACCCGATTTTGATCAAATTTCCACCATTGTGTTCATAAGATTTTATTCTTTCTTATCTGACTAGCTTAGAACCGGACTTGAAATCCTCTTTTTTAAAGTAATAAGGTAAAATCAGAGCTGCAAATTTCATGAGGACAGGACGACAAATTTGATAGTGTACCAAGATCAGCAGGTATATGTAGTTCTCAACTGCTCCCCTTTTCTGGGCAGTTACATAATGTATGCGTGTACACATCCCTGTGACGAAATATTCCCTGAGGACCATGAAAAGATTTACTATCACCGTGGAGGTGTGCGTTCTGCGCACGAAGAGTCGTAAAGAGAAGTCAGCGTCACGTCACGGCATGATTCACACCGGTGAGTTCACATCCAGACACCGCTGCTGGTGCTTGGAAAATGAAATGGATGCTAAGAAGCGAATTCAGTTCCACTCTAATACTCTCTGACGGAAGCAAACCTAAGACAGAATAAGGTTCTTCCCTTAAGGGTGTCTGCTAACTCGAACAAAGCACTGGCAATAACAGGAAAATGTAATTCATCAAACTGCAAAGAAATCAAATTTCAAGAGGGATACATTGAGATAGATGTCCCTTGGCAAGAAGTGTAAATTATTTGATAACTTCATGTGAACTTGGTGTCCCCTTCCCCAGAGAAAACAATAACAGGAAAGATACAACTTTTTAAATGTTATTCAATCTAATCAGTATAAAGGAGGAATTTGACACGTTCAGAAGAAAGAAAAATTTACAAGTTTTAAGCCTCTTTGTTATGGCATGTGACTTATTTCTTGGAAAAATCTTCAAACACATTTAAGCAAGCATTCATTATATTTGCAAGAAGGTTTTTCTCTTTTTAAGTTTTGAAGAGGGAAGTTCTGAAATGTCAAAGTCATGTCGCTTTAAAATGACCAAATATTTCCAAACAGCTGAGAGATAATCATCTCTCGTATACTGAAAAGCACATAGGCATTTTCTACCTGTCTGCTTTACAATAATGGGATGTCTTCTGTATCAACAACCCGATAATAGGATGCTTCATGACAGAACATGAAAAAAATCTCTCAACAAATGTGAGGGCATGTGTGCAGAATATAAAGACAACAGTGGCAATCCTGAACTCATCTTCAGTTCGTGTACAATTTGAATATCAGAAAAGTGGCTATTAACATTTATAAGCAAAAATCCATATGGATCCATTACAAGATTCAACAGGATTGCACAATAACAGAACATTAACAGTTTGATTCATTTGTGTTGATTGGCCCATGATGAATGCCCCCAGACCGCCAATAATCACCCATCAGAATCAGCAAGATTCAAAAGACAGGGTGGTGATTTGGCTCAGTCGGTACCACGTCTTGAGGACCCGGGTTGGATTCCCCAGTCTAATTGAGCAATGTTGCATGCGATCATAAGGTTCCCTCTAGTAAGAGGAAGAATACTTTGTCCCATGGATAGGACATAAAATGGAGGTCCAGTGTGTGAGAGAGTCACAATTCATGCACATATAAAAGATCCGACTTCATTCATTCATTGCAAAGAGCAGGGTACATAACCTGGCAAAGTGGTCACACACCCCATAAGTTACAACTGGACCCCATGGAAGACCAGTTATCTAGCCATCTTCACAGATGGAAATGAAACAAACAAAGAGCAGTCAAAAGGATACAGAGCACTCCGGATACAGAGCACTCCCGATACAACAAACATGGCTATAATAACATTGTCGTCACAACAAAGTGAAAATTCAGGTCCCAAAATTACGATCTTTATATTCCTAGTACCTTATCTAGCTGGCCATAGTGGAATTTCAATGTAACAAAAGAAAACTTCAGTCCCGAGGACTTTGTTATAGCTGGAGTCACCTGTACTTGTCTGTTACATTGGTGTACATACAACTCAATGGGCAAAACAAATTCCCAAATTGGGAAGATTTCTAAATTCTCTTTAATCCAGGCATGAAGAAATACTGAAGTTTTCAGGAAGCCTCCAGTAGAATCAGGAAATCTTGACAGCTTTATACGCCAGCCAAGTGTGCCGATCACTGAACAACACGGACGGAAGAGAACTTATCACAGACTCTGCGTGGCACTTTAACGCAGATGTGCATATCAGCAACCTGTACCTGGGAACCTCGTCGGGATCGTTTCCATGACGGCATGAAACAAGGCAGGCATCTGTCACCGGAGGACAGTTTTCCAGGCAAAAAAGATTCCTCCTCCCAGTCGGAGAAATTTCTCACCCGGAGAATGGCGGTGTCGTCCTCATCTGAAAGCTGCACTTTTCTCCCGGGGTGACGTCGGGGGAGAGAAACGCTACCTCTCCATCTCGACATCAGGGTTTGGCAGGAGGAGGGAAAAAAAAAAGAGTAAATAATTGCGAAACAAATGCCGGCATTTTCCCCCTCGAGACTGCTTCAAAGTACATCTGTGTCCAAATGGAGGGTATGCAAAGAATGACTTCTGACAATGAGCTTAAGTGTAGCGAGATTGGATAAAGGGACGGCCACGGTCCCGTCTTCAGGGATCATTTGTTGCCACTGCCGATTTTTTTTTTCTCCTTCTTCTTCCCATTTCCAAGGGGGCTAAATTCTGTCACATCTCGGCCAGACCTCAATCCATAAGTTTGTCCCTCATCCTTGAGGCGCTCAGGAGCCATTGCGGGGATGAGAAATATAACACCGAGTGAAACCAAGACCGATCTATCATAGTAACCAAAATAAGGTTCCTGATTCAGCGAGGATGGACATTGATAAATTCACTGACCTCACGAGTGATGGATGGTCAGTGGGGCCCTCAATTCTTTTCACTGTCATCAACTGATATCCGAAATGACCACAAGTGACCCATCACCACCACTATCCTCATAAAGTTGCAAACACGACAGCAGTGAAATCTTCGAAACAAGGTAATTTTGATGAAAAGTAAAAAATTGACTTTTGGCATTAACTTTTTTTTGCTACTGACTATATAATACCCCCTGTCTGGTTTTCAAAATTAAAGAAAGTTTTGAAAATGAAAGCTTTCAGTCTTTATGAAGCATACATCGTATCACTGCGTTGACTTGAATTCACCTACTGTGCATACAATGCCTAATATTTTGTATACTTGCTAGCTTCTCAAATTCACAGATAATTTTCTTTATACTCTGTTCTGTCATGCAATTACCTTTTGCAAATGCTTCTCTGGTTACACAAAAGGGATAAAGTAGCAGCCACAGCTTTGTTATAAAATTTACATCAGAGTAAACCTTGTAATTTTTTCGTGGACTTTGCTGCACTGCATTTCTACATTGAATCCTTCTATGACAAAGCACACAGCTTTGACCAAAAAAAAAAAAGTTTTCAAAAAGCACTCATGCATTGCGGTCTCGGATAATGTCGCGCGTTGGGGATTTACACCATGGCATACAAATAGTGTACAAAAGAGGGAAAAGGGTGAAATACGGAGTAGAATACTAATATAAAAGTAAAGTCTGGTCCCCTGTGAGGACGACATTTCTGATGGCTTCTCCTTATTTAGTCACAGATGCCTTCTCTTGGTGACGTATCTTCGCCGAATGGGTCCAAATTGGCAACGTAAATGGGCTGATGTGATCCGTCTCCTCTTCAGCATGTGTTTTTCCCCCATCAATTTAAGCCTCCTCCGTTGCATACCTGCGTCACTGTTATCGGATAGCGTGGCGCCATGGGAAAACAATTTGCGGCGTTCGCGTGCGGCGACGCCTCGTCAGTCTTGCCGTGCACAAAACTCTCGTAAGTGATTGTTTACCACGAATTCTGAGCAATGTCAAAGGGGTCCCATCCTGGTTTATTAACTGAAGTTGAAATCTATATTTCTTAAAGCCTTATCAGAAGAAAAAAAAATGACAAAGCTCTGATCATAATGTATGTTTGGTAGAGGAAGGAATTCAAGACAAGACTTCTAGAATGTATCTGAATGCATAAAGATGTACACTAAGTATCTTTTTCAAGTGCTATAATTTACAGGGGTATTTTCAATGGGGGGGGTGGTATTTCTCTGCACCTGCTTCACAATGTATTGAATTTGTTCTTTGGCATTCAACATAAAATGACCCTAAATCAAAATTTAACTTCAGGTGATGAATAGTATTATGAGAGTAGGAGATAAAGTCAAGAGATACCGATGCTGGTAGAGGCTTGAACCTACAACCTTCTGGATGAAGAGGAAGGAGTCTCAGTCATAATATGAAACACCTCAGTAAGATGCCATTTATCATAATCCTCTGGTTATTATTTCCTTTTGTGTGTTTGATTGCTTGGTTTTTTTCGGGGGGGGGGGGGGGGGGGTTATAGCAAGTCATCAGTATCAAAATTAATCAGATTACAATTCCTAAGCTTCTCCTGACAACTCTTTGGCCCTTTCCCACTTTTTACCTCCATTATCTTTAGGGTCACTTTAGGGTCAGGGGGCAGGTAACAAACTTTTCTTGGAAGTAAAGTCCTTCACTGGTGTTTTTCTCCAATTCTTTTAGAGATATGTATTTGATCTTCTGTAGCTAGTTTGCTGGATAATTTCCTGCAGACTGCCCAGCTTGCCAACATGGTTTTAAAAAATAGTTTGTTTTTAACAATCTTTCATGTCTTTTAACATCATATTTCACTTCTTCTATTCATGCTGTCTCTTTTTTTTCTCTTTCTCTCTCTCTATCCATCTCTATTATGGGGCGGGGGAGGTGGTATGGAAATGTCAAAACATTAATGTGCACTTTTGAATAAATAAACTGTACATTACCTATGTCAAGTGTTCAAATCTTGTGCACTGATGAAGTAAGTGGTACAGTAATGACAAAAGAAATGCATAGTCTTGAAGAGATGTCTAGGTCTTTTGTCTAAAACAAAAAAAAAATCATTCTTAATGCTCTCTAAACTGGATAGGTCAAGTGGTTAAAAGTCTAGTCACATTGGAATAACAGCATACAATCCGACCTCTCCTATCTGGACATGTCGTGACCGGCGCTCATCTGTATATAAAGGGATTTGGCCGGATATGGGAGACATACAGCTCAATACAGCTGACGAAAAAAGATTGCCTGTACCGTGCCCTAATTTGATAACAAGTTTTCTCTCCGTGTTGTTGAGGTGACTTGGGGGTAGTGAATGTCTGAATGCATGTTATTGAGATGAAAAATAGATGTGAATGTATGTTAATTATTTTGGGAATAATATGTACATTTGTAATTCATGTGAGTTTGTGCAGGAATGTTGTTTGAGTTTGACATTCCTCTTTCCCCGTAATTGTTAGCTTGAAAAATAAAAGAAAGAAGAAAACCTGCTGAGATCACAACGAGATAATAGAGAGATGTAGATAAAGGGAAGCCAGCCGGATAGGAGAGGTTGGACTGTAGTTGGAGAAGCAAAGATGTGCGGTATTTGTCTACTAGCGGATATTGCACTGTAATCAAGACCTATAGCTCTTCCAACAAGTAGCAGTGTCCAGTGTCCCAAACTCTCATCTTACAGCATCAACACATCTCCCTGTGGTGGAATGTCAGCCCTTCCAGTGAGCCAACACCACTGCATACTTATTCCCCCTCTTCCTCCCCTCATTCATTCACAGCCAACTGCACCCCTTCCCCCCCCCCCCCCCCCCCCCCACTCCTCCTCTCCCTATTGTAAGCATCCCAGGGTTCCGCCCGGCACCATCCTCCATCAATCATGCACGTCCCAAGTTCCATCTCGGGCCACGCTGCACGGAGAGGCCCCGGCAGCACCCCTCCGCATGTGTACGACAGCAAAAACAAAAGCGGTGCGGGAGGAGCGCGGCCGCTATGCCAATTACCGCTTGATTGTTTTCGGAGACAGAACACCCCTGACCGATTCGTCCTCCCTAACTTTCAATCATTTGACGTCCAATCCCTGGTGCATCCAGAGAGACCAAGGACAGTCACTGTCTCCCTCAATCTCCCTCTCTCCATCTCGCCCTCTCACACTTCCACCCTTTCGTGGATGACATGTACGGCGGAGTTTGATGGATTTCTAATCCCACTCTCCTCTTCTTTAATTCTACCTGATCCCTCTTCGCTACTTCACAGCATCGGCTCACGTCATTTGCCAGCTGCTATTAGAGCAGCCAAAGGAAAAAAAAAATATACAAGCAAAAAATATCTAATCTTTGATTACTGTTGACATTGTATTTGCTTCTCCTTAAAAAAAGGAATACATTTAAATCAATATGAGCAGGTAAGAGGCTGCTCTATTTTAATCTGATGTTGTACAATTAGTATAATTGTGAAATGTGGAAATACATTAATACGGTGATATAATGTAGCATTCAAATGTGTAAAGAACTGGATGATTCTGTAGAAGAGACATGTTATCTATACATTCTATGATACAGAAAAACTTTCAGAGCTGACGATTTGATGCATCCTTTGAATCAAAGAATCAAAACATAATCACATCATATCGGGAAAAAAAAAAACATTCTTGATAACATACAAATTAGTTTACAACTCAACCAATTGGCCTTGAGCTTTGGTATCTTTTTCAAAGCCACAGAGGTCAAAAGCTTAAAACTTAATGTTACATGAATCATAACTGTGTAGAAGCGTACCCTATCTCTGTCTACAAACAGCAGGTGCAAGCTCTCAATCTACAGCAAATAAACAACAAAACATGCCTAAATGAGGAGCTGGGACATCTACCAAAAATAAAAAAGTCAACATGCAAGTAGAACATATTATACATCTTTCATTTCAAAATCATATACTTCATATTCAGAGTAGAAGGTAAACACAAAAGTATACCATACTAACTATCAAGTAGCACATCACAACAACGTCAAAAATGCCAAATAAACAATCATGAAATAGACCCTATTTCGGGAATGTGGTTGCCAACAACATATAAGTGTATATTTATGGGCTCCACGATTTGCCTTCAAGATTCTCAAGGTAAGGCAGAGTTTGTATGTGGTTTACCTGGCTGAGGCTTAACCACACAGAAGCACAAGGCTACCGACAGAGGAGGTAACACGCTGCTAAACATGGCAAAAGTCTATCGATGTGAAATCCAAACCCTGTTCCCACCGCAGAGTATGCACATCACTGAGTCACCAAATCATGCTTAGAAAGCTCCCGCTGAAGCACGAACATCCCAGCTAAACAACCTTCCCTATGCATGAAGTCATGTCATTCATACTCTTAAAGGGACTGTACAGTACTGGTTGAGGTAGGGATTCATGTTTTGAACATTCCTAAGTGAGATAATGAAAAGTCTCTTATGAAATATGAAAGAACATGTAATTTTATGAAGGATTCAACATTTGTTTGATGGAAATTGGTTTTCAAATGGCTGAGATATCCTAAAAAGAGCTATAATAAAAGGCGACATGCCCAAACTTTATTAGCATCTCTTTGTTTCACCTTGTTTTTGGATATCTCAGCCATTTCAAAACCGATTTTTATCTAATAAATTTTTGATACCCTTTAGAACTGCATGCTCTTTGACATCTCATAGAGTGGTTTCTGAATATCTCACAAAACGTTAAAAGCTAAATCTTCACATCGACCAGAACTGTACACACCCTTTAACCCGTTGAGTACGAGTCCCTAATATACTCAGGCAGGTGTCTATGGGAAATGCGTGTTGTAGCAAAATCAGTGGGTTAAGTGCTGGGCGAAAGATGTTGGGTGCATCAAGGGGACGGGGGAGGGGTGTTGAGGTGGATCCCATAGATATGATGTGGTCCAGTGAGCACACTGCATGCGTGTCACCACATATTAAATGCTCTGCCAATTTCTCCTATCGTGAGTTGTCTTCCAAAGAAACATGGAAGGCGATGGACCATGTTTACCAGGCAGAGAGCTCAAAATACATCCATCTCCAGAAAACTTGAAAAGGGGAAGGGAGATGCAAGGTGGAAGAGAGAGGGGTATTAACTGCATTTGTTACAACATCAAAACCATGGAACCATGACAAAATCAGGATATTACTGTGTCCACAGGCACAAGAAAAAATGAAATAGACTTGGAGTATCTATTCTTGTCTTTAACCCATTGAGGGCGGGCTGATTTTGCTACAACACGCATTTCCCATAGACACCCACCCGAGTATACTCGGGACTCATCCTCAATGGGTTAAAGGTAACAGAAACTTCATGTGTGTGTATGTGTACATACCATACAGTTGTACACTGTAAATTTTTGTCAACACATCTCCAAGCACAAAGACACTATGAGTAATAAGGAAATAGAATCTATACACCCAAGGCACTTGTACATGCATACGATGATTTATGTTTCTTAGATGAATCTGTGTCATATCGTCATCTATTAAGCTTTTAGTGATACACTCCTGTATCTATCCACTGTGCCCTTCAAAAGAACTCCAAGCCCAATTTACTGAAGGTACACGTAAGGGTAGAAAATACACCTGTTACACTATAATAGGCTGATCAGCAATACACAGCTGTCTACTTCAGATGAGCCAACTACGTGGGATAATATCTCTGGCTTAGATCAACAACAGAATTGATGCATAAGTCTGCACACCCACACACTGGACAGAATTAGATAAACTATGTTTACAGCACTAAAGGAATAAAGAAAGACAGAATTGGCTATTGAAAGACATATAATAGCAAACGGACAAGTTACGTGTGTGGCACAAAAAAAAAAAAAGCTACGCTTGTGACGATAGAACGCAGATGCTTTCCACTGTAGAGCATTTTTGGGCGCACGCGAGCAATCAATAATCACGGGGAAATGAACAAATTTTCGTGGATTTCTCTGTATCTTCCTGAAAGGAGTTTATCACTCGCGCCACAAGGTGTATTGATTTGGAGGACATCAAAATGCGTAGATGGAGAAATGGGGCAGGGGAGAGAGAAGAGATGAAAAGAAGGATGACGTGGCAGAGAGAGAGAGAAAGAGAGAAGAATGAGGCAGAGGAGGAGGAGAGAGAGGAGCTTTATGAGTGAGTGATGGAAGAGGTGAAGAAAGTGGAAAGAAATTTGGGATGGAGAGAAAAGGGGAAGGTGGAAGGGGAAAGAAAGAAGGGAAAGGGTGGTCCAGAGAGAAAGACATAGAAGATAGATGTGGCTTTAGGACAACAGGGCACAGATAAGACAGAGAAGAAGGGAAGCTCATGATATCATCAGTTGAGAACTAGAAGGACACTATCGCGTTCTAAGATTTAAGCGTAAATAGAAACAAGACCATCAATTTTCATGAAATGAAAAGTTTATTTCATCAAGAGTGGGAAGATTTAAAAGCGCTGTTCCATTTACACAGAGTAAAATAGCAGCCTTGTGATTTTGATTTTTAATACTTTTACGGAAAATTGAAAATGATTTAAAAATTGACATTATAACATAGACGAGATTGAGCTCTATTAAACATGATACCCATGTAACTCAATACCTCCAAAAGTGCAATAAGCCCTTTTGGTTCTCAGTAGATGATATTACAAAATTTTATCATATGAAATATATGTACAGACAAAGAGGGGGAGTAAGAGATAGGAAAGAGAGGAACAGAGAGAGCATGTATGTGTGTGTGTGTGTGTGTGTGTGTGTTTGATTTCTAGAGACTTTTCAGAACTGATTGTATTCCTGAGGCATTACTGGAGGTTGGACAATCAATTTGTGGTTTCATTTTCTCAGACATCTTGTGGCGATGAAGATCAGAACCACAGTTGTTTATTGTGAAGGTTTTTTGCATTCAAGGAAAAGAGCAAATGGTGCTATAAGGCATTCAGTGTGTATGTGTGTATGTGCATGTGTGTGTGTAGTGGTGCATGTGGGGGTGTGATGGTGGATTTTAAAGGTGTGATCTACATATAAATCATGTATATGTGAGTTTCTGTGCATTTGTGCCTGTGTGTGCTTGTGTATGTGGGTGTTTGTTTGTTTGTTTGTTTTTGTAACTCTAGCCTCAAATTTGGGTCACGACATCCCTGAGACTTCTGCAGATGTCATTAACCTTTTGAGTGTGCCTTGAAAACTCACTCTTCCCCAACCTAAATGGTAACCAAATTAATTAAAGATTGCAGCTTTCACTTTGCATCACAGCAAATTCTTCTGAACGGGTAATCTCTCTCTGTCCGCCCCCCCCCCATACACACACACACACACACACACACACACACACACACACATACACACAATCACTTACAAAGACAACGCTGCCACCAACATCTACAGGATTAAAGGCTGTCTTCTTTGCCATGGAGAACAGATTGCTCTCCTTACAGTTTTGAAAAGTTAAATACAGATATGACACTAAATAATATCGTCCTTCCGAAACTACTGTCACAGAATATTTAGCGTGCTCAATGTACATTAAGATGCATTACCTTTGACAATCAAGTGCGGTTTTTGTTTGTTTGTTTGTTTGTTTTTTAAGCGCCATAGCATGGCAAGGTGGACCTGTGTGCTATATAAGTAGCCCCCATTATTATCATTATTGTTGTTGTTATTATTATTATCATTATTATCATTATCATTGTTATTATCACTATTATTATCATTATCATTATCATTGTTGTTGTTATTGTTATTATAATTCAATTCAATTCAATGAAGGTTTATTGACAATAAAAAAGAACATGCAGCTCATTAGCTGAAATTGTTCATTTTACAATTAAAACAGAAATACAACATTGTACAAAATAAATATATATATTTGTGAAATTGGCTATCGATATGAATATGAATATGACGGAAACACTGTACAAACAGGTAAAACATTGATATTTCAACCTGGCCTCAAATCCCTGAATTTCGAACCAAGACCCTAAAATTCCCATGGAAATTATCAACAAACAGTACATGCATAAATTTTTTCTTTTTCGCTGATTAAAACCTTTGACCTCTTAACCCTCAATAAAAATGCATGTATTAAAATTATCAATAATGGAGTACGAATACTGAATAATATTGCACATGTAAAGAAACAAATGATTGTAAAAAATCATTGAGTAACTGAACTGAGCAGGGAGTAATTAAATTTCTGAACAATAAAATAATTGAGCTTAATTATCGATACGCATCATAAACACAATCATATGAATGTAAACAAACTCAAGGCGCCGTTATGGCACAACATGTGGTTCTCAAAACAAGTCTAAAGCACATCTCAAATATAAAGCAATATTTCAACACAATTGACAAAGCATTAAAAAACAGTGTATTTATCACAAAGGTATTGAGTGCTTCCCACCCCCACCCACCAAGTCCAAATCAATGAACATCCAAGTTATTAAATAAAAAATCATTATCATTATTGTTATTATTATCATTATCATTATCATTATTATTATTGTTGTTGTTATTATCATCATTATTATCATTACCATTATCATTATTATTATTGTTGTTGTTTTTATTGTTATTATTATCATCATTATCATTGTCATCATCATTATTATTATTATTGTTATTATCATTATTATTATTATCATTATTATCATTATCACTGTATAGTCATATTTGTTAGTATTTGTAATTTGTGGGGACAATCAATCCCATTTTCTCAAATCCTTGTCTTAGCAATCTTCCATATTCAGCATTGTTTACTTGCTCTGTAGCACAGTTGTAATACAAAAATGGTGTTTTAAGTTTTACCATTTCATACATGACAAGCTCAGTCAAAGCATGGGTGGCTCTGTAGACAAACATAGTCTCAGATATTAGCTTACAAATACTGAAACAATAACACACAGGACAATTTATTATCTGTTCTTTCTTCCATCAGAAACAATTTCGTAACAGTTAAGCAAAGTTAAGTTGAAGTAAACAAAAAAATCCTGCCTTCCCATCTTATGGTATGATCCATTTTTTCACAGTGACACTTAACAATTGTGACTACTCCTATTTAAAGCACAGGATACAAATATCAAATGATTATAAACTGTGTGTGTTTCATGCGGTCTGGGATAGAATTGACAGTGACACTGGATGGGATTGAATCATTAACTGTGTAGAGCTGGGAGGCACTGACTTGAGAGCTGGTAACTCACTGGAAAGGGGAAGATTCTTGGTGTCCTGCCATGAACGAGAATGTCAAACATTAATGGGCTCCTCGCCTCTACATTAGCTGAAAGTGGCCCGACTGTCAGAAACGGTGTTGAGTACATTTGTCAGGGGGAAAGCAAGATGTTAAAATGGCTGGCCTTGGGTGCCAGCTTCCTTTTAAGGGATCCAAGTCTGATGTTGAAATAAAACTCTGTCTCCCACTGTCTATCTCTCCATCTCTCTCTATTTCTTTCTCTATCTCTTTCATTCTCTCTTTTTCAGTCTCTTTGTCCCTTTCCTTTTCTTATTTTTTTTTTCTCTCTCAAGAAAAAAAAAATCACCTGGCACAGAGCAGGTGTGAGGATACACACAATTTGGCAGATCTGTAATACGCTTCCTGATTGTTTGAACACCTCCAACTTGACACCTCCTTACTTTAACAGTCTGAAAGGTTGAACCATCTCACCTTTTAATATTTTATGTATAGGACATGACTCCTTTAGTATTTTTTCATTTCATTCTAAAAAAAGAGAGGAAATTTAGTGCTTATTTCTGTATGGGCCCAAACAAGAATAATTTGCATACTAAGTTGTGAATTATATCATATTTCATGAAAATAGAAGAAACACTGGTCACTTGACTTTCATATTTCATATCCAAGTAGAATCAAACATCTATCCTACTGTTATACATGTATTTCACCTTAGAGTAAAGGAAAGGACACTGCAACATAACAACACTAGTGGAATCCCTGATTTCATCAGGAAGAGTTTTCAATGCAATTATTCTTTGCATACACTAAAGATATTTCATTCATGCATCATTCCTCCTGAACAATATACCTATGATCTTCATGCTCCTCATGAGCAATATACCTGTGAGTTTCATGCACCTCGTGAGCAATAAACCTATGATTTTCATGCCCCTCCTGAGCAATAAACCTATGATTTTCATGCCCCTTCCCTCCCCCACCACCCCCCCCCCCCCCCCCAAAGAAAAAGAGGGCTACCTCTCACAGTTCAACAGGGCTAGCCAAGAACTTGGCACTCCCGAGGTACACCACTGATTGCAATTCAATGAGATCTACTTGAGTCGGTAACAGGATCCTGGTATCGCATCCATCGCCACGGCAACTCATCTTGTATTCTTCCCACCCAAAGCCCATTACAGCTGGAGCACCTCAATTGTTTATTCAATTTACCATTCAAGTTCTCCACCCACTAACTCTTTTTTTTCTCTCTCTCCCTCCCTCACACATTTTTTATCTCTCCCCTCTCTCTCTTTCTATCTCTGCTTCTCTCACATTCTATCTCATACTTTCTACCTCTTCTATTTCTCTCCCTATCTCTCTTTCTCTTTCTCTTCATCTTCATTCTTTTTTCTGTCTCTCCATCTCCTCTTTCATCATCTCCTTTTTCTTCTTGATCATCTGTATCTTCTTTCACATCCTTATATCTGGTAATACTGCCACTCTTCTCATAAGAATCACCTCACATTTTTATCCTGGTAAGTCTCAACTATGCCATATCATTTTAATATTCATCTTCCATTCTAAATCATTCCCCAGTGAGCATGTTTTCATTTCAAGCCAATTTTGGGGGTGTTGTTTTACGAGGAAAATATGACAATGACATGACATTTATTGGCCTTGAAGGTGAAACAGACATGTACTGCCTGAGGTTGGACCAGACTGCATGAATAAGTTTATACTTATGGCCCATTCTCGAGTAAGATCTGTTCTCTAGTCTGTATTACTGTGTGTTACTGTAAATCGAAGAATGTTCGCGTGCATTTTAATTTCGCTAATTTCGCGAGAGCCAAGATTCACGAAATTGAAATGCATGTGAAAGTTCTTGTCTATACTATATATGCATTGAATGTTAGAGGCAACTCGCAAAAAATTCATGCCACAAAGAAGGCCATCGGCTCCAATTCGCTAAAAATTTCATGCCGCGAAAAATATCATGTTTTACAGTATTCTACTTTTTCTTGTACGGTACGTATGTTTTAGTATTACCAACGTGTGTGTGTGTGTGTGTGTGTGTGTGTGTGTGTGTGTGTTGTGAGTGTGTGTATTTTCTTGTCTTCGGGTAGCTGTGAGTTGACTGATTGGGAACCTCAGAATTTAAAATATCTCTGGTCTGGCTAATGTTGTTCATCAAATACCTTTTTTATATGTATATTTTGATATCAAAACTTTGATTTTAAACTGTATTGAACAGTAAATCTCCATTTCCAAGCCCTAGGCTTTTGTCTGATTTCCTCCTGTGCCTTACACATCTCTGTAAATATTCAGAATGTGATTCCATGTAAAAAATCAATTGATTGAAACAACAACAACAACAAAAAACCAAAACTAAGGTGGTGATTTGGCTGAATTTTGCTCCTGCCTCCCAATCAAAATGACCCTGGTTTAATTCCCGAGTCTAGCTGAGCAATGTTGAGCGTAATCAAACTGTCCCCACTAGAATTAAGAGGCAAAGCACTCTGTCCCTTTATAGAGAGGACGTTAATGGAGGTCCTGTGTATGAGAGAATTTCAGCTCATGCTCACAAAAGATGCCGCTTCATTCATTCATTGCAAAGAGCAGGGTGCATGTGCCAGTGCTGTGGTCTGCAAAACATCCAACTGGACCTCAAGGAAGATCCACTAGTGTAGCTGAATATGGACTATCCAGCCATCTTTTGAGATGGCAAATTAAACAAACATACAAGCAACAATCACAATGTGTGTGATGGAAATCACAAGGTCTACAAAATGCCATTAATATTCAATGAAAGTGTGTGGGGATACCGTAACTTCAGTTTGAATACTGAAGTTAGGCAGACAAACCCTATCTCTTCCACAGCTGGTCTTAAAGCAGATAAGGGCTCTGTTTCATCAAAAGATGTAATCGATTCTAAATTTCCTTAACACACAGGCTGCCATAGACGTAATATGATAGAGATCAAGTTTATAATCAATTTCAACTCTTCATAAAACAGGGCTTAGATAATACTAGGAAAATGAACATTCAATCCAAGTTACTGATACTAAAAAGATTTATGCTGGTCCACGCCTGCGAGCAAGAGTTTGCATAACACAGGCATACACTATATGCATCATATCTATGTATTGTATATTGTATGTGTGCATAGATATAGTGATGATACATAATATAATACTCTTATGTTTGTTGTATGTTTCTCTACCACCTTTATATTCATCTACCACCTATATATTTCTCTACCACCTATATATTTCTCTACCACCTATATATTGCTCTACCACCTATATATTTCTCTACCACCTATATATTTCTCTACCACCTATATATTTCTCTACCAAATATATATTTCTCTACCACCTATATATTTCTCTACCACCTATATATTTCTCTACCACCTTTATATTTCTCTATCACCTATATCTTTCTCCACCACCAATATATTTCTCTACCACCTATATATTTCTCTACCACCTATACATTTCTCTACCACTTATATATTTCTCTACCACCTATATATTTCTCTACCACCTATATATTTCTTCACCACCTATATATTTCTCTATCACCTATATATTTTTCCCTCTCTGTATATACTCTTCTAGATATCACCCTCTTTGTCTCTGCTGTCAAGCCCAATATTTCTCTCTCTCCTTCACACCTACCAATATCTTTTCTTCTTGCCTGAGCATGTCTGAACTGCCACCGAAGGCACTGAAATAAATTCTGGATGCATTTATCTGGTAAATTACCATAGCAATGACTACAGTCAAGATTTCTCGCTGAACATATTCTTCTGCACTCCCACAAGCTTTGGTTTCAAATGCATTCCACAAAAACTCACAATTCAACAGCATAAAAAGAAATGGAAATGCAACAACAGGTAATCTATCTCTTTTCTAGAATGATAAATGTGAATATATGCCATTCTATTTTTCCCTCTGTTCAATTAGCACCCCACAATTTTCCAAAAACAGTTATATACCAAATGACTTGATTTTGGTTTCCTACGTACCAACAAGTAACAAGAGCAGAATGACTTATATCTTATACTTTAGAGATGTCTTAAAATGTTACCCTTTTGTGTAGTTATACTCTAGACGTATCTTTCAATGTTATCCTTTAGTGTAGCATACTCTAAGAGGTGTCTTGCAATGTTACCCTTTTGTTAATTTTACACTCTATGTCTGGAATCATATAAATTAATCATGTATTCACACACAGAGTGGGGTGATACAGGAGCAATATAAATGCAGTAAAAGAAACATATTTTCAATCTGTTATGTTTTATCAAAACTTCTACTTGATTGCTATCAAATAATTCAATGACAAAAGAACCGTCAACCCAACTAAACAACTGTATTCTCTACCACAAAAATTTTCCATGGAAATGGTAATTGGATGCAATAGCTTAAGAAAAAAAAATATGACAATGAAAGAAGAACAGAAACAAAATGTTAAAAAAAAGTGACTGCCTTAGGATTGCATAGATAAGATGGGTAAACAAAAAAAAGAGAGAATACACCAGCACATTCATGCACATGGTATACACGCACACCCACACATGCACACACACACACACACACACATATATATATATATATATATATATATATATATATATATATATGCAAACAAACGAACAAACAAACAAAGACACAAATATTGACATACACGCAGTTCATAAATTTGAAAGTGTGGTTCAGGAGTCAAAGGGTTTTCATAGATAATAATCTATGATACATTAACCTGTTTCTTACTATAGTCTGAAGTCCCCATAGACTGACGTACGAATCCCATCAGCATCATGCGTGAAATGAGTTATTTACATCCATAGCTGTTATCCACTAGCATAGCCTATAAGTGACTTCATGAAATTGCATTTTTGGCCTTGGGCTAACTGAAACAACAACAGGTATCGCTAGGTGCTTTTTTTAAGTCCTTCAAATATCCAAGTTCTTCAGCAGATGTTCTGATTTGACATCAATCTTTTTGTCCTGCATATATGTATGTACATTGCATCATTCATATAACTACTATAAGATAAGTACAAATACAGGAAAAATCTTTTCAGTGCAAATCTTGATACTAGACTCAATGCATTCATCTCCTCTTTTGGTGCACATGTACCCTCATGAGATGAAACTCAAGGACAAAGGGGGGCAAGGCAGGGGTACATCGTAGAAGGTTGTATGAGATGAAAAGTGGGACAGTATAGCCAGGGCATAAGACCTGCTTTAGACAGCGATTCTTCCATTCGCAACTCGCTAATTGCATATTTATTGCCCTCTACCCTTTGGAGGCATTCCGTACAATCCCGCATCAATCATCTAAATACTCCTTGTGCATTAATGCTAGATCACTGTTACAGTGATTACGAATGCAAATGAAAAATCAAGCGCATTTTAAGAAGAGTAAACAGTGCAGATGCTGGATGAAATTATAATACCAGAAAAAATATGAGCCCACTCAGTAAATATTGAAAAACCAAAACTTTTTTTAGTATATTTCAATTCTGCGAATATCACAAGAGCCAAGATTTGTGAATGATTAAAATGCATGTGAAAGTTCTCGTTTATATTATATGCAGTGAATACCAGTGGCAATTTGCAAAAATTTCATGCCAAGAATATATATATATATATATTTTTTGCTTTACAGTATTTTGGTACAATGAAGATATTATAGAGTCTAGTGCCTTAATCAACTAAACCACAGAACCTTGACCTTTAAATCTTTTCACAAGTATTATGGGAAGGGACCATTCTGGGATGCTGTGGGTTAACGTGAACAAGCGCGAGCCTCTATTCGCAAGGTGGTTTGCTGTTAAGAATGAATGGCAAGCCATCTGAAGTCATGAAGACTTTCAGACAGTTGGAAAGTGTTGATATTTGTAGCAACCCACAACAAATGCCTTCTTCTTGGACAACTAAAGCTTGTTGAGTTTTTTTTTTGTATGTTTGTGTTTGTTTTTGGTTTTGGGTTTTTTTCGGGGTTTTTTGGTGGTGGTGCTTCTTGTGGACTTTAACAGCCAGAAGGTTATTTTCTCAAACATTGGCAAATCTTTGATAAGAAATCACAAACTTTCGTGCACTCAACAGATCCTCGACATAACATCTTTCAGAGCTTCTATTAAGTTTGATTTCTTGTTTTGATAAAATTTGTTATAAATCTTCCATGACTGTTTGCTAAATAGAATAATAAGAGTTACCTGATGGCATGTATTCATAACGGTTTGAAAATGAGACAAAACAGTGCAAAACATATTGACCATTATTTATCATCACTTCGATGCAGGTAAAATAAAACAAGGAAAAAGTGTAGGCAACCTGGAAAGATGTAGTATGACAAATGCTGGACAGTCTTTAGTAGCAAGGCCTGACAAGGCAGGTGTTTAACTCACCTCAACAATCGGCACACTCAGTTTATGGAAGAGGAATCTGTTCCCTCTTTACTCCTGCAATGACGTCCCAATGTCGCTATTAACACAGCCAGCCGGCAGGGGCTCCGAGTCAACTCTTAGGCAGACAAACACAGCTAGCTCTACAACGTCACCGTTCCCGGGGATGAATGGGACTTGGGACAGGGGGGTAAATATCCTCAACAACACAAACCAGTATTCCTCGGCATACACAGCGATCAGCCGTCGCTTTGCGCAGACAACTCCCCGCAATCCAGATTAAACAGATAGGGATGAGGAAAGAGAGATGGAGAGAGACAGAGAAACTGAAATAAAAAAGTTGCTCTCTAAACTTGGCCTCATGTGTCCTTGGCAGGACAGGATAAACGATGATAAAACAGTTGCCAGACTCAGCGTAAATTCCAGAGGCGAAGGACCCCCTGCAATGTGACGTCACCCCTTTGGTGGTTATCAAAGCCTTTAAAAATCCAAAATGTCAGTTGATTAAAGCCGCAGCGTTATCCTAACACCGAGGTGCGAGCCATTAACTCCAGCGAGGTTCCTCCACTCTCCCTCTCTCTCGTTTGTCTCCTGCCCCTCACCCAGGTCTCATCTGCTGGCAGCGGACGGAGGTATCTACTTGCAATCAACACGGCCGGACGGCGAGTAACTCAATGCCGCACCCCGCACTGAGGGGGAGGAATTGATTGATGCCGTGCGCGGCTGCGTCTCACTCCTCCTGGCCCAGCGTCCCGCGCAGACGGGTCCGTCCGCTGACCGGCCAAATTAAGATTGCTGGGAGCTGACTACGGCGGCAGGATGGCCTGCCCCATTGGCGCTTCAAATAAAATCAGTACAGCCCAGGAGGAGGAAAAAAAGAGGACAGCATCTAATAAAAATGGAGGCATCACCATAGCAACATAGAAGAGGGAGGACCAGAAGCTGAAGTGTTCTATTAAATTGTCAGCCATTTTAGTTTATCATGAATGTACCCATTTTTCTGAAATACACCTTAAAATACAAGTATCAGAAAATCACACACATACCTACATACAAAGTAAAAGAGCAGGACAATGGAATGCAAGGTACATCACACTCATTGTGATCAAAATGTACTTTCTTCCACATGGTAGCATCCATGAGTATAATCTATAGATGACAAGAAATAATAATAATAATAATAATAATGACAATAATAATAATAATAATTAATAATCATAATAATAATAATAATAATAATAATAATAATAATAATAATGATAATAATAATAACTAGACCCGGAATTTGTCAAGACTGACAAATTAGGTGATCCGATTTTTTTTAAATCAATGATTCGAGTTTTCACCTGAGATTAGGGACATTGGTCGTGTGATGTTTGGATTCTCATTTTGAAAAGGGAGTTAGACCTGCCATCTTGGGTACCGAATTCCATATACACTATCAAAGATGCAGAATGGAGTATATTTGACCTTTGACCCCACTTTGCACCCCCAAGATGGCATCTGAGCAAAAAGTGGTTATTTTGTGAAATGATTCTTGTAACATGGTCTTTGCGTGTGCAAAATATGGGAAAGATAAGACATGTATTCACCATGATACAGGATGAAACATTTATGACCTTTGACCCTAGTTTACATACCCAAAATGGTGTCTGATCAAGTAGTTGTTATTTTATGAAATAATGTACGTAACATTAACTAAACATGTGCAAAATATGGGGTTGATAGGGGCTATTTTTCTTGAGTTATTGCAAAGAAAATTGGAAAAAGAAAGAAATATGAAAATACATCGAAGATAACCTTTAATTTCAACCACGTTTTTGGACGTGATCCCGACATTGTATGAAAAACAAAGGGAACACGTACGATAGCGCAAAGTCTCAGCTACAACATATTAAAATCTGGGAGAAATTCACCGAAGGGTAAGTGAGCTAGTGCTCGATAAAGACAATCATGTCAATTTTTCACATCTAGAAAAATTCCCTCCCATAGAGATAACACGTCATAACGAAGATAAAGAAAGAAATACATATGACCTTTGACCCCGATCTGCACAGACAAGATGGCATCTGAGCAAAA
Organism: Diadema antillarum; assembly: GCF_040938485.1. Taxonomy (NCBI): domain Eukaryota; kingdom Metazoa; phylum Echinodermata; class Echinoidea; order Diadematoida; family Diadematidae; genus Diadema; species Diadema antillarum. The sequence goes on from NW_027270959.1 coordinate 3,479,782, forward strand.
AGTGGTTATTTTGTGAAATGATCCTTGTAACACGGTCTTTACGTGTGCAAAATATGGGGAAGATAGAACATGTATTCACCAAGATACAGGATGAAATATTTATGACTTTTGACCCTAATTTACATACCCAAGATGGCGTCTGATGAAGTAGTTGTTATTTTATGAAATAATGTACGTGACATGAACTAAACATGTGCAAAATATGGTGGTGGTAGAGTATGTTTTTCTTGAGTTATTGCAAAGTAAGTTGGAAAAAGAAAGAAATATGGAAATACATCGAAGATAGGCTTTGATTTCAACCAAGTTTTTGGACGTGATTCCGATAGCGTATGAATAAATGAAGGGCACACTTACGATAGCCCAGAGTCTCAGCTACATCATATTAAAATCTTAGGGAAATTCACCGAAGCATAGGTGAGCTGGTGCTCGAAAAAGATAGTCATGTCAATTTTCATTTCCAGAAAAACTGCTCTCCCATTAAGATAACACGTAAACTGGTCAAATTTGACAAGATTACTTTTAATCCAATATTACGAGGTGATTCCGTCATCTAATCAAAGTATTGTTATTACATTAATGAAAGAGCATTTAGTAAGCTACAACATACTGAAATCTGGGTGAAAATGGGCAGAGGATAAGTGAGATACGCTCGAGTGAACTTGTAATTTGATGACGTCATTTTGAAAATTTACTTTTTTTACTTTATTAAGAAATTTGATATCTTATAATCATTTTTCCAGCATCGTCAACCCATGAAATGACATGTACAACTCATCAGCTTTCAGAATATGTAAAGAAAATGGGGGGTCATTGTCCATCCTGACGAGTAAAATTGGATTTAAAATTGGCGGTTTTTTGGCATTGTTGCACTGTATATCGCCATTGACGCGCGCGCGGAATTTCAACTTTGACGGGCCCGTATGACGTCATATTGAGTCGGATTGACTTGAAACTTGGTAGACGTATTCCCTGACATTTCAGGCAGGCGATAAGTGTGAAAAAACGGGAAATTTCTATTGCATATGAGCTGTGCGTGCGTATATGCGCGCGCGCGTACGCGTCCGTAATTTTTTTTCAATTTTTCAAAAAATGCTCTAAATGGTCTGAAACGTGTGCAAAAAAAATTTGAGCTCGATTTGAGCATACAAATATTTCAACGCGCACGTACGCGCACGTTTTAAGGTATAGATGAATTTTGAGAATATGAGTAGAATGCGCTTGACTTGAAATATATGTGACGTAAATTTCATTGAAAAATTCCATTCCATTAATGAGATATGATTGAGAATGTGTTTTCATATAATGACGTCATAGTGACGTCACGGTCGACTGATCACTTTGATTTTAGTTCGATTGCCGTCTTTGGGAGACAATACATATATGGTATAAGTTTGAAATTGATAGGAAGAGGACTTTCTGAGCTAATCGATGCACAACTTTTGGGGAGAAATAAGAAGAAAAAGAAGAAGAAGAAGAAAGAATCCGTACAAAAACAGAAGGTGATCCGAGAGGATACTCGGATCACCTAATGATAACAATAATAGGGGGTATTTATAATGCCCTTTACCACTCAGTCTGATTGCTCAAAGGACAAGAAAAAAAAAGAAATGCATGACACATGATTGAATGCACATACACACACACGCACACACACACACACACACACACACACACAACACACAACACAAACACCAACATAGGTAGATAGAGGAGCTACAATGCACGTAAGCAGCAATAACTCCTGTAACCCTGAGAAATATTGATACGAACAGGTAATTGCTGTGATAAAGTTAAACGTCAACCTTTATCAACCTCTGACAGACAGAAGGAAAGAAGAAAAAGAGGACGAGGTAGAGGAAGACGAGAAGCAAAGACAGTGGGAGTATGAAAGAAATTGACAGAAGGAAAGAAAGGCAGATAGACAAATGGGATAAGACAATGAAGAAAACTGAAAGAATAGAAAATGCCACAACTTTGTTTATAAAGAGGGACAAAGACAACAACGAAGAAATTCCTATTCATTTATCTAATTCCATCTATTTAGTAGTTATGACAAAATCAGAAATCTTTGGAGAAGAAAGATCATGAAAGATTAAAGACATCAGAATATGAAATACAAATAAACAAAGAAGTGGGTGTTGAGTTGAGTGTTTTGGTTCATTACTTTATAGCTTGCATTGACAGAACATTGAAGAAGGTGAGGCTAATAACTCACATAAATGATTGACAATAAATGGTGGACATAAATGATTGCTATAAATGACTGACATAAGTGATTGACATAAGTGATTGACATAAATGATTGACATTTAAATGATTGATTGTAATGATTGACATGTGACAGAATGACATAAAGGGAGACCAAAAAAAAAGGGATGGAGCAAGAAAAAAAAATGTGTGGGGATGAGTTGTGGAAAATGAAGAGTCAAGGCAACTGATCTTATGCATCTTAAAAGGAGACAGAGCAGTCATTCAAAACATAGAATTTTATAGAATGAAACAGAAATATAATGGTATTGACACTGTTGGATAGGAGTAAGGGGAAGAGAGAGTATTGAAGAGGAAGTAACAGAGGGACAGTAACAGAGATAGAGAGATAAAATGTGGATAAAGGTGAGCAAGAAGAGAATTGGGATCCATCAAAGAGAAATTGGCAGGGTGGATTAAGTAGGCACAGACCTTGATGGGATCTATGTGAGGAAAATATCCCACACGCTCGTCTATGATTGGTTCTCGCTACGTGCTTCAAATGAGATTAGCCCGACAGTGGTCCCTATCCACCAGACTGGGGGGTAATGAAATTATGGAAGGGAGGGTGGGGGAGGAGGAGGGTGGGGGCGCATGGCTGATGATGGCAATCGTAGCCAAGGCAATGAATTCCACAGATTGCGCTGGCAACAAAATGTGGCCAGGATTGCATCAGGGCAAAATGGACTCTATTCATTTGGAGACGGAAAGATGTGGGGAGGATATGAAAAAGACCTACGCACACTGGAGGGTCTGCCTCCAGCTAACCATGATAATTCAGCGAGAGAGAAACAAATCCCCTTCTCGCCAAGTGATTACTATCATTACATGTAATCTAATACCGCGGCGACGGCTTGCTTAATTTGGAGAGAATTAGCATTGTGCCTCTTAGCGGACAATTTCTCTTAATTGATTTTTCTTCTTCTTTTTTTTTTTTTTGAGGGAGTGTGTGCTAACTTGAGAGCAATGTTTGTCCACAAAGTATAATGTCCATACGTGGAATGGTTCTATTTATACAATAATTGCTCAAATGTTTTTGTTCTTCTTGCTCTAAATAGAAACGGGCTAAGGCAAACATCCCTCACCCTACCAAGGATCTTGCTTCAAAATACACGAGGAGGACCTCCCCGCTCATACATTCTCTATCGATTGGACTTTCCCGCGGCTGACGTAAAATGTGCCTGCGACACAAACGCTGTCCTATATATCCACTTGGTGTAATCAATGATGGTATTTCCAGTCATTTCGACCATGGGCAGAAGTGAAGGCAAGTTCACTCTTCTGGACCATTCCTATGCAGGTCTTATCAATGAACATCCAACACATTCTACATACTTCTCAAGCAGCTTTCAGAATGAACAGTCCATGTTGAAAGATATACAGCCAAACGTGACTGAAAATAAAATAAGAAATTCGTGAAATATCACTTTTGGAGTGAGGAAAAACAATTTTCAGCTCAAAACAGCTTACAAATTTTTAATTTCCTGTATTTATGCTCCTGTCATTTCTTATGATAGACATTTATGGTAAACAGATAAAAAGTAAAATTCATTTTGATATTCTTGTGGCCTCTTTCAAACAGATCGCTGTTCCTCAATGGAGAGGGATTTTTGACAATGAAGATACGTAGTAGCACCTACAAATTCAATCCAACTACACTGCAGATTTCACAGGAGATGGGGAAGTTAGAATGGTCGTGGGATAGGGCAACATTATTAAGGACAGATGGTCCATAAAATGTACATTCTGCATCAATGGAAGTATGCAATGCATAAAGAAAAGATTGATAGGAGATAGGGAATGTGAAGGAGCGGGGGTGGGGAGGTGGGTGGCTGTGACGAACTCGGGGGGGGGGGGGGAGGAGAAGAGACTCCCCCGATGCATGGCGGAATAGGGGCATAAATTAGGAATAAATAGAATGGATGATGGGGGCTGACAGGGAAACGGCATGTATGAATGAGAATTTCCCAGTGCGATTGAGAGGAATTGGGGTAACATATATCAACGGCAAAGTTTCAAAGACGAGAGAACCGAGCCGAAACATTACTCGGAAGAACAGAAGAGGGGAGAATAAGAAAGAATGAACATGAGCTGAAGATATCTTGCAATTCAGATGACTGTAATAGTGACATGAATTATTTATGGCATTCATGGATATGAAAAATGAAAAGAAATTGAAGATTGCAGAAAATATATCAGTGAATGAATAAGAGGTATACGTGGGTCGAAAACATCTCACAATCAGATGAAAGAGGCGAGGAACTGAGAAAATAGTATGTAGGAGGACTTTTAGACCATTTTGAGGGTAATGACGCACATGAAATTGGGGGGGGGGGGATAACACACACAAGTATGCAGAAGCTCACACAAACAGTACACCCACACAAGCACACAGAATACACTCTGGTGACAAATTAGATAGCAGCAGCATACAGAGGAAAGTTGGTGGAAATTGGGATGAAAGTGGGAAGGGAAAAGGAGGACGAGGTAACGCCAAGAATGGAAGATAGCTGATGATATCATCGTATTCTACACCTACAGAGTTTTGAACCATCTCTGGATATCAGTCTAAAAAAAGCACAGGGGGTGGGGAGATAAGACCTATGAAGTATTCAAAGGAGAATCCTGAGAAAATTGATTAACTTTACACCTGTCAGGCTCGATACATGAAGGATACACACATGTCACCGGGACACAGGTTGGAAGCTGCTCTCCCGTTCTGTCAATAGTATTTAGAAGAACTGCCACTCATTCACACAAGAGCAAGCATAGAATATTAAAACAGACCACTACGTAAGCCGGTAGATTGCAATACCATGAAGATGCTGATATATAAAAGCACAATGTGTACACACATAATGGTTGAGTGATAATAGTTACAGTGGCAAATGAATTGGGTTTGCATCAGCATTTTTTTTAATGGTAAAACCTGGTTGCTCTCCAAAAGCATTGAAAATATATATATGTGCATATTGCTTAGTGATTTAGTTTTAAGATCTGCAATCCATCCTTTCTAACCAATTGGATTCAAATGCTTGGAATCCAGTTGGTGTGCACTGATTGTTGATATTTGGTATGAAATAATTGGTGCAAGCTTTCTGCTTGCTAGAAATGATTGCCATTATGAAAGTATGCCTAAATTTGAAAATGAAAGTAAGCAGGTCGACTGATACCCTAAGAAGATAATGTGAACTGTGAAACAAGCTAATGAACATGACTATGGATAAAAATATACATGTGACCCATATTTCTTTTTCTTTTCTTAACATGGAGCTCTTGAACTGTATTCCTTTTTAAATCCATCTCCTTCCATAAGACACATCACATCTAAGCTTTTCATTTAAATCAGCATAATAGAGGTGTCATCCTCAAAGTTTGTGTGCATGTTTTGGTTCTGCATATTTCCTTGAAAAACACTAACAAACTATAACAAAGAAGTGATAAAAACTGGTGTGATTAAACGCAATAATGAAGCAATAATCATGAGACTTTGCAATTCCTACTGTAAAACGTTCATTAGTTTACTTGGAGATACGCTATACTATACTGTGACAAAGTGACTGTATCTTGCAAATAGATAACCAGAGAAATGACAAATGCATGAGACATAAATGCATAAAAACCAAACACACTGATAGCACTACCAAAACGTAGCATTTAGGGTCTAGAAGTTGCATAACTTCTAAAATAACACAACTGTCTCCAGATATAACGACACGGAGGTTCTGAAGCACAGCAAGGAAGAATGAGACATCTAGGGTAGATGTGAAAGCAGCCTCCTTGTGCAATAACACGAGTAGGAAAGGCTCCCAAATGTGTTCATTGCAATTATCATTCCTGGAATCTGACTGATGATCCTTAGAAGTCAGACAATCAATAATCTCTCCCCACATATTTCCATCAATATGTGACATGCAGACATTCATAGCTTCACAAACACCCATAATAACATGCAATGAGACAATACAATGAATAAGAATGACATACAGTAGAAGTGGAAATTTTTGTGGTGTTGGAATTTTTGCGCATTTCGCGCAAACCAGAAACTAGCGCGAAAATAAAAGCATGCAAATATTTTTGCTTTCCATATATGTTCCAGTTATGGAAGTCTTGTTTACACGGAATGAAAAACACGCGAAACTCGTCTTACCCGACCGAGCACAAAAAAAAAATTACTTGTGGAAAAATATCCCCTCTTACAGTAATGCGCTAACCTGCAAAAAAATTCAGGCCAATCACTTAGGGCTTGATACACTAGTACACACACCCAGAAATATTGATATAAGAGTGTGCTACACACAGCTGAGGTAGATGTGAATGTAACAGAATGAATCACCCAAGGCAGAAACTAACTCTTCTTATTTCAAACATAAGGTCCCTACATCCGGAGTGTCCTCACAGAGTGTGCATAGTTTCTGGAAGGCACATGATAGAAAATGATTCATTCACCATTTAAAATGAGTTGTATTCAGGAGTCCTTTGGTATCGCATTACACTACAGGATGTGAAATCACATTCAGGGAAATATACCAGAGCACACATCAGATGCAGAAATCTCCTGGTAAAAGGTCTAAAAGAGGAATTCTAGAAACCAATGCACTAAGAACCTCTCTTTTAAAAAGAAAAAAAAATAAACCAATAAAAAAAAAGATGCTCAAAGAGGCACAAACAAGGAAAACACCATTTAAATGCAATCCTAGTCAAGGTGCTGTGAAAGAATACAACATTATAATTTCTCCCCTTTTTCCACAATTGAAAGAAATCCTTGAATATGATCACTGTTCCATGCATGGATTTCAAGAAAAAAAAAAAATTTAGTTTTTACACCCAAGGTCTGACATTTCAGCAAAGATAGATTAATATAGCCCTTACCCGTAGTCTCCCGACTCCACTGCATTTTACAGGAATTAGCAGACAATGTAGTGAATCTGTCAATCAAAGACTGAACACAATCCATCTGTTGATACCCATGTTCAAGCATGTGCTTGGGAATACATCTGAAATCAGTCATTTTAATTACTGCAGATATGATTGTCATTTCAATTTCTCTTGCACCAGATTTTCACCTTGACATTCACAACAAAACAATGCAAAATTGAAGAGCGAGCTGGCTGGGTACGGAAGGATGAGGAGGAATTCATCTAAAACGGTATGCTATATTCTTCCCTCATTTTCTACATTTACTGAGATTCATGCAAACACACATGAATGGGATCACCCTGCAAATAAAAGGAATAAAGGAAAAAGGGGGGAAAGAGCATGACAAACAAGTCCCCCATTGCTAATGCAATTATCGCAAAGATGGGTTCTCAGTCAAACTAAAAACCTAATCCAATTATTTGACAGGGCATGACAACACAAAATCCCCCATAGTCAAGATTTGCCGATGCCGTGAGTTTACCTACTTAGTAAAAGCAACAGCACATACCCCCCCCCCCCCCTCCAGAAAAGAGGAGAGAGAGAGAAAGGGGGAAAAGACAAAGAGAGAGGGGAAAAGAGAAAGAGAAAGCGTAAGATAGGCTAATATGAGAGAGTTTCATCTCAAGCGATTCAGGGAACATTAGAGTGCCCGACACCGTGCGAGAAAAAGAATAAGAGCCAACGCAGGATTTCTGCAGTGATGACGAGAATCTGGGTCATGTGATACCCATAATGCCCGTGGGGGCAACTGCAATTCTTTTTGACTCTTCCTTTTCTTTAACTCCCCCCCCCCCAAGCCCTTGATGGCGCAATGCAAATGGGTCCAAAATTAATGCAGCCTGTATCCCAAGCACGAGTCGGAGATTTCGGAGTCTGTAGGGTGTGAAAATCGTAGCGCGAAAATGCCTTGAACAAAAAGAAGAAAGAGAGAGAGGTCCTGACTTTACACTAGAGAAGTCAGTGAGATTAGGAGTGGTTAAGGGAGGGGATACAGTGGTTGTTCTTTGTGTTTGGTTTATACTTGATTCAATTCCAGGATTAGTGAAGAAAAGAAAAACTATAAACATAGCATGTCCCTTTTGAAATCCTTATATTTAGACTCCTTTCATAAGTTGGTATATTGTAGATGTAGGTAATTCGGACTGTTCCTCAGAAGAATAAAACTGGAATCTTCTTCATAATTGAAGGGGAAAACAATACCATACATTTCCAGGGAATCTATTGGCACCCTGAACAAATTCCAACCGTTATTCTTGGTACAAAAATGGGAGCATACTCTTAAGTGACATGGGTTTCATTTTTCGTTTCTTCTTTGGAATTTTGGAGGGTATTACCATAAGATTTTAGACACAAAGTTGAGAAGCATTATTCTTCAACCATGCAAAAATTGATGTGTGCAAAAGGGATATCAAAGATTTCAATTCTTTCATCTCCACAGCTTCTTTCACTTTCTAGCAATTTCATACTCACATAAACATACATATATCTTATCATCAACAAAGCACAATATACAAGCAAACACAAAAACATACACATTGTACATGAAAATACATTTTAGAATACAACAAACATATGTACAAACAAACACCCACACACACAAACACACATGCTCAAAACACTTACACAGGTACTTGACTCTCATACACCTGCCAATGCAATTGAAATGAAGTGAACACTACTACCAACTAAACCTATATAGAGCAAAGCTCACTCTAATCACTGTCTTTCAGTTCACTGCCCTGTTCATTGTCACTTATCACGGCCCTGTTCACATTCGTGTCATTTATCTCTACTTCCATCTCCCTCTACAAACTGTACTTACTTTGTCTTCTCTATCATATCTTGTTTCATTAAATTCCATGCTAATATCTTTGCAACCTTTGCTTTTTTCTTCTCTCTATCATCTCTCTCCCTCAACCCTAATAAAGACATTTGCCCTCATTCTTCTCTTCCGTCCTGTGAGTCCATCTTTATAATTCTCTCTCACTTAAAACATTGCCTCAGTGCTTGATGTGTTGCTTATTTCCTTCACTTAAACGTTTTTTCCCTTGTTCGATTCCCTTCCTTCCTCCTTCCATCAATGGGCAATGCAGTCTGTCTGAAACTTAGAGGTTAGGACGAAGTAGCCGAATCGATCAGCGCAACATTTGTGTACAGCGTGTCAGACTATGTTGTTTGCTGATCGATCGGCTGCTAAGGAGCTCACTCGTCTCTGTCGAACACCGTCAACAGCAGGCCGCATAACACGAGACGACAGTCGCGTCCCACGGAGAGAGGTATCGAATGGTGTGTCAGCGGCCTGGCACCTCGCCGGTGACATGAGGTAATACCAGCAGAGGGTGCCGTGCATCCTATACGCATTCGCAGACATGGGATGTCATTAAACACCAGAGGGAGCCCCTCATTTGCATATGTCTTGTGAATGATAACCCACATACACTGTATCACGGGCTCTCTGCTCCTTAGGTGGAATTTCATGGCAAGAAACACTTTCTTTTTTTCTCTCATATCCATTCTGACAAGCCCTTCAGAAGAACCTTTACAGTCAGTGACATTGTAGCTGTGAGACTCTCGTGAGAATGCCTCTATCCTGATTCAAGGGTTTGTCTAAGATACACACTTGACATCCCCGATGCTATCTGATTTCTTGATTTCAAACAGCTTTAAACATAAGTGCCTGAATTCTCCCTACAGTTTTTCAAAGTTTGTTTGATTAGCATTTGAAATGCTGGCTTGTTAACATATTTCTTTGATAAAGTCTTGAGACATTAAACTCAAGAAAAGTGCATTTATGGGTGATATGGCAGAAAACAAATGGGCATTTCAGTACTTCTTTAATGATAAAAAAAAATACAAAGTTTCTTCCCATTCACATGTGCATCTTACTGTGGTGTTTTGAATTGTGCCATCAGCTTTACATGCCCAATCTCCTGCAGCCTCGACTATGTTTAAACTTCACAGAAAATTTTCTCTAAACTGCGTTTATCTGCTTGCCAGACTTGTCAACTGTGGTAGCATTTGTTCTGTTTTGTGTTTATCAGTAAGGTTTTGAATAGCCAAACTTATTACATGAAACAGATTTTTATAGTTACTGGGGAATTTACACATAAAAATACCAAGAGTATGAAATCATGGTTCAGCTGTCTTGGAATTTTGAGGTGATTGGTTACATGTGATCATAACCATCCAACCTCTTTGTCATCACAGCTAAAGTTAGAGCAGTATTTGTTTTTTGGCTCCCGCTTTCCACTGAAAATATCTCTCAGCGGAAGCTTAAATTTCTTTCACAGTATCTAGTCCCTATGTGCATGAAAGTTTAATGCTTTAATAATTAATAAGTTCTCCCTATCGTTGATCCACGTTAGGGAATAGTTTGACACTTTGAGGCATTCTAAGAAAAGCTCCCCTTCCTTTTTTTTTTCTTCTGAATGATACGGACAAGGAATGGGTGTAGGGGGAATGGAGCTCAGTGTTTGCTTACACAAAGAGAACGTAGTAATTGGCAAACATAGTTTGCATCTTGAAAGCAAAGGATGGGATTATTATTGCAAACACTTAAGGGGCTGCAGTCGGTCCCTGTAGTTTTGGGTATCAAAAAGATTAAAGTGCACAACGATTTGAGAATGAATGTTCACCGCTATGCTTCAGTATACTAATCTCCCACTGACCATCATGTGTTCGGTAATAAATGTTTCTATGTGGACATTGTACTGAATCTCCCTATTCGCCCTTGGGGGAAAGAAAAAAAATCAATACTGTGCATACATATACATGCTATCTATCATTAATAACATAATATAATAGCAAGTAAGCTATTTTTCGCTTATCTACAAGACTTAAATTTTGATTACATAAGGTTCCTTCAGCTGGCAACAAGTTTTGAGATTTTTTTTTTTTTTTAATTCAGAAATTACTCTTCCCATTCTCATTTGTAGCTAAAACACTACATTTTTCTTGATGTTTTACATGAAAGTTCAAGGCTGGATGCTGGCAACACTAGTCTCAATCTTGTAGAAATACCCTCAAGGGGCCCAGTTGATCAAAAGACACAAAAAATAATGTGTTACTAGGCAAAAACCATGGAAGTGTCGCAACTGGATTCCAAGATGTCTACCCATATACTTGGTTCCCTGTCGGCTTTTTTCTTAAGTTGTTTGCTGCAACAAGTTGTTCTCTTTATGAATCTTTAAATGCAACTCAGGCCCCTTTTCTATAGCACAATAATTATGACTATCTAACTAAATGTCATTTGGGTTCTCAGTTCTCTAGCCACCTACAATGTATACTGCATCAAAGTCAGTGCATGCAGCTCCAAAAGGGAAAGTATAACAGTTTGGCACATGAATAAAAGCTGACCCATTAACTCTCCAGACGAGACTATTTCGGCTTCTAGCACCGATATTCTCTTTTTTTTCCCCCGAAAATACTGCCAGCAGCTGGCGGAAAAGTGAGGATTAAAGTAAGAATTTTGTCCTGATTTATTCAAATACAGATCAAGGCCAAATGAGGCAGACCAAAGGGGTAAAACCCCCGGTCAGGAAGGTGTGACCGCTTGAAAGAGAGTCTCCCAACACCTGCAGCAGACGAGGAAACGGTCAAGAGAGAGAGATCTACCGTCTGTGAGACAGACAGACAGACAGACGACGGAAGAGACAGAAAAACTGGAGCAGGAGATGAAGAGAGGGATTGTTTGGGGCTTGGGGGTAAGGTGGTTTGGCAGCTGAATATTGGAGATGATGCTGATGCTTCCTACAGTAGAGAGGCCACAGACTTCTAAGGTAGGGAAAGAAAAAATCCCTACCGGTGACTTGCAAATATACAAAAAGACAGAAAAGGAGCAGATGCTACATGGACATTAACTTTAACGGAAGGGGATGTTGAATGGACATTAATTTCAGTCAAGAATCTTGAAAACAGGAAACAAACTCAAAACTAAGTTCTGAGTATGATCCCATAAACACACCTAACTTACAGTGACAAATATAACATTAAGAATCAAAAGCACATGGTCTTTATAGCGGAGTCAAACATACACAGAGCTAACAACACACAGTCATAAAACATAACATTCATACAATGAGTGATCAATCTAAAATTATTATATGCTCCACTGACTTAATTTCTTCACATATTTTTTGCAGGCATATGGCAGCAAATTTAAACATTATATTCTCATATAGTTGTGCAAATAACTATAAAAGTGGATATTTTCGCGCAAGTAATTTTTCGGGCACGGCTGGGTGAGATGAGATTCGCATGTTTTTAATTCTGTGGAATCAAGACATGAACTCCTGGAACATACGGCAGGTAAAAATATTTGCGTACATGTAATTTCACACTAGTTTCTGGTTGCGTGATTTGCGTAAAAATGTCTACGCCGCAAAAATGTCCACTTTTACAGTACTTGCGAATGCCACTGGTAAACTTAGCAGGAAGGGAAAAAAACAGATGGAAGTACCAAAGACAGGCTCCAAGATTCATTCTTCTAGTTGAATGATGTCATGAATTTGCATGAATGTGCACATATTCATGACATGCAAATGAGTGAATATGTGTGTGTGTCTGTGTAGTGAATATTTAACTTGTAGTGAAGACAGAGAAGGCTTACATCCTTCGCTCCAGGAAGTGATAAATGATGAGTTGCCCGGCATCCTCTTTCCGAAAGTGAGAAAGGCTAGACGCTTTCAGTTACGGAGGGACAGTCGGCGGGATGCGGAAGAGAGGCGAAAGCTCAGAGCACGACGTCGGCGACACGCAAACACAACCAAGGTGGGGGGATGAAATGACAAACTACACGCACGTAGCGCGTGTGACATGGATCCCACTTTACATTCAAACAAAACAAAACAAAAATCTGGACGGAGGTCAGAGACCAGATGGATATGCGAGGGAGAGGGGGGGGGGGGGGGGGGGAGGGATCCTAGACAGATGCCCAGAGTGCCAGACACTCATCCTTCAAGCTGCCAGGATTCACGTTCTTTTTCTCTAAAGGTGAAGGAGGATGAAGAAAGATCGTGTCAGGGAAAAGAAGGAAAGAGGAATCCAAGATAAGAGGAAGAAATGAAGAGAAAGGTGACGTTAAGAAAAAGTTTTTATGACTTTTTAAGTATATGCACTGCTCCATGCCGCTTTACACAAAGAAAAGAAAAAAAGACCAATAAAATACATCTGGAATAAAATATACCAGGAATAAAATATAGCCTTACAACAGTAATTTAATGAGAAAAAAAAAGTTTGTGATATTTGCAGAATTGGGCAAATGATTGGTTTCATTGTTTGTACAGACTAAAGGATATCATTCCAATATTCTACAAAAACAAAAATATTTCTAAATAATTTCTACACCCCCTAAAGATGAAATCGTTATATTAATACTTTAGTTACTGTCCTGCTAGACTTAAAAAATAGTGTGAAATGATTGTCTAAATGATGTTTAAGTGATGGAAAACTTCAAGGCACTATTACGATCTATTCACATCTACTCGAGATGAAACATATGCCCACCCTCCCTCCCTCCCCCCCCCCCCCACCACTACCACTCTTTTTATCTTTCATCTCTTCAGCATCTCCATCTCGGTTTGGTTGCCATGCAAATGAACTCCTTCGGGTTATTATCACACCCCGCTGAAATTGATCCCCGAGTCCACGTTCTCACATTACCACACGTCTTCACCCCTGGGGTCAGGGCTGACCTTAAACAGTTTCACTGACCCCAGATCTACTGCCAGGGCAGGCATTTTCCCCCCTTGCTCATCTTGAACCAAAGTCTGGGATAATACTACGTACAATAACAGGATGAAATGTCAGGTTGGGGGGGGGGGGAGGGGGAGGGGGAGAAGGAGGGTTATAAATACTGTATATCATGCCCTCAGAATGTTCTAAGAGCGCGACACATGATACTAATGTTTCAGGGATGCTTTGATTTGCATTGAGAAGAGTAAAAGCCTCCATTTGGTTTCCAAGAGCAAACGTTTGCCTTTGACAAAGAGTAGAGACAATTGCTTTAAATTCCTGAATTCTTTCAGATGGTCTCCACTTTAATCTAGCAATAGAGACAAGTGCTTTAGATTGTTGAATTCTTTCAGTAATGAAAATTGGTGAGAATTTCTTGCCCATCATATCTCTTAGATAACCTGTATGCCAACCCCCCTCCTATCTATTCTTCTTTTCTTCTTTTTCATTCAATCTCTTTATATCCTTCTCTTTCCTCTCCATCACTCCGAAAGCTGAATCAGACACTCACTTTTAGGAGCAGTGATTTAACAAATGTTCAAGATATCACATTTGATGCAAATGTGTAGGTCAGTGGCATCACGAAACGTCCTACCATATAAAATTTTTGCAATAAAGCCTAAAATCCAAGGAGATATATTATCACTGTTTTTCTTAATAAACCATAACAGTAATTATATGGTTTAGTCTGGAAAAACTTTTATCATAACTATTGTTCACATTTTGTATGTTTAACAATACTTAACATCGATTATACTGGTTCAAATTTTTACATTGGTTGTTTCTATCTCTAACTCACATTTTAGATTTATTTTGAAGTACTAATGCTGGGTTTCTGTTTCATCTGCAAATGGTAAATTATGTCTTGAATGTCCCACCTTTATTTCCCAACCCTACTTGAGGGACACTGTGCCAACAAACAAGACAAATAATCACCTTTACATGTATTCCAAGGCATACACTGCTGCTGCATACACACACCTGCCAAGTACAGGACCTGGTAGATGCCCCCCCCCCCCCCTTGCTTTCCCTATAGTCTCTCCTCATCTCATTCTTCTTTCTCATTAGTTCTACAGTCTGTCCTTCATATATCATCTTTACCTTCATCTATCTCTCTCTCTCTCTCTCTCTCTCTCTCTCTCTCTTACTTTCTCTATTCAGTTCAATGAAAAAAACATGACTGAAATCATTTCTAATCACAACTACATAACTGAATATACAACATCATTTTTACATTTTTAATTGATATATATATGTTAATATAACATCGTACTTACATAACCAAAATGTGTGCAAAATAGTAATTAATAACATCTGTGTAATATATATTTATTTTGAAACGAGTACAATAGAAGAGATTTTTTTCACAATCATATGAAATACTGGATGTTATCGAAATTATCAGGAAAGAAATGTTGGAATGAGAAATTCATCAGACAGCAGGGCTTTTGTGTAGTTTGCTTTGAAAAACAGAACCCTTTTGAATTATAGTCAAACATTAATGAAGAGAAACAGATGAAAGAAAAAAAAAAGTCATCCAGCTACAGTACATGCAACTAGACATAAACATACACAAAGAAAGAGACACTGAGGGGGGGGACCTAAAATGGGGAAAAAAAAGAGGAGCAAAGGGAGGGGAATGGGGGCAGGCACCATCACACTCAACTCTACTGATTTGATCATTTATTGTCATGAACAGTGAACACACTTGTTCAACCTATGCATTCCCCTCACATTCTCTTCTCTTCCCTCTCCCTTTCTCCCCCACCTGCCTCTCCCCCCCCCCCCATGTCTATAATGGTATAACTGGTAGAGTTTGTATTATTGATAACCTGTCAAGAGAGCAAACAAGCCAATTGTGGTCGCAAACATTAGAGTGTCTCTAATGAGTGTGTGAGGTTTACCCTCACTACCTCGAGTGCACTGCCGCTTCGTCCGATATCTGCGGAATAAGTGTGACCCTACTGACCTGCTTCCACTCAATTCATCATTTTTTTTTTTCTTTTAAAGTCATCCTCTTTGAATGATTAGATCAACACTACAAAGATGTGCCTTTTAAATCATGACTAGATAAATCCTCACTACAGGTACTCATCATCTGCAGTTTGTGATTCTTTCTAATAGTATAACAACTTTCACATTTATCTTCATTGTCATCACCACCATAATCACTATCATTATTCCCCCCCCAAAAAAAAAAAAAAAGTAAAATGAAACACAGACACCTCACCGAAGCAAGCTATTTGAAACAGATATCAGTATCAAATCTGATGTCTGGATGTAATATGAATGGTTTGTAGGTATTCTTGCGAACTGGACAGCATGAATCTCAGTCTAGAGGTAAGTCCTCCTTAAAAAAAAAAGACTTACAGCAAACATCAGTTTTTCATGTGAATTGAACATGAAAAATAAAGTAAATCAGAAAAATGCTCTGTCATTCACTTTAGTTGTCATTGGAGGTGTCTCTGCAATTTGAATGATGCTCTCTACATGAAAATAAAAATATATAGATATCCATCTACAGTGGACTCCCTTTATAAAGAAGTCCTCGGGACTGGCAGTTTTCTTTCGTTATATCAAAATCTCGTTATAACCAAACGAATGAATTATAATAAACAAGAGAGGATAATTTGGCAGCCTGAATATTTACTTCGTTGTAACCAGAATTTTGTTATAACCGTGGTGTTACGTATAATGAGAGTGCATTGTACCATGTAGCTACAGTTGTTTCTAGGAGTGTTTTATCCTAATGCAAAATTTCTTTCTCTATCTCTTTCTCATTATATTCTTTTCTTTCTCATCTCTATCTGTCATTTTATCTCCAACTCTGTATCTCCTCTGTATCTCTCTCTCTCTCTCTCTCTCTCTCTCTCTCTCTCTCTCTCTTTCTCTCTCTCTCTCCACAGTGAGATATATATTTCTTGTCATCTCTTTCTCTCCCCTTTGTGGCTTTGGAAGCTGGCACAGTGCCAAAAAGAGGCATCAATCCCCTGATCTACTCTACCCTACGTATTTTGAATCACAGATGTGGAATATATACCCGCAATAGTGTCTTGGCAACGTCTCGGTTACATCTTGCTCAAATTCTGAATTAGGATCATTCCATTTCTCAGGCAGGGATTCGGCAGAAAGCTGTCCCTGTTTTCAGGCGGATCTTGTCCCCCTTTCCATCGATGTAGCCAACACACTTAACAACCATTTGGGCACCGTAAATATTCATGACGAATACATAGAGGAGGTACGGAAGGGGGGAGGGTAAACTTCTTCAAGCTTTTATTCACCGGCATTTCAAATTTCACAGGAGGCGGAAAACCATGAGAACAGACGCCGTCGATCATTAAAGCCGCGCCACGCACGGTTTGGGGTTTAGAACACAGACTGGAGGTTTTAAGAGGGCTTTAGATGCACTCTCAGCCCTCGCTGACCAGACCAAAAAATAAACAACAAGGATGGATGCATGCAGGAGGACGATGGGGCTTTGTCCACTCCAAGACGAGCAAATCTCTAAATGGGCCGTTGCTTGCTGGGCAGTTTGTCCTCCTTAACAGGGATTTCTGGACTTTGGACATCAATCACAAAAAGGGGAGAAGAGGAGAAGAGGAGAACTCTGCAAGACATTGGGCAGAGTGCAGAAAAGTGCATTTAGAATCTGTCAGAAAATGGAAAGATACATGCAGTCATATATTAACCCATTGAGGATGAGTCCCAAGTATACTCGGGCAGGTGTCTGTTGAAAATGCGTGTTGCAGCAAAAACAGTCCGTCCTCAAAGGGTTAACTCCTTTCAAGAAAACAACCGATGCAGGATAGCCCAACTTAAATGAAGATTTTTTTTTAATAAGAAAATCAAACAGGAAATATTACAGTTCTTTCAAACCCCTGCATAAAAACTAATTGCATATGATCTGACACTTTCAACTACAAATGACGCACAATATGTCATGCAGAAATTCACAGTCGAGTATTCCCTTGCCAATTACTTTTTTTCACATACACATCAAGACTTAAATGCAAGCATATTGCATGCTACTTCAAGAACTTCATGCTACAGCAAAGTCAGTTGCTATCCACTGTACTTATAAAACAATTCTTTCACTCCAATTTGATAATTATAAAGATAATTATGGTTACCTATATTAGAAATGTTTTATCCACAGAAGTGCTTGAGGCACCTGAAAGAAGTGTTAACAGAAAATAAGTTTTGTCTGTACACTTTCAATTCATCTAGTCTGTCAATTACCTTACTCAACACTCATCCCAGATATGATGAAATCAAAATCCACCTGAATATCTCAGCGAGAAGTACACTGTCCTCCGGGAAGAAAAAAGGGGAAAGACAGATACATGATTGACAAATAAAATTATCAGCTCAAATATGAATAGGTAACCACCCCCCCCCCCCAAAAAAAAAAAAAAAAAGAAGAATATATGAATGATGAATGAATTAAGAATAAAGAATTTAGACTGATAGAAAAAAAACACTCGAATTGGGCATATTTGGGAGAAAAAACAGATTTCTGAGGATTTTCTATACATTCTCCACCCAGTTCCTAGTAGCCATGTGTTGAGTCAGGAAAGAAAGCTTTATGTGGAATCAAAGTTGTCCGCTGCGAGGGCTACAAAACTGGCAGGCCTCTAAAACATTTGACAAACAAGGGCTCGAGACTCCCCAGGGAACAAATAAGCATACAGAGTGTGCTGCAGTTTATATAAAAGCACAACACCTGAACTGGGGAAAGGGAGCAGGGAGATGGTGTGTGCCCTGCATACAGGAGAACTGACGTTGGGCAGAGTTGGGGGGGGGGTGGGGGGGTGGTGTAGAGATCTGTGCGCAAGTCACTGTTTTAACTCAGCAGCATGCTAAGTAGGCGTAGGTGGGTAACTTTCTCGCACTGGTTTACCCTAGCTGCACGTTTGTATGCCCATGGATAGAAAATGGTTTTAAAAAAATGTTAAACAGAAGAAACAAAGGTCTATAATAGACATAGACAACACCACTCTCACTATAATGTAATGCTTTTAAACTTTTCAGATTTAGATTGAAGGGATTCTCTGGTAGAGAAGCCCCCCTAAATAGAAAGTGAAAGCCCAAACAAATATTACACAGGCCTACCAGGAAACTGACCCATGCAGCCTACTTGTGTTACATGATTCAAAGTGACAGATGTGATATACAGTACTTGAAGGTAAAGAAACTTGTCAAAGAGAGTTGCTCCCTTTAAAAGTCTTCTAAGTTTCCCAAGTGAGAGTATGGAGGCGCACTTTCTTGCTTCGGGGCCTCCGACAACTACGGCCAGAATCTGGAATGAAAGCTTTTGGATAGCGACTTGACATTAGCAACAATTAGTCTCCCTGGTACCCAAGCCGGAAAATGAAAGTGGAATGCGAGACACATTTACTTGTTAGGGTGGTTAATTTGCGGCAGTGCGACCGGGAATGGAGCAGGAGGCGGCGGTGTCACAGTTGAAACGGGATACGCCTGCGATGTTTGTTTTGCATTGTTGCTTTCTTATTCCCACACACGCGCCTCTTCGTCGGAAATCCGGTCGTACGGCGCATCTCCTGCTCCCCCGATCAGGCACCAATGTGCTTGTTAATTTCACACAAGATAGCCATCTCTTTCCTTCCCCATTTCAATGATCAACATTTGCTTGCACGTAGTCCTTCTGTTTTTCCATTTCCAACCCTCATTAGCTTCATTCACCAATTATTACCTGTGATGGCTTACCATCTTCACCAATCATCATCAGCGTCCTGAAACTTATTGCATTTCAATGGCCTTCAAATTGGAAACTGGTATGTGTTGTCTAGCTGACATTATGGTAAAAGTAGGGGGAGAATTAATCCCATACTTACAACCTGGCATGGCAAGATAACAGCTACCAGGATACAGCTAAGTGCATTTGTAGATAAATGGTTAAAAGGCAAACTTGTGACAGGAGAGTTGTTCTAATCCTCCGTGAGCCCCTGTGAAGTAGACAAAGCTAATGTCACATCACGTACAACACTTCGCGGCCGACTTCACTCTGAAGCAATTGACAACTGACCACTGAGTCACCAGTACATAATTGTACCTGTAATAAGATTCCACTGTAATGGTCAATTTGTGGAAGATGATCATGTGGTCAGGTGCTTATCCCTGCACAATAAGTGACCAATCACCTTTAAAGCCAAGATAAAGTTGCTGAACATAGATTTACAATTTCTTTTAGTTATATTGCCCTGACTCTCAGCTTTCCATTAATACATAACTTGGCCTACTCTACATAGTAAACGAAATAACTCAGATAGTAAGGATATTCCTTACTATTACATTTTTCTTTTGCTTTGAAGTTAGGAAGCACTTCAAATATATGTAGTAGGTGAAATCTAGAATCTCCATGAAAATTATCCCCAAAAACTGTAGTTTTAAAATTCAGATCATTCTGTGCAGAGGACATTATGACATTACACTTTCAATTTTTGGCCACATGGCAAATTTTCTTAGTTTTCAACCACATCACCTTAAATTTTGAAGTTTCTGATGTTTTAAGATTTGAAACTTTATCAGGGTGAAATGGCAAAAGGCTACCTATGAATCTTCTTGGCTGGAATTCACAAAGGTGGTTTTAAGTATAACTGTACATAGGATATGCAAATTTCATCTGCGCAAATGTACATGTATGTGACGGATCAGCTACGCCAACAGACATCCAATAACGAATGCACGCTGATACAAGCAGGTGCAATGTATGCATACTTCGTGCTCGTTGTAGTCTAAGGACTAACGTAGGCCACAAATATGATTTGCTACCTTTGTTAAATTCAGTTCCTTGTGTTTAATGTTGGTATTGAGGTACACTGAGTAGATCTAGTTTAATAAGTAATGGTAAAAGCAAAAGCAGAAGCAGGTACACAATAATATAGATTTTCAGCATAGAAAAATTTGCCTTTGAGATAGCAAGAAAGATGGACTGGTACAAACTGAAGTGAAAAGTGGACAAAGTCCTTGTGTTCTGTGTCCAGGAGGACACTGGCCCCAATGACCTGCGAAGAGCTTTACAGAGTCATCACCCCAAAAACCCCGACACAAAAACATTAGCAAAATGAAATAATGGAACGCCAGACAGAATGTCTGTCTAGTCCTCACAGATTGCTTGATTTCGTTTACGTCTACCGGGCACTTCCAACATAACAGCGTTGTGGTGTGCACAACAAAAAAAGTACGGAAGAGTGTGGCAAAGTTTAAGGGGACAAAATAGGGGAGGGGGAGGGAGATACCTGCACTTTACTCATCATTCTATTTACCGGGTGACGCAGAACTCACAATGTGGTTCGTCTCATTGTGCAGTTAATTAGGAAAGTGAGAGTCCCACTGGCAAAGGAAGGAAGGGGGATATATCAAATCTGTAATTTCATATTTCGTCCCGCCAACGGGCAGGATTCAGGGAAGGGAAAGAGAGAGAGGAGCGAGCAAGAGATGACATGAGAGGAAAAGGAGAGGAGTAGGTGGAGGAGGAAAGAGAAGAAAAGGAAGGGGAGCCAGCCGGCGTGAAATCATATTTTTGTCGGGCAGACACAGTTGCTGCAAACACAAAGCCGCGGTGATTGCGTCCTGCGGACATTTGGGCAGGAGTGTGGCTAGTGGGGTGAGGGTGGTGAGCGGGAGAATAGAAAGGGGTTAGCTCATATGGGGCATTATTTGTCTGTTTTTCAATTTAAATTGAAATGCCATACATTCCCTCTCTTACTCCATATTTACACCACCTTTTTCACACTGGTAAAACATTCTTTTCTTCCATCTTCTAACTTCGTTTATATACTTTTTCTCATTTATAATTTCATTTTCCTTCCTATCTTTCATTCACTTTCATTGTATTTATTTATATTCCCTTCCCCTTCTTTGCTCTTTTTTTTTTCTTTTTGTTGAATGTCTAATACTTGACATATAATCTATCACTATCTCTGCTCTATTCTCATTTTTCATTCTCTCATACACTACAAATTGAAATATGCACACACACAAAAAAAGGTATTTGCAGTATATACCTGTGCACAAATTCAATCAAAATTGTATAGACATACCATACTTTTGTAATGAAATTCCTAAATCATGTATTGGAGAACTACATAATTATATCATACATGCATAAATATCATATATCTGTATCTATCACACATACTTTATACACAAGTTGTATAACCAGTAAATTGAGATATTTACCTGGGAGCTTTAACCTGTTGAGGACAAGTCCCAAGTATACTCGGGCAGGTGTCTATGGGAAATGCGTGTTGTAGCAAAATCAGTCCATCCTCAACGGATTAATTAACCATGGATCATACTGCTCTATCTAGTCTTTTCGCAAGACACCTTATATACCCTAACTGACATCAAAGCTTGCAGCAAGCTTATAGGGAGTGGTTGCGCCTGTCATCAAGTCTACAGATGATACAAGTTGCATGCAAGCTTGCAGCACTGTTGACACAAGGTGGCAGCAAACCTTGCAGGATGTATCCTTGAACTACTCACGGTGGTTGCAAGTTTGTGGGGCAGAACCCCAGGATCACCTCAACTCTTGCAACTTTGTAACAGCATTGCTGTTTCCTGAACTAGTGGATTTTTTTTAAAGGATCACTCTTTTCCATGGCTTAATTGATTTCTTAATGTAAATTTTGCAAAGTATGCATTGTGTTTTTATACTATTATACATTCATTTGCATTTACATTTAGTACTAGTTCTTTAGTGTGTATACTTCTTTACATTTTGCTTGTATACTTTGCACTATTGTATTGCCTTTTTGTTCGATGGAAATAAAGAAATTGAATTGAATTGAAACTGTACTACATGAAGTGGTCTCTTTTATTATGGGGTTGCTCCCTAAATTGCAGAAAATTTCTACAATTTAGCTTGTATTAGTCCAATTGAAAGACAATAAGTTGCACTTTATTTCCAGCTGTGCTTACTATTAAATCACAGATTGTTTGTCTCTCTTTCTCTCTTTCTGTCTGTGTGTGTGTCTGTCTGTCTATCTGTCAAGCCCCATAATTAAAGGGAAAGACATGTACAGAAAAAAAAGTTTTCAATACACAGTTGTACCTGTATCATATCCATGTAACAGCTCAATGCTCCTTCAGTTTATTTCGAAGCCACTATAATGTAAACAGATCAGAGGCAAGTACTGGTATGCAAAATAAATACTCAGTGAAAAGATCATGATATGAATTCACATATATCCAAATGTTTCATTCAATAGGGAGTTAGGAGACATCCAACAGATTTATAACTAGCAGTTCTCACAACTATTTGAATGTAATCAGCACTTCAACACACCACTCAGACATACACAAGTTAAACTTGTTCTGATGCAGAGCTTTCAAAACCTCCACTCGATCGGCACCGCAACATCAGAAGACGTGATTTTAAACTTACCACCACAAGACACGACACTCTGTCTCCATTTGGCTGTTTGACAACGCTGCATACCACTGAAAAGAAGAACAAAACAGACAAACAAACCATGAAGTCTGATATTGTTTTGAAGTTAAACACAAAAGCCATAAGCAAAACAATACTGATCTTTAATCTATTGAGGACGGTTTGATTTTGCTACAACATGCATTTCCCATAGACAACTGCCCGAGTATACTCGGGACTCGTCCTCAACGGGTTAAGATGTGACAGCTTTGGTGAAGAAACAACTTGCATGATGAGTGCAGGAGGATTTGATGAGCAAAACCAATGAGAACCAAAAAAAAAAAGGATATTCAGATTGTGTATATTATTGTTAATATTCAAACTAAAGATGGCGAGTACATATTTCATCATTTCTCTCACCGCAACTGAAATTAATCTGCTACGTGGATTCTGCTTCCTGTCAAGATATGAAATGGACACGAACGATTCTGATATTAGCATGAACAGGAGGTCCAAGGAACGTTTCCAGATAAAGACTTTAGGAACAAAGTCCCAGCAAAAAGCCTCTAACACCCTTCTAAATTTTTGAATCCTGCTTTAAAAGAAAGAGTCCTTCACCAAGGCTTCCAACAGGTGACATCCCTTAACATCTGTAGCCATTGTTGAAAATGTAAAGCTGGAGGCAGAGTTGGTACAAAGGGAAAGAAGCCCCGATGACTTGGGGTTGATGCCACGAGGTCTACTGCTAGTCCTCTCGCACAGTCGGCCGTAATCAGATTAAGAGGCGAAATTTACATACCCGATTACCGGTAGCATGCCACCCTCTCCCAACCG
Organism: Diadema antillarum; assembly: GCF_040938485.1. Taxonomy (NCBI): domain Eukaryota; kingdom Metazoa; phylum Echinodermata; class Echinoidea; order Diadematoida; family Diadematidae; genus Diadema; species Diadema antillarum. The sequence goes on from NW_027270959.1 coordinate 3,503,909, forward strand.
TGGGATGCTCTCTCTCTCTCTCTCTCTCTCTCTCTCTCTCTCTCTCCTCCAAGTCTGGCCAATTTGCATCCATTGTTGGTTCACCCCGGCTCCTCACGTGTCGCAATTTGCATTTTTACCTTCCGGGATGATAGGGCTTCTTTTCTCGTCCTTTTCTCCTCTTTGACATCTCATTCTTTCTTTTTCATTGCTAGAGAGTCTGAGTTTTCTGCGAGAACTTGAGAGCGTATATTGAACGTGAAATGATATGAAAGGTGGACTGCAAACTCTACACTGGCAAGCAAGATGGTAGTTGATGGCAGATGTGTTTCACAACACACACTACTGACACAATAATTTGTAATCACACTTTAGGTTACCACATAATTATGTGGTGGCACACATCTGCAACATTTGCAGCTACAGCTGTCAATCAAATCAAACATCTTCACCAAAGTCGTGAGAAATGGAGGGATTTGAAGTTGGGTCATATTATGTTTGAAAGACAGGAGTCTGATCACTTGCTTCCTTGTGTATAAACAAAAGTGTATGTATCATGCCAACGGTTCTGATACTCACCTATTACAACTATCAAAAGAAGCAGGGTGAATGGTATTTCACTAAAATGAGAGTCTACCTTGTACCTCCGTCATTGGTAGGAAATGTTCTTATTTTACTTAATTTCATACAATTTTGAATAAGCTGTAAAACCCAAAATGTTTGCATGCATTTTAATTTCTCAAATTTTGCTAAAGCCAAGATTCTGAATCTAATCTGATCCGAGTTGCTTGTCCTCAACTTAATATGATCAGAAATGTTTTTCATAAATTCAGTTGGATCTTATCTGTTCAAATTCTGCTTGATATGATCTTCATTCGGTCTGAATTCTATCTGATCTGATCTGTTTGACTTTTACTTCATATGATCTGAACTTGATCTGATCCAATCTGTTTAACATCCACTTGACATGATCAGAATTTGATCTGAATTCAATCTAATCTGATCTGTTTGACTTCCCATTTGACAGGATCTAAACTTAAGTCGATCCAATCTGTTTGATGTCCACTTGATATGATCTGAATTCAATCTCATCCAATCTGTTTGACATCTACTTGATATGATTTGAATTTGATCTGTATTTAATCTGATCCGATCTGTTCGACTTCACTTGATATGACCTGAATTTAGTCTGACCTGATCTGTTTTGAGTTTTACTTCATAAGACCTGTCATGCTATTAAAGAGACATCCTGTCCTAGCTTGCAATGTATTAGCAATAATGCATGTGGCATCAACTTAATTACGATCAATAGTCCCAGATATAAGAATAGCATGTTGGACAGTGACAACGTCTTGCATCTCGCCACAAATTCAATAACGCTCTGACACATGCTCTCAGCATATCGACAAGCAGACATATTGAGGAAATCTCCACATAATTCCATTCAGGAGGTATATTATGTATAGACACTATACCATACATCTTATGACGTACGAGTACTGAATTATCAGTCCATCTGCTTACGACACAGTTATTTCTTCCCATACCCATACACAATCAGTTTATTAAAATGAAGTACTTATGTCGCACTGAACTATCAGATCAAGGTACTTAAATCCCCCCCCCAAAAAAAAATAATAATAATAATAATAATAATAATAATAAATTACCAAAAAATTAATGAAAAAAGGACACACTTTTGGCTTTGTGTGAAAAAGGTTAATTCAACAATGCATTGCCTTGTTATCCTACAAGAGTTTGAAACTACACACAAGAAAGCATGTAATTATACATGTTATCACTTTTCATCCTTTGCCATTAGAAATTGGACGTGCCATTATAGAGTCTATGAGAAATTACCATTAATGTCTGAGGAAACTTCTTCTTAACCTCATGGAAGGTGAAAAATGTTAAGTTATGCAACCCCACCCAATACAATCAATAGATTGATGAATAAAATAAAATAATGAATGCATATTTAGTACTGTAAAAACAGACACATTTGCAGCATATAAGTGGATTGTGGTCAGCAGCCTTTTTCACAGCATGAGACTTTCACGAATTTCAACTGGCATTCCATACATTGTGTCGATCTATAAAACATTTTGTGAGCATTTTACTTACATGTATCTTGGCTCGTCGCAAAATTCATGTAAGTTTTATGCACACCAATATTTCTGCTTTTACAGTGTAGATTTAAAAAATTAATGAAAGCAAATGAATGAATGAAATATTTGGATTAGAGAAAGAATATCATGTTTATAACTCAATTTGAGATAAATAGTAACAATAGTTAATAACAATAATGATAATAATAATAATAATAATAATAATAATAATAATAATAATGATCATAATAATAATAATAATAACAAAAACAAACAAATAAATAACAATTATGAAATAGCATCTTGTTGACCGCTGATGATAATGACAAAATGTGTATTGTAAAGCTTTAAAGTTTGTGGAAACTGAGCAGTTAACTCTTCTAGCCCCTTTAAGAGATGCAGGCCCATGTTACAAAACAGCGCTGATGTTGTTCCTCCATCCATCCAACCGAATGTGATTTGATGCGATCCTCCGGGGCGGCAAAATCTTTAATATGATACAAGCAGAGGTCTACTCTACTTTTTGCCATCCTCAAGGACAGGCTTGATGCTGTGTGCTTCCCTTTTTCTAAGTCAAGCATAAGTAAAGGTGACTCAAGGGTGAATGAAAGTGACCTCCTACATGCTTGGGTCTTTGATACGAAGCTAGATGGATGAGTAAGGAATGTGTTGGGGTGTAAGAATCTTGGTTTATATGTCTAACGTTCTGTGAGTGTCTTGCTTGGATGTTTCCTCTCTCACAGAATCTCCTCGGCACCCACTTGGTAACAGTCAAATAAGTCCCACCACGCACACACAGGGGGGACATGCTCAAAGCTATGTAAACTGTTAAACAAGCGCCAAATATTTACTCAGTTGATTTCACGGTCGATATCATGTTCAATCTGTCCGAAAAATGTGTCAGCGACAAAATGGCGCTGGCAATGAAATTTGCACAGCTTTTTTTCTACATGAAGGCCAGACCCCGCGACATTATAACCGAAGGCTCAGCGCAGACAGCAAGCTAGAGATTCTTTTTATTGATTAGTAATAACGTGATTGCGTCCGGCTACAACAGAGCCATCGCGGGGGGAAAGTGGGCCAATGTAAAGGGAGGGGGCAAAGATGGGGAGCGTGGCAAAATTTAGGCCACAGCCCAACGGGGCTTGGTGAATGCATGCGTGTCATCGCGCCGGCATGCGTACTGAGGCGTGCTCGGCGTCGCTGTGTCTGCGCAAGCTTCACTTGGCGTTGGGAGATGCACTGGACTCCGCGCTGAGGTAATGCATTTCTTTTTTCCCTCCACTGCTGGTGGATTAATTCACGCCCAATTGAGGTAAGACATTTTACTCTGTTAGGCCACAGACCACCACTCCGCCCTTCTCTTCTCTTCTCCTACCCAACTCTTCTCTCACCCGATATGTCGAGGGCTGCTTGGTGGTTACCAGAACCACAAACCTGTGAGTCATGGTAACGTAGCTTCATGGTTCATTTCTCGTGACTTTTAAGTAAAATGCTCAATCAAGTGTTCAGACATACCCATGCCAACAGGCAAAGACATGTCTTGGTTTATCTGCAAAAAAAAAAAAATCCCTCCAAAGGCATTTGAAAAGCTCAAGTCAAATTCACCAGCCTTGATTTATGAGAGTATGGCCTTGATTCATACAAATCACAATGTATAGCAATGGAAACTTATTCACAGCTTGTAAGTTTGACTCTCAGTGGTAGAATGTGTACTGCTTGATCTTTACATTCAATTTTACTCAACTTTAATGGTGGAGGTCATATGAAAAGTCCAAAGATAATTCTTTTTTCTCATGCTTGTTATCCAAGATGATCATTATTATCATTTCAGACTGCATGAAAGAGGAACAAAACTTTATTTTGCTCTGCCTAATTCATTTTCTCAAAACAAAACTGTGTCATGTCAGCCATTATTCTATGAGCTGGATTTTTCACTGCACTTACAACACTAATACTGATTTATCTAAAGACACAGCACTAATTTCACAAATATGTGACATGCAAAAAAAATAAATAAATAAATAAAAATGATAATATGTAAACATGTGTAAATTCATTTCTATTCTCAGATATATTTCAAATATAACCAAAAAAAAAAATTAAATACATTGTACAATGATTACAGGAACTCAATGTATTACAAAATAAATCAATGTCATTACATAGCCAAAAAAGAGAAAACAAAATAGGTTGGTACAATTGCTTGAACAGAGGCAAAATCAAGAGCCCATACAATCACACAAAGACAGACAGACAGACAGACACACACACACACACACACACACACACACACACATACACTAGAGGATTATGAACAACAAATTTATTATGAAGTTGGGTCACACTGAATGAAAAACTTCCAAAACTAGTATTATACTTCTGTACTGAAATTTTTCTTTACCTCCTTTTTTTTTCCTTTCTGCCATCTTCTTTGCATGGGACACTGATGAATTTGTTTGCATTATCGATTGTCTCTCCCCCAGCCCCAGTACTTGTCTCCCAGCGGGAGAAACAAACCCACTGAGCAGCTTGCTTCTCGTTATCGGCACACGGCGACAAACCGGGGCAGCAGCAAAAACAGGCATATATCTACACATCCGTGTTGATACAGAAGGCTACGCGGGGAATCGTTTCCGATAAAAAAAAAGAATGCATGCAAAGGGGGGAGAACTGGTCTATTATATGGATTAGGTGAAATGCACGGTGGGAAAACAGTGGTCATAAGATTGGCAGCCAGGTACAGCCAAGCTTGGGTCGGTCCATGTTTAATAGCCGCAAGCAATTATTGTAGCGGGGCTGGTCAGTTCGGCCCAGCTTTATTGCCCAGTCCCCCTGAGATTTCTGCGGAGAATTATCTACCATTGTATTAAAGGCAACAACGTCATCAGCTAAATTCGTGCGCAATGTCATTACAGGTAAACCCTCTGCGGGAAAAGTGAATAAAAAGGTGAAGTAGTCAGGGAAAGTCAAGAGTCTGTACAGAATTGCAAGGTGGTGGCGTTGACACTGGAAAATCTGTGTAAAAAGTCAAACATAGCTTTGAGATGAAGATAGTCAGTTGTTGTTGTTGTTGTTGTTGTTGTTGTTGTTGTTGTTGATGATGAAAGTGTGAAAAAAAAAATTTCAGGGTTTAGGCAGGTGAAATCTGATAAGTTACAAAGTTTCATACTCCTGGCAATGATATCTAAAGTGTCCAGTAAATCTAAAAACAAATCATGATAAAAGATATTCAATTTAACTCAACCTTAAAATACCCCATTTTGGTAGTTTCTGTAACTCAGTGATTCAGCATACACATTGCTTGTTTGTACAGTCAAAAACATGCATAAAGATCATTTTAACAAAGTGACAAAATACGAAACCTGATTGTGTTTGGGCACTCTAACAACACCATCCCCCCCCCCCCACCACCCCACCCACCCGGAAAAAAAAAGAGTGCTAAGAAGCCGAAGTTCTACAGTATAGATGTAGTGCAACGAATGCATCACAATGCTATCGTGAAATCGCTGAGCTGCATCTACTTTCAGAGGACATTGACACCTAGACACCTAGAATGATTTTACATGTACAATTGTACCCACTGATTGTACCTTGGTAGGAATTATGGTTACCGAGGGAACCACAAAATCTGTCTGGCCTCGGAAGCACCAACCAGGGAGCAAAGCTTAATCCCTTCTTAAGCAGATTTCGGAGGAAGAGGGGAGGTTTGACTTACTGAATGGAATCACGAATTCTCCTCGGTGCCCATTTGAAGTTTTGGAAGCAAAAAAAAAAAAAGGAATATAAAAAGATTTCACTACAAGCATTCCATAATAACTAAATTCATGCTGTCTGTTCTTTGCTGTACATGACATGTGTAGGGTCCGGCAAACTGTGATGGTGATCTGTAGTCTCCAACAAGCTCTATATTTTTAAAGGTAGGGAATCCCATTTGCATGCCTTAAATGAAGAGTTGTATAAGTACAGTGGTATGTTGAAGAGAGTATCATTTTAGAAACTCCCATAAAGTATTGAAAGTGGAAGGTAACATTTAGTACATTTTTATTGACCGTTAGATTTTGAATTGAATTTTTTTCGGGGCTCACCGTAAATTCCAATACATTACTAGGCTACCTTTGCAGACCCATGCACTGCATGTATGTCCATCATGTATATTTTGTGAAGAAAGTTCATCAAAACTTACAAACATTTCTATATACATTCTTGCCACACACTCTATATGTTATTACATCAGCTCTTATACTTTTAGATTTGTGTTTATGGATAAAAAAATACAGAAGACTGCAACAAAAAGGCTTTAGTGTGGCTGACACACAGAACTACTGAGTAGTTGAGTTTTGTGCATTATTCAAATTGTAGATAACTGTTGACTTCCAAATTTCTCAGCAATGGCCTAAACAAGTCTCCTGAGGTTCATATTTAATGTTTTGCTGCATTTTGGGAGGTCTGTAAAAGGTATCCCCTACCTTTAAAGGAAAATTTCTGTGAATATTTCAACTTTGAAATGCATTCCTCTCTTTCCAACTTGTGGAGTTTGATGACTCAGTATAATTGTTTTATTTCATCTTATTTCCCTTTCCAGAGTAATGATGACAATGCACCCCTAGAGAAAAGGAAGAGAAGGAAAAATGTTCATTTGTGAATATTTCTGGTGATTTCCTTTTTCACCAAGCAAAAAAGGTGACAGACACTGGTGGAATACTGTTTGACATCCCACCCTGCTCTTAAAGGAACTATGCAGTGTAGATGCAAGTTGACTTGCATTGAATCACAATACCCTGATCATCACTTACGCCGCAAAAAGAGTATCTAAATATGTGTCATGTTTATCTATACTAACATTTCTACATGTTTCCTTGCAATGTATTTTGTTAATCATATCATAAAGTAACATGGAGACATGCAAATACATTTTATGCTCAGGAAAGGGAAAGGTCCAAGTACTAATAATATTAGTACCTTAGCAATGACTGACTGATATCACTGGCAGAATCTTGGTTTGAAAGGGTTTTGTTTTTGTTGTTGTTGTTGTTTTGTTTTGTTTTTGTGGGTGTATCCAAGTAAGCTAAAGAAAATAGTAGAAAAACTGTCATAAGATATATGACACATTCATTTGGCCTCATAAGTGATGTTGAGGGTATCATGAATCAACAAAAGTCAACATGCATCTGCATTATATAGTTCCGTTAAATGTCTTGCCTGAGAAATACTACTACTGAAAAGTGGAAAGGGAAGCTGGTGTTCTCACGAATGAATACAAGGGGGAAATAGTTTGTGAAAAAACAAATCTCCCTTTACTATGATTACTTGAAGAAATGAGAAAACCACATGGACATGCCGAGTATTTGCTCCAATGCACAAATCTATCTCCGGAACTTATAGGTCAAAATGAAATGAATACTTCGTCGCAATTTAAAACTCAACCGAACTCTGCAAAAACGATTCTACAATGTCCCAATACAGCAGCCATTTCAAGATGTATTAGATTATGACAGTTTCCTTCAGCGTGATTTGATTCCATGAGGAAACTCTGCTGTTTTTACATTGAACATTTTACTCTCTTTTTTTTACAAGCAAAGTTTGACATGAAGAGCAAAATACACTCATGGGACAAAAAAAAAAACAAACATCATGGATGATTTTAATCAAGACCAAAAAAATAAAACTATGTCACAGTATCAGGCTGTACAGTTACCTGAGAAAACAGAACAATGCTGATTGGAACTCCACCAAACATGTAATATCCAAACCTTGGCATGATTGGCATGGCGAATTAAAATCAATTCTCTCTGTAATTGCTTGCCTAGATCCTTCTGCTCGATTCCCATGGCTGCATTCCTGCAATAACCTTCAGCTTGGATTAAGACAAAACAAAAACAAAAACCTAAACAAAGCCAGGGCCTAGAATGTGGAAACTACTTTTCATGCGGGAGTCTTCATTTAGGCTCCCACTGTTTGGGCGAATAGGAAGCATTCTCATTATCAGCCAATTATCGCAATTTGAACAGTTGTAATTACGAGCCTGCACGGTACACGTCAGCCATTTCTTTTGTATACAGTATTTGCTGGCGTATAGGCCGCAGTATTTTTCAGAAAAATAAAAATGAAAAGTCGGGGTGCGGCCTTTCTGGCGGCAAAACCAAAATGGGTCTCTGCCTGCAACCCGGCAAATCGAGAGTAAAACTAACACATTTATACATGTATGGGACTACACAATAGGTAACCAACGAGGAAACCATCCCCCGATGATATGAATACCGGTATACAAATCTTACAAGCAAAGCTGCATTCCGTGTTTGTTTCACAACTTGACTTTCCTCATCAGTGTGTCCTCTTTGTCTTTTCTATGAAATCCAGGAATCTTTGTATTTGTTTTTGTTTTTACTTCAGCTGGTGATGGGGGGGGGGGGTGGGGGCAGGAAGAGGGGAATCAAAATGTTCCCATCTATATTAGATAGCAGCGGTAAGATGGAAGGTTTTTGTAGCACAGGCACCTGGCGATGGTAGACTCATCCAGGTACATCGAGATTGGCACCTTTAATTGTCAATAGGACTGGGTGAGATGACAGAATACTTTGTGAGTACCTGTGGTTTGGTGGATAAGTCCTCGACTTTAAAAGAAGAAGTCCAAGGTTCAAGTCCTTGTCAGCAAATACAGTCATGTACATATTTTGCAAGGCTACTTTACCTGCTTAACTTGATATACCTTGTGTAGGTATATAAATGATTGTATTACAATACTGGAAATATAAAAATTGCAGGGCCTGTGTACATTTTGTGTATATTAGATTCTTCTCATGATTATCATTATTATCATTATTATTATTATCACCATCATCATCATCATTATCCATTATCAATCTTATGATGATGATTATCAATATTATCATTTTCATTATCATTATTGTCGCTTTCATCAAACAGGTTTTGCTATCTTCACACACCACACAAAAATGCAGAAGAAATCTTAGGCACAAACTTCCGAAATAAATTATCACCTAAACTATGTCACACAAACAGAGAAATGGAAGTGAGAGGGATTTTCCCTGGTGCGTTGGTTTGCATGCGCAACACTGGGATCAAAGGGATGCAGGTTCAAATCTTTCCTGATGACAATGTACCCTGGATCTGCTACCAAGCAAGAACACTGAATGCAGACTTCGCAGACTGACCTCGACTTTCTTGATGAATTTTTCACAGTAGCATGGTGTGTAAATGTGAAAGAAATAATCCCAGTCAAGAAGTGCTCATGCACTGTTGGTGACTTTGAACAATTACCGCAGTGATGATGAATAAATCAATTTAAACTACTGTGTCGTGTACTAAGAATGTGTAATGTCTTTGTTACCATGACTATCATTTATACAATTTATACCACTGATATCACTTCTATTGTTGCATTGCTTCATTACCTCTTTGTGTGCCCAGGGCCTTAACTTAACTTGCCAAGCTTTTCTACGAGCATTCAGTACAAATGTTACTCATCCAATCCATCTTGATGAGTACTGTATTTGAAATGACCAAAGTTTGATAAGGTATTGACTCTAAGGCTTAGTTATGGGCTTCCCAATGACAGTACTTTGGAGTACTCCCTCATAGATATTTTATATGTACTTGTATTTCACATCAGTCTCAAGTGTACAAGTGTCTGACTGTGCAATAATTGATGTACCACATGTTTTTGGTAACTTGCATTACTTTGAAATGACAATGTCATTAACTTCTATGCTATAAAAGAAATAAGTGTACACTCTGTAGAAATATCAACTAATGCAACAATGCATTTCTGTCATGGACAATCAAAGTAATTCATTTCAATTCAAATTTGGCTGAGTTGTAGTCTAGCAAGCCCACAAAGGTGTAGTAATGTGCCACAATTAATACATGGGCCACAGTAACAACATGGGGACTATGAGGCATAGGTATCTCTATTCACTAACAATGAGATTCCAGTATTTCAGCATGTGTGCCAATGGCAAATAATGCACAGCAAGTGTAAAAGTCTAACATTCTCTCGTGTAATACCAATGGTGCCTGCCATTGCTTGTTTGTCTCCCTCTCTTGTCCACTGACTGCACAATCCGTGCACTCTGCATCGTTTCTGGGCCACTGCAATTACGACAATTCAGCGAAAATACCCAAGCTGATTACGAGCGGTATCATGCAGAAGCGAAAGGAGAGCAGGACTCAAAAAGCAAATTCATGTAAATCACTGACATGAAAGTTGATTGAACTACTACTTTATCAGGGATGGATAATTTTTTGCAATTTATATCTTTGTTTGCTACATTGTACTTTTTGGTTGTTGTGGGTTTTTTTTTTCATCAGATATATCTGATTGTCTGTCAAAGATAAGAGTTCTTTGTAATCTTGCTATCTCATTGGGTAAATGACCTCATGGCTTTTTCAAACACGTAGTCCCACGTATACAACAATGGGGGTGGGGGAGTTTCACTGCGGCAAAATACACAAATACATCGTCTAATGGGCAGTCGTTTTCCATCACATGTGCAAATGTGCATTGTATGCTATTAGTGATTCAAATCATCTCTGGGGAATAGAACAGAGGTGAATATACTCTTCAGCCAGATTCTACCAATGGTGTACATCCTTGGACAAAAGTTTTTTGTTTGTTTGTTTGTTTGTTTGTTTGTTTGTTTTTATCTATTCTGTCCCTCTTGACCCAGATGGGTAAATAGTTGACCAAAACCAAGTGTAAGCTTCATGTTTTGTCTGATGCTTAAAACTCAAGCTTTAAAAAAAAAAAAAAAATCCCCCACACACATCTAAAACATGCACATATATGTAAGCTAATGAAAATAAAATATTGAATTTTATATATCCATTAATGTCATATGGGTGTACCAGCCTGTCAAACAACACAGGCTTTTACTGCTAACACTACGTAATTTCTCCTAATTATACTGCATGCTCTTATTTCATGGTATCATTTGCTTATGTACAGTAGCTTTTAATGTCACCATCTCTTTGCAAATTGTGTTATGAATGTTTGTTTTTTTACCTTGGAGAATGAAATAAAATCAAATTAATAACAATTACCAGCAATGCTGAATTACCATAATGGCATAGCATTCAGGGACAGCGACGATAACAAGTACTGTAGACTGTACTGGATAGAAAAGAAGGCTATATTGTATTCATGAGAGATGTTATCATTATTAATTTCATTATTGCTTGCAAGGTACCTTGTCTGTTCCACACAGTGGCTATGAAGGTTTCCTATTTACAACAATCTCCGGGCATTTGCAATGCATGGTTACTACTGTTATCACTTAGCTCATTACAATCAAGCAACCACGTTTGATGGAGGTCTCCTGTGTTTCTCAATTATCATTTCCACAAGATTAATGACATCATAAACATGGAAATGTTATCAACATTCTATGTAAGGGGGATATAGCAATATATATCACTTCATAATTTCATTATATTATTGTATTGTCACTGCACTTTATATTCAGGTATGTATCCACTTTGTGTCAATATTCAGTTATGTATTCACTATGTGCCATGTTGTTCAAATATCTTCTTATGTAAATTTTCTTTGTGTTTCAATGCAGAAAAAAAAAAACAATCCAAAGCAAACCAAGCCAAACCATCACACAAATCCATGTACTTTATGCCTAGTCTTCCTTTGTGTGTGTGGTAATCTTTTTCTCAAGTTTTCTCGTCAGTATCCATTTTCCTGTGCCTTTTCTTCTCAATGTTATTATCAGAATAACATTTCATTGTCTATTGTTGTCATATCATTGTTGTCATAAGTTTAATAAAGGGATCGTATAGCTTTGGTTGAGACTTAACTTCAGGTTTTTATCATTTTTTTTTGTTGAGATAGTGAGAAACCTCTTATGAAATATGAAAGAGCATGTAATTCCATGAGGATTTCAACGTTCATTTGATGAAAATTGGTTTTGAAATGGCTCAGATATCCAAAACAGAGTGATCCTAATAAAGCGTGGGACCCATGCACCTTTTATTACGATCGTTTTGTTTTACTTTGATTTTGGATGTTTCAGCTATTCCAAACCCGATTTTCATCAAATAAACTTTGAATTCCTCTTAAAATGGTATGCTCTGTACTATTTCATAAGTGCTTTCTTGGTATCTCGCAAAAAAGTGAAAGCCCGATTTCCATCTCCACCAACACTGTACCATCCCTTTAACCTATTTATTCATTGTTGATTTTTATGATAATATCATTGTTATCATAAGTTTAAGACATGAATGACAAGCATTTTTTTTTTTCAGACATCATCATTACCAGTTGCAGCAATGGCGATGACATTAGAACACTGTCTATGATGTCAGGGCAATTTTCAGGATATGAATTTGCAAGGTTATGAATGGCAATAAATTACCTCTTCCTTTTATTCTTTTTTTTCTGGGGGGTATGAAATTGCACTGGAGACATTAAGTGGAAGGAATTGGATGAAATCGTTGATTGTTGGAACATTGCAACATTTGACATCTAATGTAGAAAACTCGCAACATCTTGCCGAGGTTCAAAGGAGAGGCCCTGTTCACACCAAATCTCCCATTCAGTCCACTCCACAAGGACGACTAGAATGAGGCAGCTGTCGCCACGTGATCCCTCTATCTGATTGAGACACTGTAAGGGACCCTCAGGGGCTGGTGAATGACTTCAGAGACTCTGCAAACCCCTCGATGCATTCACAGGTACCCCGGTATGACATTTCTTTTCCCGACCCGAGCACATTCATAGACACTCAGTAAAGTGTTTGGGAACAGATGATCATGAATGATGTATATCAACACACAAAAACATATAGGTACAGTCTGTACTATGTATGTTTAAGCAGTTCCTACATGTAGCATGTCTGCATGTTTGTACGTAAATGCACTACCTTAAACTTTGCAGAAACAACAGACACACACAAAAAAAAAGAAACCTGCTCAGATGGTACATTCTTCATCCACTGTTTTGTTTGTTTGTCCGTTTTTCCCCCTCCAGACCCCGGGGGGGGGGGGGGGGGGGGGGGGGGAATATCTTCGCTGAAGAAATAGTGGAGATTGTCTGGTCATCAATTATCATTCCCTGCTCATCATTTCTTTTTAATGATAAAGATGATTCCCATCCATGGGAGTGGATGGTTAGATGGTCTCATGAGGATGGTTAGATGGTCTCATATTGAGGTAAGTCCCTCTCAGATCTTTAAACCATGATGCCTTGGCAACAACAGCTTCTGCTGTTTCTTCATACCTATTAAAAACCATTTTCTCATGGCTATCTCTTTCGTTAACCTGTTGAGGATGGGCTGATTTTGCTATAACACGCATTTCCCATAGACACCTGCCCGAGTAAACTTGGGACCTGGCCTCAACAGGTTAATCAACCCATACATATTCTCATCATGTCCGAAAAATCTATCGGCTGTGTGAATCTTGTGCATTATATCCAAAATCTATGGAGATTTAAAATTCTTGTAGCAAGCGGATTAAAGTATGTGTGTCCCTTTTGCAACTCTGGAAATTAGATTCCTTTCATTAAAAAAAAAAAGAAAAAAAAAACTGGTATGCTGTAGAGGAGGGTAATTGTGACCCTCCTGAAAAATGACAACACAGAACATTTTACATGACAAAAGGAGAAACAATACTCTAGCTTTCAAGTGAATTTATTCAACAAAAAAAATACCACCATTATTCTTTGTATAAAAAGAGACTGTATTCTGGAGTGACATGGGGTTAATTTTTCATTTCGCTTGATAAAACTCTGAGGTGTATAACCATAAGATTGCACACACAATGCTCGGAGACACTATTGCAGCACGCAAACTTTTGGTGACGTTTGCAAAAGGAATACACAACCTTTAAGTCATAGTGTACCCTGGTTATGAAAAAAAGTCACTCATGATGCACATTATGGCCATTAGTACAATTAGCATGTACATTGTTTATGAGTGTCTAGTTATTTTGATCAAACTCTTGGGGTTGTAATTCTTTATGTGCACCATTCTGACTACCCTGCACAGACCAGTCTGTAAAGTGTGCATAATGGAGCATTTTACCTGTTAGCTACCACTAGAGGGCGCCAAGTTAAAAGCTTGCAGATACTAGGAAAGATTCTTTTTATGAAAGAAATACAATTTGTAGGAGCATGGCTATATCTTGGTAAATATTATTTTGTTGAAACTATAGTTTGTTTCTTTGTAAAAAAATGGTGTGCTAATTTCTATCAGATGTCAAACTAAAATTTCATCAAGTTTTATAGGCACGATGTTTTCATATCTTGCAAAGACAACAGATGCAATCAACAGAACATAATTATTCTTCACAAATATGATCAACTGTTGACTAGATCATTCCAAATATTTCTGAGCATCTACAGTTGTCACAATTACAGCCACTTTAAATGCCATCAAAGCAAAAATGGTGGTATGACTCTAATGGCTTTAAATTTGACACTCTAGTGTTTAGGGCAATTGAAATTAAGTGCATCCATGAGATGGGCTAATATTTGCTCTGCAAATATAACGATCAGAGTTCAAGCAAATATATCACTCAACTGACAGGGAAAACAAGATTTCAATCATTTTGTGTCATTGGGTAATGTGTGCCAAAGAGTACTTCATTGATTGGCATTGTTGTTTACAAGGGATAAATATATGCAAAGGCCATATTGCCACAGATAACAATCCTCTGCTTATTACATCGTGGTGGAATGAGTTTTGCGACGAGAAATAAGTGCGGCACAGAAATATCACGTTTGCGAAGTGACTTCTACCTAACGTTCTGATGCCTGTCCATTTAAACCATCCACACAAACTGTGCAGCTACTACAGACACCACGACTATTGTTACACTACATCACAAACAGTGTGGTGTTCTTGCTTTATATTTCTTACGATTTTTCATAGAGCACTGTGTCAATGGAAAGCTCAAACATCAAGATTCTCGAGGTCACAATATTTTGCATGAGAGTGTACTCACAGTCACAGGGAGTCAGTAAGAAAAATAATCTCTCCTTCCCGCCAATGTGTTAAAGGGATGGTATAGTATTTGCTGAGGTGAGAATTCAGCTTTTAACTTTATGTGAGATACTTAGAAACCACTTTATGAAATGTTTGATAAA
The DNA here is from genome assembly GCF_040938485.1 of Diadema antillarum. Taxonomy (NCBI): domain Eukaryota; kingdom Metazoa; phylum Echinodermata; class Echinoidea; order Diadematoida; family Diadematidae; genus Diadema; species Diadema antillarum. Next base: position 3,519,110 of record NW_027270959.1, read on the forward strand.
GAGCATATAATTCTATTAAGAGGAATTCAAAGCTTATTTGATGAAAATCGGTTTTGAAATGCTGAGATATCCGAAAACAAAGTAAAGCAAAGTGGTCCTAATAAAAGGTGGGTCCCACCTTTTATTAGGCTTGCTTTGTTTTGGATATCTCAGCCATTTCAAACCCATTTACATCAAAATAAACTTTGAACACCTCGCAAGAATCATATGCTCTTTCATATTTCATGAGGTTTCTCATTATCTCTCATAATTACCATAGAAAAATATTTCAGACCTCAAACCCCATCTCAACCAAAACTTCACCATCTCTTTAAGATTTGGCAGGGATGGACCACAAGAATCGACAGACCAAAATAAAGTAGACTGTGCAATTATTCATAAAACATACAAATCGTCAGGACTCAATACTGTGATTTTTTTCCTATCAATTAACACACAATCAATTTTACCTATTACTTTTTCCTCTTTCTTGCATCATTACTTCTGATTTAATAGTGTGAACCAATTTTTGTGCACTCCATACTTTAACATCATCATCAGCTACAGAAGTTTGCTTTAGTGCAGGTTCCATCATATTTCTCTAGCTTGCAATTGCTTTGTCCACATGATATTGACAACTTGTATTTTGTACACAGCTGACTCCAGATACAATGAAGTCCTCATGAATGGTAGGTTGTAACTTTCATTATATCATGATTTTTCTTAGAGCCAAACAAGTAAAGTATATGAAGATATATCTACTAATTTGGGGACCTGATTTTTTACTTTATTATGACATGTCATTATAACTGAGCTTGTTATAATGGGAGTGCCCTGTAATAATGGTTACATATTTCTTCTCCTCTGAATGGATTATCATGATGGGTGCATGCTTCTTCATTACAAATATTTTGAGGTTTTATGATATGTGAGGAACAGTGCACTGAATTGAGTTGATTCAATGTCAAGCTAAATTTTGACATCTGTGAAAAAGTTTGAAACTAAAATTCACCACTTTTCGATGACAAACTCTCCGAAAAGTCAATGAAGATAAAGTGAATGAAAGGATGAATAGATAGTATAAAAAGTTGAAAATTTGTAAGGATGAGAAAATACACTCTCGCTAGAATAAGCCCCAAAATCTTTCAAAGAGGGATTTGGCTGCATGTGACTTACTTAAGGCAGGATTAGAAGCGGGGTACAAAAGGGATTAATGCTGAGACACCCTGCAAGGTGCTTGGTGGGTGCATCAATAGAGCACCTTTCACGATGCTGCTTTAGTGGACAACCTTGATACGATTTTCTTCAAACCTTGGTGTAGCCGGGTAGGCTGAGTCGAGGGAAAATGAAAAACTGGATCTTAATCCTGCACACTGAGACAGTTAATACATTCAATCCCTGAATTATTATGCACACTCAAACAAATGCAGACTTGTTTTTTTTTCCAAATTCTACTATACATAAGGATGGGGCAGGAATAGTAAATACTGAATACGCCATATTACACAAGTGTATCTTACGGGGTTTTTATGTTTGCAAATTTCATGATTCGGGCATTGTTGTTGTTGTTGTTTCATTTTCCGTCTGAGAAGACGGCTGGATTGCCCATATTCAGCTGCAAAAGCTGTTCTTCCATGGGGTCTGTCTGGATGTGAGGCAGGACTGCTTCAGCGACTGATGAGTCTGGTGCTTTTTGTGAAATTTACGACACGCAAAAATGTGAACTCTGATTCTGACATGAATGTAATGTGCACACTTACATAACTGTTGTACTCTGTGATTGTGAATTTGAGCAAAATTTAACCAATTTCGCAAATTTGTTGGGAAGTCCCGATTCAAGAAATATTAGACTAACTAAATATAAAGCATGTATATACATTAAATGAAAACACAGTATTTGTTGTTTTCAGCTTAGTATATTGCATATTTATAGGAGTGTGGAAAAGTAATCATGAACTAAAAAAAAAGATTTAAGAGAGTATCAAAATAGAAATTCAAAACAGAATGACACCCATATGTCCATGCATCTATTACATTGTTATACAATCCCAGGCTATTCATAATATTAGGAAAAAAAATTTCCTACAATTTGAGAAACTGAATTTTAACAGAAACAACTCTCCAAGAGACCTTTGCACAGATGCATGAGATTTAGGCGTGTACACAGACATGAGGATGAAAGAAAAACTTGCTATATTCCTCTCCCCCTTATCTATATGCAGTGGGCCCTGTCATGATTTACAAGTAAACTCACGTCTCCGTGGAAACATAATCCAAGTACCTCGGCTCAGACATTTTAGCTCTTGATCTGAGATGCATCTCTTTTTTTCTCTCAATCTCTCCCTCCAAATCTCTTCATCTCTCACTCTAAATATCTTTCTCTTTCAACATCCACAAAATATATCAGTATTGCCTGTCTTCTCCTCTTAAACTCTGTCTGTCTCTCTCTCTCTCTCTGTATAGCCTATATACATATGTGTATTATATCTTTATATTTCATATATCTTCCTATTATATACTATATATCTTTCTTCACACAGCTTTCTTTCATTATACAAATTATTGCTCTTTAATAGCAAATCTACATTACTGCCTCTTTCTTTCTTCCTTTATATATCTCCCCCTTTTTTATATCTATCTCTGTTTATATATATATATATATATATATATATATATATATATATATATATATATGTAATCTCTCTCTATCAGTCTCATAACAGCTATGTGCTTCTGCAGCTCTCTCTGTCTCTCTCTGTCTCTCTCTTTATATACTAGAAAATGTGCCTCTCTTTTTTCATCAGTCTCATCAAATTTATGTGTTTCTGCATCTCTCTCTCTCTCTCTCTATGTGTGTATGTGTATATATATATATATATATATATATATATATATATCTTTTTTTATCTCTCTTTCGTTATATACTAATATATATCTCTTCTCCCTCTTTTGCTCTCATTGAATCTGTCCTAATCATTATCAAGATGAAGAAGAGATAAACATATGATATCTACAAGAAACAGATGCAGCAACAAAAGAAAATCTTAGAGCAGTATCTGGGTGTACTCTCTATTCTAGAGAGATCACGATTCCCCTACTGAGGCTGTCTGCATACCATCTTGAGATATCCACTACTAGCAAAACAGCTGACTCGCTAAGTCTATCGCTGTTACATAATCTATGAATAATGATTATAATGATAATGATGACACTAATGATAATAACAATAATAATATCAATAACAACAATGACAATCATCATCACAATCATAATCATCACAGCAAGACAGAATAGAACAAGAGGAAATAGATAAAGTAGATTTCAGGTTAGGTCTGTATGTTTTTTTTTCTAACATTTACTGCCATGACAAAGTGTAAAGGTCAGGAATATACGATTATATCCTCTTTCCATATTTCATGGACTCTTTGTTCAGCACATTTCTGCTTTTCCACATCTGACTCTACCTCTTCACGTACAAATAAGATTCAATTCTCTATTCAAACTCCATCAAAAATCGCCAGTGGCAAGATGTCTCAGAAAACAACTCTCTCCACAGATGAAAATTGCAAGGACATTTCCAACACTTTCTCTCTCTCTCTCTTCAAAAAAAAAACAGAAAAAAAAGGCCTGAGCATTGTTCTATTTTATGCCTTTTAAAGCTTGAGACTGTATTAAGGTTGGATCACAATAAGTGACATTTCTTATCAGATCATGTTACAGCAATTTGAAGCTCAGCAGTGGGTGTTGAGACCTAGCACAAGGCCAAAACCATTTACGGATGCAGAATTAGATGTACCCCTACCCTCAAAGAAGCCCCTAATGCAGTTATCTGAACGTTTCCAAGGAGCAGAACAAACGTGATTTGACATCCACAGTGGGCGGGACTGCATAAAGTAGAAATAGCATTCTTGACAGAAGGTTTTTGAAACGATGATATCCGGAGCTGTATAACGATCTTTCACCTTGTTTTCTGCGAACATCGTCCAAAACACATTTCACTGTATCAGAGTGCTTGTAGTGTGCTTTTAGGCATTGCCTTCATGCTTTAGCACTGTCTGCCAAATAGAGTTTATAAATATTGTATGACACACAAGGTTTCTGGTCAGCTATTCATACAGAAAAACTCCTGTGGCAATTTCTAGACTGATTATAAAATACCTGAGCAGGAAGAGTCTACATGACTCCCTCTTTGAAGTTTCAACAACTTTTTGTCTACCCTGGGTATTCCCGTCATCAATACTGTTATGAAAAATATAATTTCTTGCCATTCCAGGCATAGAAAGATTGAATGCAAAATAGAGTTTATAAATATTGTATGGACACACAAGGTTTCTGTCAGCTATTCATACAGAAAAACTCCTGTGGCAATTTCCAGAATGATTACATAATATCTGAGCAGGAAGAGTTTGCATAAGACCCTCCTTGAAGTTTCAACAACTTTTTGTCTACCCTGGGTATTCCTGTCATGAACACTGTTATGAAAAATACAATTTCTCGGCATTCCAGGTAGAGAAAAGTGGTGTTGAGTAGAGTTAAAAGGACTGTACAGTACTGGTTGGGGTGAGGATTCAGCTTGTAAGGTTTTGCAAGATGTTTAGAAACCACTCTATGAAATGTTAAAGAGCATACAATTCTAAGGGGAATCAAAAGTTTATTTGATGAATATCAGTTTCGAAATGACTGAGATCTCTAAAAACAAGGGTAAGACAAAGAGATCCTCATAAAAGTCGTGGCCTGTCAATTTTATTAGGATCGCTTTTTTGGATATCTCAGCCATTTCAAGGCCAATTTTCATCAAATAAACATTGAATCCTTCTTGAAATTACATGTTCTTCATATTTTATAAGAGATTTCTCATTATCTCATCAAAAAAATCATATACAATACATGAATCCTCACCTCAACCAGTACTGTACAGTCCCTTTAGTGTCTGTATGGTAAAGCCCTTTATATTAATTTTGCCATATCATTAAATTGTGTGAGTTCATTGGTATTGGCATCATGGTACATGCTATGTGGACAAAGTGTAATTTGAAAACATAAGTTTCTCAGTGCATCTATTCATCCATCTATCACCCTGTGCCCACAGGTTAGAGAATGAATCAGAGAAGCCATCAAACAAAATAATTGCATTAGATTTAAACCCACCTAGTCCCAGAAACCATATTCCTGTGCCGTGGTGTGTATCTTTTACAAATTTTGCTATTCATTTATTTGTGTGTGCGTGCTTGTTTGTGTGTGTGTGTGTGTGTGTGTGTGTGTGTGTGTGTGTGTGTGTGTGTGTGTATTTAATGAGGTGCTACAGACTTCTTCATTTGAGCCTTCTGTTTTTATTGACAATTTTTTTTTCTTGTGGCTGAATTTTCACAAGCATCTTAGTTGCTACATGAGTATTGTAAAACTTATTCTAATACAGGAAAGACAGATCAAATGAGCAAAGTTCCTATATCACTCTCAAAGTCACATTATGATGTCACTTTGTAATCATGAACTATACAAGCTTTGTAGATTTAATCATCCCATCTACTAAATCTTTCATCCCATACGAAATACCCAGTGGTATTCAGAGTTGGTAATTTAATGATAATAAGGTAATTGCGGCAGCGAAATTGTCACACAGTTCAATGGGCAGAGGCAAAAACAAATTAATAAATAATAAATAAAATGAAATTGAGTGAAGATGCATCTGCATGTTCAAATGAGAACTCCACTCCATGACTAAATGCCCTCTTATCCAGTTGTTTAACCCACTCCATTCTGACTTAAAGTCTCCAAAGAACTTACACATGACTGACCCACTTTCTATATCGAGACAGATTTTAAAAAAGGAATAACACAATGCTGCTTGTTTGATAATAGATACATACATCTCACAAAACCAGCCTGTAGGAGACACTGTCTAGTTTCCATGACAACAAGATGGGGGCATCACCAAACACTTCCTGTATATTCTAAAATGACACAAACTTTCAACCAGCCACTGATAATAAGACCACTGAAACAGAAGGGTGGTCAGGAGAGTTATGGGGGATTTCCCTGAAATAGTGAGAGGGAAATTCCCTTCCCCTCTTGTGAATCTCAAAGACGCCACTTAATCTTCTCCCATAAGTTCAGCTTTTTTCAGGATAATCTTCAAGACTCACACTACAATCCAATTTTCTCTGTCTTTATCAGTCTTGTTTAACCCATTGCTTCCAAAACTCTGGTGGATCCTATATAATGGTGGTACAGATGTCAGAATCCAGCAGAGAATGGGTTAACCAGACAGATTATGAAAGCATCTCTGGTGCTCTTCTTGCAATGACAGAAAAGGTCAAGGTAGGTACGTGTCTACACACGAACTGACCACTGGCCATTATACAGTGGAAGAATCAAGCTGACCGTTGACCATTACCATATGAGAGCAGCCCTACTGGCATGCTAGCATTCTCAGCTGTGATGTTAAAGGGATGGTACAGTTTTGGTTGAGAAGGAGCTTAAAGGTCCTGTTTACCTTTGGGAACAGTGATTTCAAAAATTTACAAGATATGACATTTGATGCATATGTGTAGGTCTGTTGTACCATAAAACATCCTATCATATAAAATTTTCGCGATAAAGAATGAAATAAAAGGAGATATCTGTATTTTTGTCAATAAACCGTAACTGTAGATGGTTTAGTCTGGAAACATTTTAATTATAACTATTGTTCACATTTTTTATATTTAACAATACTTAACATCTATTTTACCAATTAAAATTTTTCAGTGGCTGTTTCTATCCCTAACTCACATTTTAGAACTATTTCAAAATGCTAATGCTGGGTTTTTGTTTCATCTGCAAAAGGTAAATTAGGCCTTTAAGGTTTGCAACATTTTTTTATGATGACTTTTAGTGATAATGAGAAACCTTATAAATATGAAAAGTGAAAGAGCACATAATTCTGAGAGGAATTCAGAGTTTATTTGATGGAAATTGATTTTGAGTTGGCTGAGATAACCAGAACAAAGTGACCCTCATAAAAGGTGACACCCACCTTTACTTAGAATCCCTTTACTTTGTTTTTGGATATCTCAGCCATTTCGAAACCGATTTTCATCAAATAAACTTTGAATTCTTCTAGATTTGTATGCACTTTTTCTTTTCATAAAGTTGTTTCTTAGTATCTCGCAAAAAGCTAAGCACTCTTCAAATTCCATTATTTGCTGGGGTAGTTCCTTGAGTCAGACCAGCAGTTGATGCGGCAGTTCAGATTCATGATTGATCTTGCTGAATTAAATTCATCTCAGTGATATCAAAGCAGTTAGACTGATGATTTTTCTTTTTCTCTTTTTTTTTTTTTTGGGGGGGGGGGGGGAGGAGGAGGGGTGGAGTCTGATCTACACTGGGTATCATATGCCAGGTACACTAAGGTAGCAAGAGTAGTTAGACAAATCTAATGATTCTACGCCATCAGAATAAGACTCTACATGTTACAACAAATGGAATGAAAAAGTGAAGATTTATTAAAGGCACAACTACATTGGATGAAAAAATTCTAGAATTTCTCTAATTGCTTTACCACTGGAAGTTGCTTCATATTTATCCATGCATTATACAAATGTCAAAAATAAATGCAAGAAAATAGTCACAAACTTTCCTGTTTTGAATGAAAATTTGAAGGGAAAAAATAGGGCTTTGATGGTTATGGTTGTTATGTTTTGTTTTGTTTTGTTTGTTTTTTTGCAAAAGAGCAACTTTTACATCTTTGAATGTATATATACAAACCAACAGGGGATATGTGAGGCGATCACATACACACACACACACACGCACAAGGATTTTACATGTAACCTACGTAATGAAGAAATTGGCATATTGATTTGTTTCATCATACTGCTTCCCTTAATTTCTCTGTGTGTGTCCCCATACCATTCATCAGGCAGCCATCACGCTACCATTCCCCTTTAAGTCTAATGCAGTATGATGGCATCAAAGGAATAGTCCATATTTTTCCCACTTTGAATTCAACGCCAGCCTCTCCGCATCAGTAGAAAATCATTCTGAAAGGCCGATCAGAGCCGCGAGTCGACTATAAAACTCCGGCATTACCAGGGCATCCACGAACATTTCCTGTCAATCCAGCCCACGGACCATGAATTATGGATGACTGCGAGATCGCCACGGAGACAAGAGCCATTGAGGGATGAGCGAATGCTCTTCCCCAATAATCTGCAGCAGCTTTTTTTTCTCCCCCAGATTCACTCAGCTAGCACTATCGCGAGGATGCCATCGTCGGACCTTAGCTCGTGAATTCCTCTGTATTTCTCTCCTAATGCAAACATTTCCCCCTTCTTTGCCGTGCACATATTTTCTCCCTTTTTTGTTTTTCGCATGCCGAGATGAAAAGAGATTTTGGATGCAGAATCTGCTTCCCTCGAGGAGCCAGAAACACTCTGCAGACATCTACCCATTTACCATCCTTCTAAAGGGCAAAGAGAATGATATTCACCATGAAGTCAATGACATATGCATCACACATATTCACTGATATCGAGTTGCCGTAACAGACACACATGTATTGTTTCTCATGCAGTATTGCCAGATAAAAACCACAAGGCCGTCACTCTACAGACGCCAAGGTCATCCTCTCATACATCTAAAAACTAATTAGGCAACGCGCTTCATGTGCCCAGGCATTTAGCTTCACTTGGTGAGTTTTCTCATCAACATTTGATAGCGATCCCTCCAAGCTTGACCTAGTTGTAAAGTTACCAAGCGAACTCAGGTGTAGCAATGTGCCTCTGTCCAATCAGGAAGGCCATGATGGCAGAGTAGGGATTAGATGGGATTAGAGGGGACTGGCTAATCTCTATTCATTGACCATTAGTCTCTGGACTTCTGCACCAAGCAGCAAAGAAAGCACTCCAGTATGTATATCAATCAGTTAATTCTCCCCCCCCCCCCCCCCCCCCCCCCCCCGTATACCTACGTGACTCTGTTCAACAATACAATCCGACACGAAGTCTACGTTCATCATCAGATGCATTCTTACTCCAAACACCCAGAGTAAAACATGGATGGGGTGATCACACTTTCTCCGTTAAAATGGGACCAAAATTGTGGAATCAGCTACCTATTCAGTTAAGGTGACTGTCATCTACAGAAATATTCAAATCCAAACTTAATACATATCTGTTACCTCTCACACTGAGGACTGTAATTGCTGTCTATAATGTTCGGAACAATTGTATTCTTTATCTGGTATATGTTTGTTTGTTGTTTGCCATTTTTTTCTCTGTTGCCATGTCTGAACATGTATATATACATGTATGTATATATCTATCTTCTCATTTTTGAAGTGCCTTGAGCACTGAAAGGTGGACCTGTGTGCTATACAAGTAGCCACTATTATCACTATTATCATTATTATTATTATTATTATTATTATTACTATTACTATTACTATTATTATTATTATTATTATTATTATTATTATTATTATTATTATTATTATTATTATTGTTAACAAAGCAGAACAAGGTTTAACACTTGGGAGGAAGATTCTCAATTATAGATGTTAAAGATAATTGGTTCTGGCACAAAACATGATTCTGGTGAAGGCTTGAAATAAGAATGATAAAAAAAACAAACAAACAAACAAACATGAGAAAAGCATGGGAGTCAGACAGCATAAATGGAAATTTTTAATGCATGAATATCTCTCCATTTCACTCAGATTTTGTTTTAATGCTTCATACCAACACTGTAGTGAGTCTTTCCCCTCAATTTCTTTCAGCAACCACAAGTCAAATCTCTCTGTCATCTTGGGAATGCTTCCACTTTCCATCCATGATGGCCGCTCTGCTGGAGGGCATTGTTGAAAATGGAGCAAAAACTTTCTTGTGATTTGGAATATTTCTTGTCTGCGTTTTTGGACAGGAGCAAAGGAATCTGCCATTTCCTCAAACATGCTTTTATATTTTGTGACATTGCATACTAAAAGACTATCGGAACGACTTAACCCATTGAGGACAAGTCCCAAGTTTACTCGGGCAGGTGTCTATGGGAAATGCGTGTTCTAGCAAAATCAGTCCATCCTCAATGGGTTAAGAGTATGGGGGATGAAGAGGAGGAGGGGGAGTCTGAAATTATCTCACGCAAGATGAAAGTTGATGTAACTCTTTCAAAAATTCTTTTTATGTTTACAGTTGTGTCAAAATGATGTTTGATTTAAAAAAAAAACCAGGGTCATGAATTCACAATTAAAGCATGCATGCACTTGGAGAAAAGAAGAGCTTTTGCCGAGTCTTTTTGCCATTTTCTACAAATGCTCCGGACTTCAGTCACCATGGGGTAAGCCAGGGCTCAACACTAACGGTGGCCCGGTGGCCCGAAGCCACCAAAAACAGAAGTCGGGCCACCAAATTTCCCAAAAGGGCAAATTTGGTGGCCCGCCTCAGGCCACCAAAATTTTTTCAAAAGTATGTCAATAAATTTGTAACTTTTTGCGCCGGAAATTAGTAGTTAAATTTTGTTTAAAGGGAAGCAGTCCTGAGATTTTCACTGTACTGATAATTAAGAAGAGTAAAAAATATAAACTTTCACCAATTTATACGCTTGGACATCAAAAATTGTCTCCGTACGCGATTTTTGAAAAATAATTCCTGCAAGCGATCGTGAAAGAGCTGGCAAAAAGATGCTACGTAGTGCATGCCCTACTCACCAAGTTGACAGCCGTGCCTCTAAAAACCAATTTAAGTGTTCAAATGATTAGTTGCAATTTTATCATATAATGTGAAAGTTTGTAGTTTTATAATTTCAAACAAAATATTTCAAGCTTAGATATATGTAATTTACGAAAAATTAATATTGTAAACATAAATTTATATGTATTTTTAAACCAAATATACCATGAACTTGACATCAAATAGGCACGGTCGTTTTCTAGCTTCCGTCCGTGTTGCATACTTCTTAGCCTAGAAACCACTCTCACGCGCAAATCCTTACCATACCAATGTATACATACACAGTACACTCGACTCCGTCCAGTCGATTTTGGCATTCAAACCGAAGATAACCTGTGCATGAGAGAGTCGAATTCTTCAAAGAAAATATTGTTTGTATCTCAATATTTCTGTAAGTAGTCAGATAATCGCCTTTCCTCAAAAAAAAAAATATGACGTGAGCCGGGAAGGGTAAACACAGGGGGTCGTAGGGATATGATTTCGCTCCACTTTGCCGTGCATGTCCAGTCGGCACTGGCAGCAGCTAGCTCAGTGGCACTGTACTGCAGTCCAACCCCGGCTGCAGGCCCACGACGGTAAATTAAACATAGCTAGCCACTTTCCTTACCTCTCTACGCTTTTTTCCCTCGGTTCTCTTCGAAGTCGATGCTCGAGGTGTTTCTGTTTTATAACTCATGTGAGCAAATGGTCAGGATTGCATCTGGTTTCAGGAGTTTTCTCGGTTCATAACCGAGGGCCACAGCCTGCCGGTCCACGTAAAAACATCGCTTCACAAATTGTCCACGCACAGGTAGGTCACAACACGATTTCGAGATTTTGTAGGCCCTAAGTTTCTTATGTTCGGCATCGTTGTACCGATATTTCCCAGCCATACAGCTCACCTTTCACGATACTTTTGTTGGTCTGGGACAGAAAAAAGGATTTTCCTGGCAAATTTTCTGCACGATTCGAGCAAAACTACTGATGTAAGATAGCCTGACCAGACGACGCTGAATGCGGTCGCCCCTGTAGTGTACTAGCAGGCCTGTGTAGAATCGTTTCTACCTACAAATATGTACACTCTGTACGTACTATAGAACATGCATGAGCGGCGACAGGTAGGGCTGCAGCTGCGCTTGAGACTGGAAAAGTGCGAAGGGCAAACCGCGTACGGGGTGCGTACGCGTATCTACCGTAGATCTATCATCTAGTTGTACCGTCCACACGTGCGAATATAATACACAATACATACACACACATACAAACACACACACACACACAACGTAGAAACAATGTCAAATACGAGTCGGAGTAGCCACCGACGTCTTCATGCATCCGGGTAAACTAGGGAGCGTACGGATAACGAGCAAAACACAGCTGGGAAGAGTTGTGCATCGACGACGTATGACTCTCAGCCAAGACTTGCTCATTAGCATATTCACCATGCAGAGTCACACTTTTTCAACCAAAATGTACGAGCTTATTTGGTGATTTTAAAGTTTGTTTTTGGTGAAAGTAGTTCATTGGAGGTACCAACAACAACATATTTTTTTAAATTTCGTGAGGACTGTGTCCCTTTAAAGGATGGATACAAAGGACTAAATGAGTGCCTGAGAGTGAGTGTTGCGACTTTGTTGGGGTTTGTTTATGAGTAGATATGTCCAACTTCCAGTTCTTACTATGATAAAACTTAAATATTTGACTCATAAAAAAAAACAGGACTTTTCATGTTTTTTATTGTTTCTTTTTCAGGCCACCAAATTTTCCACTCGGGCCACCAAAACTTTGAAATTAAGTTAAAAAAGTTAGTGTGGAGCCCTGGGTAAGCTGTCTCCTATTGGTGGGTTTATGTCACATGACTGCTATGATCTGATCGGTATCGGTATATCATTTCAGCTGTGATGAAGTCATGAACCATTGCGACCCAACTTCCACTCAAGGTGTCCCGGCCCTGCCCATTTTGTCAAAAACCTGGGCTGCTTCTTACAGAAAAGTCCAAAGAGTTTACTGCCCATTCCCCCTTGTCGATGCTACGGAACCCCTTGGGTCCTCTCATGAGGAAAAGAGTTTGTCAGCACTAGAGTGAGGGTTGAGTGTTACTTACAGGAGGAGAGAGGATCTTCTGTTAAGATAACTAAAGCAGCTTGTAATAAACAGTAATGTTTTAGAGTTTGTTGTCCTTCTCGTACAATGGGGAGATAGAGAAATCTTCTTCCTGATTATACGACAATAATCTTAAGACTGCCACCAGCTAGCAGAAGCTGAAAGTCTTGAAAGCCAAATGACTGTTCCTATGGAGATAGCAGTGGCTGAAAGTTGCTCCTGTGGCACTTTGTTTTAAACACAAAATAGTGGAAGGAGGGAGGGAACTGACGGGAGAGGTTTGTGGATGAAGTTGAGAGATCATAGGGAGCAGGAAAATGACTACTTACAGGTGCATGGTCCCGGTGTTTTAGTCAAATGCGTACGCGGGCGCACGGCACAAGTTTCCTATAGAGACCTACGCTATCGACTCCTCTTGAGCGCTTATGCTTTGGCCCACTTCCCCGAGTCCGAAGAAGTCCAATCCACTGAAGTCAGTGGTCCGATCACAGTTCGGCTCATGATTCGGCTGAGGGGGATGACAGCTTTCGCAAACTTCTGTGATGTCATAATAACAAGCACATATGCACGCACCCTGGCATTACTACAGACTGCGCGATGTGCAGAGAATTGCAACGAAGGCAACGTTACCTAGCAACACCTACGCACTTTACTCTTGATGACAGCTCAACTTCGGTAATCTTTGTATCAATGCTAACGGTGATCGGCAGTATCATCAACAGCGCCCTCTACACTACCGGGACTATGCCCCTTTAAGGATTTCTTCAAAATTTGTTTCATTTAATATTTGATATCAAATGAGACAGGAAATATTTGGCATCATCAATTGTTAAAGACCCGGTAGCATGGGAATTCATGGCAGGCAAAATCCATTTGCTGCCCACAAGGGTACATTCGAAAACAACCAATAGCACCATTCAGGAAATACACTGTGTGTGCATCAAAGCATACGCTCATAGGTAACGGTCAATTCCAGTCGAAATTCTTTGGCTGTGTGTGTACTTCAACAGAGGTCAGTGATAGAGCTGTACACATTTTCTTCTGAGAATTCTCGCTTCTCCAATATGTGATGACATATACGGTACCCTGGGGTACCAAACAAAAATCAGCCATTTTGTTGAATTGTTTTTTTTTTTTAAAGGTTGTACCCTGGGTTGCCAAAAAGTGGGAAATTATTTTGGTGAGCCACACACGATAGCTAGCTGGAGCTAGCGCGCGCTAGCTACTGCACTGCACTGAAGCACGCGCTATTGCTAGCACAGCGTACCATGCATAACATGCAGTGGCATGGGAATGACTACAGCGTGTATGTACACGCACACAAAGCGCATGCATTTCTCTGCGGCTGTCCTCGAGTGGACGTGAGGTGGCGCTACACAACGTGGTACCCCGGGGTAACGCATGATGCATCATATATCCAAACCGGGCCAGCTTCCCCACTCCATGAATCCCCATGCTACAGGGTCTTAAAGGTCAAGGTGAGGAGTGAACACCCCCCCCCCCAAACAGAGATGAGTTGTCCTTGTTTTGAACTACGAGGGCGCCATCCTACCTCTCCTGTTGTCCCTGAGGGGTAGAGTCTCGCCCTCTAGAAGGCCACAGATGGGGTCATCCTCTGATATCGACTGCACAACGTCCCCTCTCCTTCGCTCCAGACAGGAACTGGTGAGATATAAAAGAGAGATTTAGCATTAAAGGGATGGTACAGTTTCGGTTGAGATGGGGCTTCAGGTTCCCAACGTTTCTTGATGATGATGATGATGATGATGACGATGATGATGATGATGATGATGATGATGATGATGATGATCCTAATAAAAGGTGGGATTGCTTTGTTTGATTTTTTTTTTTATATCTCAGCCATTTCAAAACTAAATTTTATCAAATAAAGTTTGAATTCCTCTGGAATGGTATGCTCTTTAACATTTCGTAAAGAAGTTTCTTAAAGTACCTCGCAAAAAGTTTTTAAGCTGAATCCTCACCTCAACCAATACCATCCCTTTAAACACTGAACTCATTGAGGATGAGCTCATTTCACTATACCACACATATCCCACAGACACCTCTCCGAGTACACTCCGGACTAGCCTTTAACAGGTTAAGCCGAGTGACTACGTATATTCATTTTTTTCGACATGTCAGACATATTGCAGATGAGGCACGCCCAGAGCTATTTTTCTTCCTTTGCAAATGCAATCAATAATCATGAGTTGTTTTAAAGTTTGTGTAGTGATGGAAATGAGAGAGAGAGGTTTACGTAAACATCATGTGTATGTAGACCCTGAGAGGACTATTGTTTGGCGAAAGAAGAGTCTAGAAAGAGGAGAGTGGGAGGAGGGAAGCGACACAGGGAGAGTAGAAGGAAGGCTAAGAGCGACCGTCAAAGGGCAGTAAGGAGCTGGAAGTTGAGGTTGCACTAATGGAGAGGGGAGAATAGGAGACAGGGACAGTTTTAAGGAAGAATAGAGTGAGAATCAGGTAAAGGGTTTGGAAGTCAGTGTGAGGAGGAAAAAGATGAACCAAAAAGGGGGAGAGGGGGGAGGTGCAAGCTGGGAGGTCACGGAGATGAGGGAAAGAAGTGATGAAGATGTAAAATACCTAACATTATACAACACCTAATTAGAATGCAGCTATCCGATTGGTCGATTACCCATCATGTGACATTTAGCTAAAAGTTCCATCGCACGCCGTGGCTGTCAGCCATGCAATTTTGTTTGAACAAAAATGGATAGCGCATGTCTGACGTCACCCATTTCCATTGACTCCCGTGTTAACTTACGATTGACTCAAAGTTTTTGTTCCATCGCACGGCTCTGATATCACAATGAACAAACATTTGCAGCGCGCACTCAACAATTACAAGCGTGCTTACAAGTGCATACTTTTGTCACTCATTTTTGTAAACAACTTCACCTGACTAGCTTCTTTCACGAATGTAAAGGGTGACTGTGACTGTGCAGCTACTCATTCGTCTTTCATGGAAAATGGTTCAATTTCTGTGCTTAATTCAAGACGTTCGAGGTGTTGTATAAAACAAATAGTGTATGGTCTTTACTCGTGCAATGAAACAAGATTTTGCAATCGGTGAAAGATGAGGCGCACTATTCAACTCGGCTTTGCCTCGTTGAATAGAGTGCCTCTATCTTTCACCTCGTGCGAAATCTTGTACCATGGCACCTGTGACCATTTACTATTTGTATAATGTATTACAAAAGTGAAGTGAGAGAAAAAAAAAATGGAGTCAGTGAGCGATCAACAACTCAATCTCACCCTCTCTCTCAGTAATGGGCTATGATTTTGTTTCAGTATCCGATGTCGTTTTTACCATCACAGGGTGATTGAAATATGTAACATGATTATGTAAATAATACCTGTATTTTGATCTCCCTCATTTCTCTCTGTTTCTCCTTGGATTCCTTGATATATAGCCCTCAGCTGTGCTACATGTTTCAGCCTACTATATATCATTATGTGACGGTATACGCTGTATGTATTGCTTAAAGGGACTGTACAGTACTGGTTGAGGTAGGGATTCAGGTTTTGAATATTCCTAAGTGAGATAATGAAAAGCCTCTTATGAAATATGAAAGAGCATGTAATTCTAAGAAGGATTCAACATTTATTTGATGAAAATTGGTTTCCAAATGGCTGAGATATCTAAAAAAGTGCTAATAATAAAAGGCGACATGCCACAACTTTATTAGGATCTCTTTGTTTCACCTTGTTTTTGGATATCTCAGCCATTTCAAAACCGATTTTCATCGAATAAACTTTTGATACCCCTTAGAACTGGATGCTCTTTGACATCTCATAGAGTGGTTTCTGAATATCTCGCAAAACGTTAAAAGCTAAATCTTCACCTCGACCAGAACTGTACACACCCTTTAAAAGGTACATATCTATATTCTGTGTTACCAGTTCATACAGAACATTGAAAAAATGAAATGACAGAAGAAACATATACAGCCCCATCAAATATAACTTCATCATGCATGTGAATCAAAACATATAATAGAACATACATAAAGAGAGAGAGTGATAAGTAGGTGAATACATAGACAGACACACAGATAGACAGTTAAACAGGTAGACAGATTTTATGATAGTAGATACAGAGACAGATACACAGATGGACAAATAGATAGTTATATAAAGATAGATAGATAAATAGACAGATAGACAGATAGATAGATAGTATTTAAAGATAGATAGATAAATAGATAGATAGATAGATAGAGATCTAGAGAGAGAGATAGATAGATAGATAGATAGATGAATAAATAAATAGACAGATAGATAGATAGACAGATAGATAAATAAATAGATAGATAGATAGATAGATAGATAGATAGATAGATAGAGAGACAGAGAGATAAATAGATATTTGACATAGGTATGAAGAATATGATACAAATTCCTTGATGACTGAAATCTGGTGATATGAATTTGACATTGAGCCTAAAACTGGCACTGATGGTCATTCATTTTTTAAGTAATTCTGGCGAATACTAATCACTGACAATCCATTGAAATTTAACAGAGTGGGTTTCGACAGCAGATGAGTTTAAAGGTACTATTTACCATTGGGAGCAGTGATTCAAAAAATGTTTGAGATATCAAATTTGATGCATATGTGTAGGTCAGTTGTATCAAAAAACATTCTACCAGACAAAAACAAGACTAGATATATCGCTACGGCTACTGATATGCCTCCGCCATAATGCATGGTTCTCCTAATAGGTCTATAGTACAATGTCTTGACAATGTGTGATGACAGTTTCACACAATTGGCAAAATATTAAAATGACAGGTTTGACACAAATGTGCTGAATGTTCACTTTCCTAGAACTAGGTTCAATTGGATGAATGATTAAAATGTCAGAGTGCAGGTATTTGAGGAACTGATGATTTTTACTTGACTTTTGACCCTTTTATAAGTTTATGCATTGAGTAATTTTCAAGGTATTGAGAAAAAGTATAATTTCAGTATCAAATGGGAAAATAGCATTATCTAAACCTGGCCTTTGACCTTTGACCTCACAGTTCCAAAGAGAATCACTGTTAGGTTGAACATGCATAAATATGTAAGTTTCATGATGATACCTTGAGTTACTTTCGAGATATGGAGGAAAAAGTGCAATTTAGCACTTTCACTTGACCTTTTACCTTTTGACCTTTGACCTTTTGGCAAGAAACTTCCCCAAAAATATATATTGGGTAATACATGCCATACATCAAGTTTAAAAAAAAAAACCTTCAGCCTATTGCATTTTAAGGAAAGTAGTGATATTTTGAGGAGTTGACCTTGACCTTTGACCCCCTGACCTTTGACCCATGACCCCAACTTCCCTAGATAATCACTGCCCATCGGTACAAGCATATATACTAAGTTCCATGAAGATACCTTGAACCATTTGCGAGATATGGAGAAAAACATGAAATTTCAATTTTTTTCACAAAATGAACCTGTGACCTTTGACCTTTGACCCTGTGACCCTAAAATCCACACAAAGTATTATCCCCCAAGGATATACCCTCATACCAAGTTTGATGTAAAACCACCACACGGTTCTTGAGATATCGACAAAAACAAAACGGGACGGACGGACGACCCGAAAACATAATGCCTCCGGCCACTTCGTTGCGGAGGCATAAAAAATTGCAATAAAGCCTACAATATAAGGAGATATCAATATTTTTCTCAATAAACCGTAACTGTAGACAGTTTAGTCTAGAAAGATTTTTATTATAACTATTGTTCACATTTTGTATATAATTTAACAATACTTAATATTGACAATACTGAATCTAATTTTTACATTGGTTGTTTCTATCCCTAACTCATATTTTAGAACTATTTTGAAGCACCAAAACTGCATTTTTGTTTCATCTGCAAATGGAAAAAATAATGCCTTTAAAGGCAGATCATCATGTCATACATAATAGTGTATGACAAGACAACTGTGGTGCAGCAGGACTGCTTCAAAGATTTTCCTCCAGTTTGATATCTGCCAAGAGTGTTTTCAGTTGTTTGCTTCGTTTCATATTACCTGGCCATGTTGTTTGACCTGTAATGGTCATTATGAGATAGGTGTGTAATGGTATACAGTATGTCCCAATAAAAATTACAACGCGGCCCTCCGCAATGATATCTTTAAAAATAGGGAATCAATCTAAATACAAATTCAGGCTATGAAACTATTACTCATTGCCCACATCTTACAGAAAACCCCATTCGGTTTGCTTCAGTGGTCAAAGAGAAATGAGGAATTTTGTAGAGGATGTCGGAAATCTCTTCTGTCCAAATTCTGTCTATTATTCACACATAAAGGCATTGAAGTGCTAAACTTGGAAGAATCAGACTCATGACATGCTTTACTACAATTCCCATTTCTCTGTGACCGCTTAACCAAATCGAATGGGGATTTCTGCAAAATAGAGCTAAGATGTTATGTTTTAAGATCTTGAAGTAGCATTGAAAAAAAAAATAATCATATTGGATGTTATCAATGCGAAAATCTGATTATAATTTTTGTTGGACATACTGCAGTATGTCCCTCAAAAATTACAATCAAATTTTCGAATTGATAACATCCAAAATGATCGACCTGTCTAAGTGCTACTTCGGGGCCTTAAAACATAACATCTTAGCTCTATTTTGCAGAAAACCTCATTCAATTTGGTTAAGCGGTCACAGAGAAATGTAGATTGTTGTAAAGCATGTCATGAGTCTAATTTTTCCAATTTTAGCAATTCAATGCTCTAGTATAATAATAGACAGAACATGGACAAAAGACATTCCCGACATCCTCTACAAAATTCCTCATTTCTCTTTGACCACTGAAGCAAATCGAATGGGGTTTTCTGTAAGATGTGGGCAATGAGTTATAGTTTCATACCCTGGATTTGTATGTAGATTGATTCACAATTTTTAAAGATATCATTGCGGGGGGGTCCCGTTGTAATTTTTTTTGGACATACTGTACAGTGACATGTGAGTAGTTAATGGTAATGGCAAGGTTCCCTCAGTATTAACTCCTTATGTACCACGGTGGAAACCCCCTGTGTGCCGCATTATTCTGAGACACCAACGTAGTCATGCTTTGAGAAAACATTTTGTTTTTTTCAAATCTAATATGTAACCTCTAGAGATATCTATTAAGTTGGACATGTGGTGAGCAAAGTTGCAGAGAAAATGCCAAGCTTTACTTTCATGTATATTGTATGACAAATCAATGATTTTTTTTTTTCTTTCAAATGACCAGTAGCTACAACTGTAAAGGCAGGACTTTTGCACACATAACAGTGACAGAAACTTTTAGGGAACACCACTTGATAGTCAATCACTACATAAAATGCAAGCTTATAATTTCATGTGAGACAGCCTGCCTCTATTCTACCAACTCTCACCCAGTGATTCCTGTCCCCGGGACGCTGTGCACTGCTCCGGCCAGGCCATCTGCACTGGTCAGCTCTCCTGGCTCACTCCGCAGTAGATATAGGACAATGTCCGTCTGGGGTCAAAGGTCGGGAAGGACAAAGACAATAAGAGAGATTAATATGTCATACATGACAACGTCAAGATAGAAGAAAAATTCATATTATTTGATAACAAAAGTATCAATAATCTCTTTTACACTACACTATCCTCTTTCATTATTACACTGGTCTTCAGTAGCTTTGCACAAAATCTTTTGAAAGTTTTTAGTTTGTTCAAGTGTGGCTCACCCATTACATTTTGCTTGTGTGAATATTCAAGGAAGTTCCTTGTTTATTCTAGAGCCCTACAGGAAATGCCTGCACAGGATTGGAATTAATTCAGTATTTGATTTTGAGCAATCATCAGTTTTCGAGAGAGGTCAATAGTGACAGAATGTCTTTATGAACCTCCCTCACATGATTAACGCATGTAAACAATTATAATGATGTTGATGACTGTATACATACATTACAAACACAAACATTACAAAAACATCTTATATTAATTGAATGGTATCCAGTTTGCCACATTTCTTTGGCACACATATGACAAGTGCAGAACAGACAAGCGTTAGCATCATACAAAGTAAATGCAGTTCAAGTTCTCCTCAACTGACATCATCATAATGCCAGTGTACGGGGGGGGGGGGGGGGGGGGGGGGGGGGGGGGGGGGAGGGGCATTTCTCCATTGTCTTGTGGAATTCAAGGTGCTTCACAATGACTATTATAGCACAGAATTACAAAGCTCTTTAAAACACAACAGAGTAAAAGTGTCAGTCATGACAAATTCGTTTCCATAAAGACTGAGCTCATAATGAGTAGATAATGTGCCAATAGTGAGTTCTGCTTTACATTTGCAACAATACACACATCTATCTATCTCGTTCTCTCCTTTTCATTCCCCCCATCTTTCTACTTTTTCTTCTCTCTTTCTCCATGGGGACAATCTCCATTTTTTTTTTTTTTATATCCACCGAGCTCCACAGCATTGCATCCCGAGAACATTATCGATTTGACAAAAAGCGTGGCATTGAAGTTTGCCTGGTGGCAAAAACCGATAACATTCCGAGCCAGACAATGCCATTCACGCGTCGCGATGTTCGCCATGCCCGCCAAGCTGAAAGCCACGCTCGCATTATGGCCGCCACGTGTGTGTCGCTATTCAGCTTTACAACGTAAAAAGCAATCAGCCATGAGCAAAAAAAATGCCAGAAGCATACTGTAGGTAATCTGTGATTTATTTCTCCGTCAACTGTCTTGCACGCAATCTTCTCTTCTTCTCCTTCTTCTCGTTTTCACCTCTTTGCTAACTCCTTAACAGCATGGATCAATTCTGTTGCTATGGAAACGTAGAATGTGTTTTGCAGCCAAATGAGTCAGGTTAAGGAGAGCGTTTGATGTTATAGTCAAAGCTGCTTAGCATAGTAAAGTAGAAAGAGAGGCCAGGCCTGCACTATGTGTACTGTTTGGATGTACAAATTAGTTTATACACATGTGGGACTATCATACAAAATTAAGTACCGTAGTAAGTTTGAGACAATAAAGAAACTATACAGTGAAAATGCATATTGACTTGAACTGATTTACAATACCCTCATCATCACTTTTGTGGCCATATCTTATAATATTTCCACAGTATATTTTTATATTACTTGGATATGCCCACAAAAAAAACTTTCCAAACCAAGATTCTGCAAGTGACATTATCTATCAATCATTGCTAAAGTACTAGCATGACTATTAAACAAAAAGCAAAGACAACCTTCTTTTTTTTTCGTGGTGAATTTTTAAAGAAAATTTCACATGCTCTGTACATTTTTAATACTGCCGTGATACTATTGCAAGAACATTGTATGTATTCTCAAACTAGAAAAACACCTTACCTTTTTAGTTTTGCTTTACAATGTATGATATTACAAGAAATGTATGAACAATTCCATGTCACAGTATACCTCAATTTTTGAGGTACTTGCTTGTTTGTACCTCTGCTTTAGATATCATTAATACACAAGCCGCGACAATTTGCAATGCACCAATCTTGTGAAGGAGGCAGAGAGGTAGAAACATTCTACTTCTCAACTGTTCAGACCAATGCAATCAAACACACAACCAGAAGATCTCAGAGGAATAGTGTGAGCAGAGAACCTATCCACTTTATTACCTGCCCATCCTAAGAACAACCACTGAGGTCACAATTACTAATACTCTGTTGCCATGGGAACCAAAAAGGAAACAGACAGCATGTCCACCACAGAACTCCCACTGCACATCAGTACAATGGTACGCCTCCATTAAAAAGGTTTTACAGTTCTACTTTTTCTTTGAAAGCCTTTCCATCTTCTGTAGTTGTTTTTCTTCTTTTTTTTCTTTTCCTTTTTATTAGGGATGGAAAAAAGGAGGAGGTGGAGGGACGCTTTCAATCTAAAAAAGTACAGCAAGCGTCGCTATCATTCCAGTATTACGTACAAGGAAAAGCAAGGACTATCAAGCTGTATCATGCATGCAACCAACTTTTTTTTTCTCACTTCCAAACTGTTCAAATCTATGGCAGGATGCACCACAACTTTACCATGGGTTTTGAAATGGCAAAATTTTGTTCATACAATTACAGGGCTTGGATAAAAGGCAAAATGAGAAGTAAAATCAGATTTGCAAGAAAATTATCAGTAAATTTGATAAAGGACAGACATGGGCAAGTGATATGATGTTGGTTGTGTTTGTACTATGAGAGCGCAAGATAGGTGAAGGTATAGAATAGGATAGCAGCCACTTCCACAGACAGTGACCGTCAAGATTGACAGAAGAAATGGACAAAGGAAGAGTCAGAGATAGAAGAGAAAGTGTGACATGGAACGAGAAGACAGAAAGAGAATGAAAATGAAAACGAGAGAAAACATGACAATGGAACAAAAATAACAAGATGGAGAAGGAAATAAAAAAGAACAAGCAAAAGAAACAGAGTTAAGAAAAACTTAATTAAAAGAAGATGGTAAAGTGATAAAAAATGAAGG
The DNA here is from genome assembly GCF_040938485.1 of Diadema antillarum. Classification (NCBI taxonomy): domain Eukaryota; kingdom Metazoa; phylum Echinodermata; class Echinoidea; order Diadematoida; family Diadematidae; genus Diadema; species Diadema antillarum. Next base: position 3,542,368 of record NW_027270959.1, read on the forward strand.
AGAAAGAGAAAGAAGGTGCAAAGAAAAGGGAAAAAGAACGAATAAAAGGAAGAGTTTGTGTAGTACCTTTAATCAATCCACTCAATAATGGCAAGGATGTTACTTTGTATGAGGCCATTTTTTTTTCACAAACACGCTTTGGCACTATTGAAAAAGAAATGTTATCATCCAACGTCTAGCATACACACTACCCTTTAATTCCTTCCTACGTCAAAATTACACTACTTTTGCTATTTCATAGAATTTTCCACGCTGCGTCTGTCCAATTATCTCCTTCTCCCCGATCGCTTCTTCAAAATCATCGCTCAACTCCGCCAGCGCCTTAATCTGCTGAGCGTGGCCGCGACGGAGATCGCACGGACCAGGAAATTGTCTCTTGAGAGGACTGCGCTGGAAAGAAGTGTGAAACAAACAAGGGTGCGGAGGAAGACCCAAGGTCGCATGACACGCTGGACCAGATTTCAATATTCGAGGGAACCTTCACTGATATTTTGTGGGGAATTATCAAATGCTCCCACACACAACACTCACACACAAATAACTCTCTCTTCTAGCACAAACACACATCTATACACACAAACAGACACACTCAGGAACTGAATGCCATTCTAACATCCTTCACTGGAATATATTCTGGCATGATGGAATTTTGTGCCCATTATACAACAAGAAATAAATAATATAATTGTTCTTTAAGAAAATATGAAAAACTAAAGACTGACCACGTGACCAATTTCATTTCATTTGAATCAGAACTGTAAAATTGGGTTGTGTGACTTTGTGTTGGTTTTGTTCATGGTTTTGTACGTCACATTGAATGTACTATCTTGTTATCTACTCGAGATGTGGAATTAAGAATCACACAGTGAGGTGTAAGCAGTGCATTGTAAGCCTACAAGTGTACATCTTTACACTTCAATTTGGCTTGTCCATACCATACTTGCTTAATGTTTTGGGTGTAACCTACACAAAACAATGTATATAAACATATAAAACATTCATGCAGCTAAATGTATCATAAAATTTCTAGATGCCAAGCCCACTTTTTTGTTACCATTAACTTTTATCTTACAAAAATCCTTTTAGAACCAAATTTCAGATTACAGGGTCTGGCTGAACATAACTAGTGCATGTACATAAATAGTAAAAAAGGTTGTTTGGTTTGTTAGGTTTGTTTTGTTTTGTTTTGCTTTATTTTGTTTTGTTTTGTTTTGGTTAACATTGATTTACATTTGCTTGTGATATAATGTGTACCACTGCATGCACTATACTGTTGTGTAACAAACTACAGCTGATACATACAGCTGTAATCAAATCTTTGGACATACCTGTAGGCCAACATATTGATTAATAAAATTGCAGCAAGTCACAAGCCGTTAACCCGTTGAGGACGGTTTGATTTTGCTACAACACGCAATTCCAATAGACACCTGCCCGAGTATACTCGGGACTCGTCCTCAACGGGTTAAGCTGAAATTGTACTCTTCAAAAGCTTTGATCACATGATTTGTGGATGGTAATTTGGGAAAGAGTATATGTCTGGCTTTGTTATCAAGAGGCTGGGGTTTGAGTCTGACAGCTGAGCAATCTATTCTGTTGTCATGCCAACCCCTCCATGAAGGGCAAAACAGTCTGTCCCATGATGGGATTGTAAACTACAGGACCCATCTGTGAGAGAGACATAGCAAACACTAAGAGATCACACATCAATTCCTTGTGAAGAGCGGGTTGTAAAGTTGGTGAAATGGTCTGACCTACACACAACTTGAAATTTAACAGACATGAGTGACACGACCACTCGTTGTTTGTCCCCGGTGAATACAAATGCTCAGCAAATGGTATACACCCTGCACATTGAATGTGCTATATGAATGAAAGAATGAATGACTACTGGCTGACTGACTGACTGACTGAATGAATGAATGAATGAATGAATGAATGAATGAATGAATGAATGAATGAATGAATGAATGAATGAATGAATGAATGAATGAATGAATGAATGAATGAATGAATGAATGAATGAATGAATGAATGAATGAATGAATGAATGAATGAATGAATGAATGAATGAATGAATGAATGAATGGATAAATGAATGAATGAATGAATGAATGAATGAATGAATGGATGGATGGATTGATGAATGAAAGGATGAATGAATGGATGAATGAATGAATAAATAAATGAATGAACGGATAAATGAATGTATGAATGAACAGATGAATGATCACATGAATGCATTAATATCTAATAACATGAAATTCATATACACTTCAATACCACTTTCTACGACATTTCACTTCAATTAGGTAAGTTAGTAACCTCTTGAGGACTTTGCACTCCACATCTGAAAGAAATAAAGGAGGAAATCATTTGCGCATATGTAACGGCATCGGTCAAACTTATGGCCACTCAGGAGAACACAAGGTCTGAACTGTCTCCATACTGGACGAAGCAGCTGGTGACTGGAATTGGTATGAGCTTCTGTAATTGGGGCTGAATCAGGTAATGACTCCAGGACTTCTGCGAGGATACAAGAATCAGCCGTAGGGATATGTGCCATCAACAAACAAGACTGGACAAGGTCAGTGCCAACATGACAATCAAAAATTCCCTAATGAGACAGTACCCCATCTGAACGTCTCCTCGGGTAAATGATGAGGTTACATCAGGGGCGAAGTAGGAAGGGCAAGGTTATTACAATACACTGGGCTGGGAGGAAAGGGAGGGGGGTTCTAATCAGCCATTGATTACTTCCAATTAAGAATAATTGGCAATAATTGGCAATGCACAGCAATTGGCCATTGTTTGCTTTCAAGTCTACGATGTATGATGAACTATTGTCTATCTACCTCTATTTTTCTCTTACTCTTTCTTTCTTTCTTTCTCTCTCTCTCTCTCTCTCTCTCTCTCTCTTCCTCTGAAGACTCCTCCATGCGAAAGTTTGAAATTTCCAGGTGCCATACCCAGGTACTGCAAAATGCCACACATCCGGCAGTATTACATGCATATTCCATGATGGGAAGTGTACAAGCATAATGCAAAACACCATGGAAACCTGCCAGGATAGTCCTATATCCCTGCAATTCTTCGCATAAAAAGTTGTTTTTTGCCCGCGAGCATGTATAATACACCAACACTCACAACTGCATAATTTGTTAAAGTGCCCTAATATGCCAATATGCATTGATCACTTGTTTTAAAAAGCAGACAGAAAGAAACAAAGAGTCACTGGTAACACGTAAAAGTTGATTTAGAAATCACAGGACAAGATTCATACATTGTGTACCTGTACAGTACAGCATCAGAACCTTATACTGGGCATAGCTTTTAAAGACTGTAAGAAAAACAAAAAAAAACCTGTAGTTTTCTTTCCATTCATGCTTTCCTCTCAAATTGCTTTGTGACTTATACATAAAGGACAAACTGAATATTAAAGTGTGATGCTTTACTTTAAAACTTAAAACATGTGAAACATACAAAAATGCTATACTAGACCCACATATACAGCATCAGTCCCACATCCCCATACTTTTGTTGGATTTACAATTCTGCCTGTATATGACAAGAAATAAGACTTTTCTATATGTAGTGGAAAAAAATGGAAAAGTGAAGACCAAAATAGTTATACTGTATACACCTACAGCAATAAATTATCCTTAAAAAAACAACAAGCAAAACAAAACAATAAACTTTGACTGGGCCTTTACAAGATGAATATATACTGTAGCTGATAAATGTACCCTGAGAGACAAAAAAAAAAGAAAAAAGATATGTATATATTTATAAACACGTAATACTAGATAGAAAGGCCACGCTAAACATTTTCTGTTCAGCAAATGTGTCAGTTTCATTTTACTTTTTTAGGGAGATGTCATAGTAATGAACATGTAAGGATCCATCCCTCCCCTAATACCTTTCAGTTTTTCATTTCATACTCAATAGTCCGGATATTTAATTTCTGTAATACTAACTTCATTTTTTTTCTCTTGCTTCATTTCATGATACAGTAAACTCCATGTTAGCAGACTGCTTATACTACACTATGTCAGATAATTGACAAGTTAATGAAAATGTTTAAAAGGTCAGATTTTTGTTCATAGGCTTTACGTGTGTTGAATATTCCTCTGTGCAAGTCAATTTTTCTTCGTTGACTAATTGCCAAAGTTAATCAATTTCTGGAACAATTTCACAGAAAAATCATTACACTTGCATTGCCTAAGTTGAACTACTTCACAAAGTGTAAACAATCACTGTCAAAGCGCCGGCACATTCACGTTGTTTGGGGAAAAACTTTACAAGTTTACGCAAGCTAGAGGAGCATAATGTTTGTAGCTTCATACAACCTGTACAAAATCTTAGTCATAAAGACTACACAAATATCGCTCATACACTCATGACTCTTTTCTTGGAAGGCCGGAAGGCAATGTTCAGCTGTGAGTGATTAAAGCAACAAGACAAATCCAATGCCATTACTCCCAACCGGCTTCAGGCACATTTGTAGGGGATGTAAATCAGCTGGAATAAACACATTTGCCTAATAAAATTGAGTATACTATCAAATGTGTCCTTTGGGCTGAAGTCTTATCACACTTCATAGCGATGCGATTAAATCAAGAACCGAATGAAATGCCGTGATCCATGATTCAAATCCGTAATCTGCTGCCATTAGGCACGGTTTTGTTTTGGAAATAGAATTTGGAAAGATAAATTGTGATGAAAACTTACCATAATAATGTGATAAGTATCGGCAATTTGTCAAATGACAATTTGTCACAAAATAAAAGGTAATTACAGACACTTTTAGTCACATTTCTTGTTGATGCAAGTAAGCTATTATGCAGCAGCGACAGCAGGATGCCATGGACAATGTTTGTTATTCCAAAGGTTCGTTATTCCAAAGGTTCGTTATTCCAAAACACAAATATTCCCTCTACCTGAGAATATGTTTCGTTAATCAGAAAATGAAATGGGATTCATTAATCCGAACATTTGTAACATTGTTACAAAGGGCCGTTATTCCAAAGGTTCGCTAATCCAAAAATGAACCAAGGTTCCTTATTCCGAAGGTTCCTTTCTCCAAAACTTAAATAGGGTTCATTATTCTGGCGGTTCAGAAGTCCGAAAACGAAATACAATTCATTAATCTGGAAATGGAATAAAGAACTGTAACTAATGCTGAACCAACTTTATTTTTCTTCGTATTCTTTTTCTTTAGCATTTTTTCTTCTAATTTGGGTGCCGAAGTCAGGGTGCAACTTTATACACCGAGTGTACACTTCTGAGAATCAGTGGCACTAACAGATCTGTCTCTTTTTTTTTTACGTCCGTTTAATTTGCTTTTTTTTTCTTCAAATCGTGTAGATGATGTGACGATTCATTAACATGTGACATGATTTGCATCCAACAACAAGCATCGGGAATAACATTTTTTTTTTTTTTGATCAGGAGAATACTCTAGTTACTTTCCTTTCGCCTTTCCTGTTTTCTGTGCATCCATATTGTGTCATCGCACAATGCAGACTGTACCACAGAGCCAATGAGAATAAAAATTTTTCATAAATCACGAGAATACTCTCAGTCTCCTGTCGCATTTCTCGTTTATCTGATCATGAACATTGTGTCATCGTACAACACATGCTGTACACAGAGCACACAGTGTACATTATTTTAAGGGAATATTTGAGGTGTAAAGCCAGCGCAAGGATGCTCAAGGGTATACAGTGGCATTTAATCATAATGATGTAGATTAGTCGGAACTGACGATCTCGTTTTGACGGTATTCCTGTGAATGTTCTTTTTATGCATGTCTGAATAAAGAGTTAATCAAGGAATAATAATCTTCTTGTCTCTGCAATGCAAACCTAAGCATTACTCGGGATGCCTGTGTTCATCGGGCAATCTGTACTCTCACAAAGCTGTATCAGATGGAGCCACATGGTGCTCCCATTCTATAACAGGGACAATACTCGTATTTCAAGTCAATTTCTACCAGACTTGCGCAGAAGCAGAATATCACCTTGAAGTCGATGTGTTCCCCCCCCCCCCCCCCCGGCCCATAAAGATCGACTAGCACAGAGTTGACTGTACATCATTCACAATTTTACATCTTCATCACTTCTCTCTCTTATCTTCATGATTTTCCATCCTTCTCCTTCTCCCTCTCCTCCTTCCTTTCTGGTTCATCCTTCTTCTCCCAGTACTTTCCAAACCATCTATTCTCACTCTACTCTTCCCAACAACTGTCCCTGTCTCCTATTCTTCCATATCTCCATTCGTGCAACCTCAACTTTCAGCTCAGCGCTGCCCTTCGACTTTCACAACTTGCCTTCCTTACACTCTCCCTACGTGTATTGTATGTCGCTTCCCTCCTTTAACTCTCCTCTCTCTCTCTCTCTCTCTCTCTCTTTCTCTGATCTTCTCTCACCAGACAAAAGTCCTTTCAAGGACTACATACACATGGTGTTAACACAAATCTCTCTTCCTTAAACCCGTTGAGGACTAGTCCCGAGTATACTCGGGCAGGTGTCTATGGTAAATATGTGTTGTAGCAAATCAGTCCGTCCTCAACGGGTTAAGAGTTAAAGACTCATATTGCTAAATATGTGCATCACGTTTCTATCTGTACAGATGCTCATTACAGCCACCAATGTCAGAACAGGAATGTAATAACTGTATACATTCCAGTCACTCATACAGAGCAACAATTCCCTCGTTCACCTAATTCCTACCAAACAAAACCCATTTGGTAGCAAGTGAAATATCAAAAAGAAACATCATTCTAAGAATCATACATGTATATATGCAATCCTTCATGAGAAGGCTGAATACTGCTTACTGATTTTTTGCTTCATAAAGCATATCATAGTTTTGTGACACTCACAGTTATTTGTGCAAGGATTATAAATGGGCACACTCAACACATTTGACAAAATGTCTGTAACTGCAGACTAGCACCATTTAATGTTTCTCTTCATCAGGTTGTATTAATGTTTCAACTGATGTCTAAATGTACATCAGTAATCATTTATATTGCATCAAAATCACTTAGTAGTAATTGTATCTCTTAAAGGGATGATTCAGGTTCCTGCAAGTCATTTCCTTCATTCAAAAACTATTTAAAATTCAACAAACTTTTTTCTCATCTTTCTATGGGCACAGATGTGATTTAAAACATTTTAAGTTCTAATTACAGTTTCTATCAACTGCCTGCTTTCAAAAACTGGACACAACGTTCATGTGCCAGTTCTTTTCCTTTTTTGTTTTTGGTTTACACTACATGATTTTTTTTTTTCTGTCACATCTGCTGTTCACCGGAAAGATGTCAACTGAAAATTGAGTTCTTTCCTTTTACATCTGTGTTCCTTCTTGGGCTTTACCTGGAATTGTCATGATCAAATGGAGAAAAAAAAAGAAAAGAAAAAGAGTAGTTCTTCCAAAGGCAAGTTAATAGTCAATAACACTATAACCCAGCCATTAGCACGTAATTGTAGTTTGGGAGAGAAGTGGGGGGGGGGGGGGTTAATAACAACATTCCTCGTGGAAGAGCTGTTATGTTCTTTTTCTGCAGTTCCGCATTGTTTGGCACTCGTCGCTACATCCATCACCACTAATTGGTTCATCATTCATGTTTCGCTGCAATGCGTTTCAACCCGCAAACTTCACTGTCTTCGCTGTTTGCGCCGTCTCGGCCAATCACGGGTAAGAAAAACAAGGTCTGGTGCATAACCATTTGATACATGACATTATGTTCAACATCAACATGCATGTTCAAAGTCTGAAATGAAATCATGATATTCAGCGGCACTAGGTGGTCTTTCATGGGGTCCAGTTGGATGTGAGGTGGGACCACTTCATTCGGTTATACACTTATGATGCCTTAGACTGAGTAGTTGCTTTTTACCAACATTTTCCTTTTATTTAAAAAAGAAAAAATACAAAATTTAAAAAAAAAAAATCTACACACTCCGCCTCCACATAACTTTCAATTTTTTTGTCAAAAGCATTTATAATGAGAATTTACTATAATAAATTCTTAGTTAATAGTCAGCTATATAGACATAGCCAAGCTTCCCTTTGAATGCAGGCGGTATCAGGCTTGGTTGGGCATAGCCGCTCAAACACAGGAAATTGCTCTAGTAGACTGAGCATCGCGAGGCAGAATTATTCCACACTGACTATTGTATAAAGTGTATACAGACTCTTCAAGAAAATGTCAAAATATTTCCACTTCAGCGCAACCAGGGAGCTATCATGGACTCTGAATACATGCATAATGTGCATAGATTCCTATCCTATGAGTGGATATCAAAATTCAAACTATTTGTACTTAGCATAATTTTTGTGTGCACTGAAGGTGAGTATTTTACGTTCAAAGGTGATGCTTGACATCGTATGCATACAAGTTTGTAGATTGAGTCTTTTGAAATCCTTCTTCTTCTTCTTCTTCTTCTTCTTCTTTTTCTTCTTCTTCTTCTCTAGAAATACATAGAGCAAGTTGCATAAAATATTTAACCTGAGGACAAAATCTTGCAAGAACTGAAAACTCAGGTTAGCATGATTCTGCCATTGACTTCACAAAGGAAATATTCTGTTAAAAATCAATCAAGAGTTTTTCTCAGGTGAAAAAAAAAAAGTTTTATGCAACAGGTCCCTGGTCTTCTCTAGCAAGCCTCAAATGTTCTGTAATTTAAGACAACAGAATAGTAACAGCTGCACTGCATTATTTTCATCAGAAAATCACCAATCAAATCCCCACTCTTCTACACTTGAGCATACTTTGGGAAAGGAAAATATTGCCTGGAATCATGTGTATACTCTTTAAGGATACAAAATAGCTGTGAATACCTCAACAGGAAATGCTAGGCTGTAAATATGTGTGCATTTGTGACTCGCAACAACAAAAATATCTGAAAGTCTGGGGAGGTCGATTTTCTGAAAATGACATGACATTATTCTCTTACTCTTCCACTTCAATTTCATTCATAACATTGACTCATATAATGTACACAGTTGTAGAGATATCAATCATTCTATTAGTGCATGTCGAGTGGCTTTAACAGGAAATCAGAATTTCGAGAAAACTGCCGCCAAAATTTTCCTTCCAACACAATCGTGATCAAGTGGGGGCAAGACAATTTGTGACCCGCTGCAACAAATAGATCCGAAAGTCGGGGGAGGACAATTTTCTGAAAATCACATGACATCATTCCCTTACTCTTCTACTCTGATGTCATATATAACATGACTCATAAAAGTACTCGGTTGCGGAGATATCGATGATTTTATTAGTCAAGTGGTTTAAGAAAGCGTTTCGAGAGACCGCCTTCAAAGTTTTCCTTCCTACGCTATCATGATCAAGGAGAAGCAAGACAGTTTTCACCATTTGACAATAGAAGGTACGCTCCTAGCAACCTTCGCGATGTTCATTCAAGCTTAGCGCCAGCAGTCTACGCATGACCAATCAGTAACCAGGATGCCACGCACTGACCAATGAGATCACTCCCTTGTTGCTGGGGGCAGAGTCTAGCTGCGCCACTAAATCCAGATCTTCTGACACATTTCTGTTCCGTTGAAAGTAGAAAAATCATGGGCCAGAAAAATGTTATTTCTTGCCTTTCCTTTGATCATTTAGCTTCGAAATATCGGCAGATGATAGAAGATACATTAGACTACAAAATTATGTCAAAAAAAGAAATCTGAATGTTTTGACGGATTTTGATGATCTGACTTCAAACTCGATTTTCTCGGCTCGCTCGTCAGCGACTTTAGGATCCTTTTGTTGTAGCGGGTCACATTTCACCTCCTGACAATACAAGGTATGCTCCTAGCAACCTTCGCAATGTTCATTCAAGCTTGGCTACACCTGTCTATGCACGACCAATCAGTACTAAACCAGGATGCAATGCACTGACCAATATTAAAGATCACTCTCTCATTGCTAGGGAAGGAGTCTATCTGTGACGCTAAATCCAAATCTTTGGACACGTTTCTGCTCCATTAAAAGTCAGAAAATCATGCCCCAGAAAAACACTGATTTCTGACCTTCTTTTGATCGCTTAGTTTCGAAATTTCGGCAGATGATAGATGATACATTAGACTACAAAATTACGCCAAAAAAAAGAAATCTTGTCAATTTGACCAATTTTGATGATCTGACTTTAAACTTGATTTTCTCAGCTCAGCCCTCAGCGACTTTCAGATCCTCTTGTCGTGGTGGGTCACATTTCATTTGGAATCTACCTTCTTTTTTCTTTTTTTCTTTTTTTTGGGGGGGAAAGTGAGTTTGAGAAGTTACAGATCTCATGTTTTCCATCTACTATTACATAAAGTTTCATCTTTTGTTGATGATGGTACCCATCAAACTGTAAACAAAATGGCCCACCATAGCCAGATATCAAAGTTATTGCGTAGGGTTACTGCCCTGTTGGTTGTCTACTCTCAATTCACCACCGTGAGTGGGTCATTACATGTTAACAGCATGTTTGCCCAATTAAGTTTTATTGAGCTGCATGCCCTGCCATCAGCACAAATCATTTGTAGAGGAATGTTGCAATATCCGTTCCAGTCATGCTAGGCAAAAATATGAATACTTTGAATTTCATAATCTCACTTCATAGCTTAACCCAGTGAGGACGAGTCCCAAGTATACTTGGGCAGGGGTCTATGGGAAATGCGTGTTGTAGCAACATCAGCCCGTCCTTAAAGGGAAGGCTAGTAACTGATCAGTGGGAATCAGCGGAAATGCTGGGAGATGACTGTTCCGATCCTTATGGGATTCTTTCAAGAGTTCATTGTATATCTATTGTTGTGTGAAAATGATTTGCTTCAGAATGGTCTCATATTCAAGTAATGTGCAGTTTAAAGCTTCCAGGTTAGCGTCCCTGGTCAGTGACGGAGCATTAATCTGCACATTACTTGAATATGAGACCGTTGTGAAGCAAATCATTTTCACACAACAATAGATATACAATTAACTCTTGAATGAATCCCATAAGGATTGGAACAATCATCTCCCAGCATTTCCGCTGATTCCCACTGATCAGTTACTAGCCTTCCCCTTTAATGGGTTAACATGATGCCCACACACTTAGCTATAAAATTTGTCAAGCATTTTTATCAGAATTCAGTAATCTTGACACCTCAACCTACTAGTTACCTCCGCCAAGGGAGGAGGTTATGTTTTCGTTACCATTGGTTTGTTCGTTAGTTCGTTAGTTCGTTTGTCCGTGTGCAAAATAACTCAAAAAGTGGTGAACGGATTGGGATGAAACTTGCAGGAAAGGTTAAGAATGACACAAGTACATAGCTGCCAACATTTGAAATTCAAAATTAGTAATGATCAGATAAAAAACACAGAAATGTGCGCGAAGCGCACATCACGAGCGCGAAGCGCGAAGTCCTTGCGGCCGGGGTCCAGGGCCCGCTTAAGGGCCCTGGAAGCTCTGGGGTTCTAGACACTCTCTGGTGCAATCTGAGCCTTTTTTTGGAGCATTTTAACCTTTCTCCCCATTCCTGGATTACATCAATGCAAAGCTATTTCTTATTAAGCTATTTCTTCACATACATAACAATTAACATATAAATCACACAGAGTTGAGATCAGCCATTTGTTAAAAGATGTGATCTCCAGTCTATTATCTACAGGGGTTTTCAGTTGTTTTTAGGGTGAATCTTAGGTTTGAGAAAATTATTGCCCAAAATATTCATAAATCTGAAGATAAATGAATAACACAATAAAATATGATTAAATGGACCATTCAAAATATCATTAATTAAAGTATGCATTTGGATTTTTACTGCCCTTAAGAAAAAAGAAAAAACTTACCACAGGCACAGGTGTTAAGAGCTCTATGTAGCTGCTGCTTTAAGTTCTTAATTTGTTGAGGTATAATGGTCCTGTCTGCTCTCACTGGAGGAAAAGTGAAGTTGAGTTTATTTCAGTAGCATTGTTCAAACATTTGTTGACTGTCTGAAATCAGTTTCTTTCCTCATGACACATAGATTGTTATTCATTGAGAGCTCTACATGTAGCTGACTTAGCTCTCCTGAGAAATTTGTCATCAAAGTCTCTCAAGTAGCAAGGTCCTGTCTGCTGAGCCTTGGTGATTAGTAAACTTGACAGAGTTTCATCACTCATTGATCCTCTGAAATCAGTTTTGTTCTTGCGTACTTGGCTGAACACCCGTTCACACTCCGCGTTTGTATGTGGTATTGTCAGGATCCCTAGCATTACTCTTCCAAGTCTATCATAGCTCAGTTCACCTGATGCACCCTTCTGTGTCATCATAACTGCCCATTGCTTGTCAGCTCCTTCTTCTCTTAGCACTGAGTCTGGAATCTGAGCAATTTGATAGCTCACAAACTGGTTTTCCACTGCATCCATCGCACTATGTCTGTCTTCTCCTTCTTTGACGAGTAACATGCACGGAAACTTGTCAATGAAAAACTTCACAGAGGTGAATTTGACATCCATTCTACATGAAATATCTGCAACCTGTGCATGGATGATGACATTGGATTTCAGTGGAAATTTTGCAACAATGTAGTCACATGCCTTTGAGTAATAAGAGTATACTGCTGCATAAAACTGTTGGCGATCAGCCTTGTCCAATGTGCTCACAGTCTCTCTTGCTTCACTTCCTATGACAATCTCACTTTCTTCTCTAAGATTCTCCTTCTTTTTGTAATCAAGAAGGGTCAGATCAGTGACTGCCATAATGGCTTGTGGAGTGACAAATTTGCTGTACAGATCACGCAGTAGGTTTTCAAGTTCTCTTTTAAGTCTGTGGATAAGAGGACTTCTGGTCTGGAGGATGACACTTTTCCTGTCAAATGAAGTAATACTTTGGCTCAGAAATTGTGCAATGGCCAACTTCAGCTTTGATTTCAGTGTCTTCAGAATTCTCACAGGTCTTGTTTCTTCCTTTTCAGTTACATTGCTGGTACCTTGACTAAGTTTAGTTGAAGTCTCAGGTGTGAGTATGTGTGAGCTTGTTTTCTTTGCAGTAGATTTTCTGGTCACTCCTGTAGTACATTTGCTAGGATGACTTGAAGTTCCAGGCTTCAGCTTCAATGTGCATACTGCCTTAGCAGAAGGTCCTTCTGTACAAGTCTTTTGTTTCTTCTGGTGAGGTACATGTACGTTTACATTATCACCATGCCGTTTCTGTCCAACTGAATCACTTGCTGCAGACACATTTACTCGTTGAGGCTGTGATGATGATGCACTCACCTCCGGCTGAAGCAGTTGAGGTTTGCTTACAGTTACATCTGGTTTTGCATGAATTGCAGATACCTTCTTTGGAATACGAAACTTCTGGAGGCTTGATGTGATCTTGGCCTTGCTGGTTTGTGGAGCAAGCTTCTTCTGCTGGGAGACACACGCAGGTTCCTGAGCAGGTTTGCTTTTCAAAGTTGGATTTGCTTTCTTCGGTACAAGGTTGGTCTTGATACTGGGTGTTGTCTTGGTCTCTTTAACAGGCTTCTGCTGCTGAGCCACTTCCTCCTCAAAAAAGAGAATGAGAGCTTCCCACTGCTGGAGAAATCGTGGTAAACACTGTCCCAAGCTCAGCCAGCGAGTACAAGCATGTTTCAAGATTGCTTGCACTTCAGTACCAAGGAGCTTTTGGAACTTTCTGAGATTAAGTTTCCTGTTTACGCTGGCTTCAAGATAATAGAACACATCAATGAGAAGCGAGTCTATTGAGCATGGTAACGCTGATGATCCAGCTTTGGCGGCAAGATCAATGAGATGATTTGGACAACCAAGCACAATGAGCTCTGGCTGACATTTTTTGAGGCATGCTCCCACTCCTTTCTTCACACCTGTCATGACCGCTGCATTGTCTGACCCCAATGCTGTACAGTTTTGCCATGGGATACTATGCTTTTGCATTTCTGCTATAAGCAGCTGCGCAATGTTTTCGCCAGTTCCCGCTTCTTCCAAGTTTTGAAGGGAGAAAATAGAACAAGAAATTTGCTTACCGTCAAAGTAGTTGATAACTATTGGGTACAATTTACTGGTGCTTGTATTACTCCCATCAGTTGAAATTGCAAAGGGTCCTGCTTTCATTGCTAAAGCAATCCGTTCTTGTTCATCTTTGGCCATTTCTTTAACTAGACAGGAAGTTTTGGTCCTTGCACTTGAAAATTTCTTCACCTCCTCCGAATTTGGAAAGGCTTTCCGTAACAATGGCCCCATATGACTAGCAGCAGAAAGAGGAATGTTGTGCTCCAAGTAGAATGATGTAAACAAGCACTCAGCTCGCGTAACATTTAAATCCTGCGAAGTTGACATCCATGATGTTATCTTGGGTGTGGATGAAGATTCAGACTCAAAATTACCGATGTGAAGTTTTGATTTCCTATGCAAAATGATGTCACTGCGGCCACCATGAGCGATTGAAATATCCCGGCGACATATCTTACAAAATGCATGCTGTTTGCTCTTTCCAGATTTTGTGATGAAGTCGAACTCTGTTTCGTATTTGCTATTGTAACACTGTCCCTTTTTACGATCCATTCTCTGTCATTTATTGTCCAAAAGTCAAAACTAGAAAAGAAGAAGTGAGAAGATAGCGTCGAACGTTCGCTAGCAACATCGCAACTGTACTGCATCACACACAATACACATCGGTGCACCGCACTTGCAATCATCATAAAGCTATACATAGGCAGTGTGTATGCACTAACATCAACATGCATGTACTATGAATGGCCTCTTACCTTCAAACGAATGCGCTGTTTTCGTCTACACGTACGAGCGTGGTATACTGTAAACGTCAATATTTTCGCGCGATTAATTTTTCGCGCTGAGCGGCTAAAACCACTGCGAAAGAAACCACGTAAACAGTATTCGCGGGTTCTTAAATTCGCGGTCCGCAGCAGGTTACTTTACTGTAGTACACATTCACTGCTTTCATCCAAAGCCTCTGCTACATAGCTTGCTATGCCAGCGTACGACAAGCGACGTAGCGAGCGACTCGACTGCGAGTACAAGCACTCAAATACGTAGTACAGCTGTGACTGTAGTACCGTAGTCACGGGGGAATGTAGCATCGGTGCGCGCGGTGCACACTGCATGCTACATACAGTACACAGCAATCTATCGTCTCTTCGCACAGTTACAGTAATGGTCCACGCCATGCATGTGCACGTACGTACGTGGATAGAATTGCGCTGACATGTTGTATAACACACGCGTGAATGGGCATAGTATAATACATGTATAATGGCGCTCATATTCGTAAAATTTAAAGGTGCATTCGTATTTTCGTAAAATAGGTAAAAATTCGTAATATTTACGAATTTTTCGTAATACTTGGCAGCTATGCAAGTACCAAACAATTAACTTTTGGCAGTGATCCGAGAATTTTTGGGGAATTTATGAAGGATTTTTGACATTATGGCAGGCAGGGTCGATGAACTTGGGAGTTCAGGCTGCGCGTATTTGAGGTTTGCCTGTGCGCACTAAAGTGCGTGCTCTAGTTTTTGCTGGGGTGAGGCGCGCCGTGCAGCTGAGGGTTTATGACGTAACAAAGGCTTCTATATTGGGAAATCTGGCAACTTTCAGCACACAATGCATATGGGTGGAAATCACTGATATCTCTACGGAAGAACAAGATCAGTGGTGAAAATGATTTGCATGCTTGGCGGAGGTCTGCGCTCTCAGAGTGCTTTTCTAGTTTGTAAAGTAAGCAAGCTTACTCAGGTGTAGCAATGTGCCTCAGTCTATTAACCCGCTGCATGCCACACAATATTACCTGCCTACAGGTTTGTGTGTGAGAGGCGTGCACATTGGACTTACTGGCATAGAAATGCTTAAACAGATAGGCCAGAGTGGTATAAGAGAGATTACGGGATTAGTTAAAGTGAAAACATAGTTTTGGTAAGGGTTTGAAAACCCGTCTGGCACCATTTCATATTTGCTTGCAATATATCAAAAGAGCCTACAAAGAAACTTACCTGGCTTTTGGAGTATTTTGAGAAAAATAATAATAAAAAAGAAAAAGAAAAAATAATAAAAGTCGGAAAACCGACTTTTATTCCAGAAGGATCCAGACTAACTCGGTCTCAGGGAAAACTCAACCCTATTTCAGACAATTTACATGCAGTTCGTGATCGGCATGTTTTTTACTGTATAATACCAAACGAGGCCTAACTGAACAGACAGGAAAGTACGTGCTAATCCTGTACGAAACAAATGGACAGCGCGCGGTCCTCAAGTGTAGGCTCCTATACGCACATCACCTCAGTTGCTGAGACGCGTTGTCTTTGAAGTTTTTGTTGTTGTTTATCATGCGTCTTTGATTGTTTGTAGAGGTGCTTGATAGGCGCACACTAATTTTGCATGCGCTCCAAAAGGTTTTTTTGATGCGCGCGTTGTAACAACTCGGACCATTGCATTACTGCGAGTAGCCAGAACGCGAAGCGCTATACAGGCCGCTCCCATATTACAACACTGTACAATCCAGAGCGGCAAACGAGGGACAACCAAGACAACTCAACCCGCCGTCAAAGCGAGGCCGAGTTATCCCCGAGTCCGAGTTAAGCCTGACCCCATTCGGGTATAAGTTCTGAGACTGAACCTTTTTGGTTAATATTTTGCATTTTCGTCGTTACCCATCGAATATCTTGTTATTACGGCGTTATTCCGCACATTTCCTAGGCAAACGTTCACATTTAGGAGCGAAATTTGACAACTTTTGCAGGCGTAACAGAACTATGTTTTGGCTTTAATCTCTACTCATTTACAACTAGTTCCAAGACATCCATGCTCATTAGCAAAGAGAGCACTCCAGCTTGTACGATGCCAAACAGCACACAAAGTACAGTAAAGGGTAATATTAAAAGGGATGGTATAGTTTTGGTTGAGATGGGGAATTCAGGTTTTAACTTTTTGTGAGATAATGAGAAACCACTTATGAATTATATGAAAGAGCATACCATTCTAAGAGGAATTCAAAGTTTATGTGATGAAAATTTGTCTTAAATAAAATGGCTGAGATATCGAAAAAGAAAGAAGTCCTAATGAAAGGTGGGATCCACCTTTTGTTTAGAATACCGGTACTTTGTTTCACTGTGTTTTTGGATATCTAAGCAATTTCAAAACTGATTTTCAAAAAATTAACTTTAAATTCATCCTAGAATTGTATGTTTTTCGTATTAAGTGGTTTCTAATTATAGACCTTGATAAAGGTAAAATCTGAACCCCCCATCTCAACTGAAACTATACTGTCCCTGTACTGATATCTTGGTTGCTCTTCAAAACAGAGGGATCTTACGACTCACCACATTTGTGAAGCAGGAACTGTAGACGTCTCGTATAGCCCCCTCTGCTGACTCGAGACTATTCACGGCACCCAGGGAGAGTAAGGCTTCCTGTACAGATTAAAACAACGAGCAGAAAACGCATGAAACATTCATCCTTTAACCAAACACCGACGCCTCAACAAATAGTGAAAGGCTACAGTATCTCATCTCAAACAAAGATGAAGTTCTTGTAACAATCACATAAAATTTTGATTAGATTTGTCTCGTCCTTTTTTTTAAGCAAACCAAGCCCTCAAACTTCACTGTACTAAGAGCTCATTTTTCCGGTTGTACTTGGTTGCTGTACAGTCACGGAAAGATGGGCTCATCTTTTCAAACATATATCCAAACTATTTGGGAGAACAATAACAGTATTCAGCATGGCATGGTGCATTTGTGCATAGCTTGATTATCTTTCATCTTGTACATGTAAATACCATATCAGTGATGAGGATGCACCTCCATACAAGCAGAATCCAAACATCGATGACAAAAAAATTCATTTTGTGACACATTATCCAGAATTTCACACTTGTATTCCATTGCTAGTCAGGAAATATTCATATGACTACAAATATGTAGTATTAAAGTATGAGCATCAGTTTACTGGTAGGGGGAGAGAATACCTTTCAATCCAAACCTTAAAGGACAAGTCCACCTTCATTGTATACATAAGGTTTGAGAGAATGCAGCAATATTAGCAGAACACATTGGTGGAAGTTTGAGGAAAATCAAACAATCTATCAAAAGTTATGAATTTTTAAAGTGTCTGCGCAATCACTGCTGAACGAGAAGACTACTACGGTGTATGATGTCACATGCGTACGACGATATAAGGAAAATAAAAAGAGAATTTCACAAAACTTTACTTTTTGAATAAAGTGCACATTACTTCGACTCGTTACTGACGTATGTGAGGGGTAATATTATTCCCCCTGCCTCCCGAAAGAGAGAAGTTGAGTGTTCTTTTGTTATGCGAGAAAAATGGAAATATGTTGAATTTTCTTTATTCTTTCTTTATAGAGTTGTACACATGTGACATCACAATCTATCTGTAGTCTTGTCATCCAGTCGTGACTGAGCAGAAATTTCAAAAATTCATAACTTTTTAACGGATTGTCCAATTTTCCTCAAACTCTCACTGATGTGTTCTACAGTACTAATATTGCTGCATTCTCTCAACCCACATGTCTATGAAGGTGAATTTGTCCTTAATTGTCTTTGTGGAATCATCTACAGATGGTGTACTTCAATTTAAAAAAAAAAAAGAGAGAGAGAGACAGCCAGACAGACTGACATACAGACAGAAGGAGAGAGCTAAGAAATTATTAAAAGGGATACACTTCATATCCTATAATTTCTTACATTGAATGTGTGGAGCAGAGTACTAGGCCTCTGACTTTAACCCATTGGGGATGAGTCCCGAGTATACTCGGGCAGGTGTCTATGGGAAATGCGTGTTATAGCAAAAACAGTCCATCCTCAATGGGTTAATATCTGTGCTGTAGAAGCAAGCAGGGTGTCATGTTTCATTGGCATTCTGGATCAAATTTTGCCCAACTGGTACACCTACTGACAAGGTATTACCTGAAAAAAAAATCTGTGACATTGGCATCGCAAAGTTTAAATGACTTTAATATATCTTAAAAGTTGGGGCTATTTCTTACATTACTCTGGGCTGCCTGGGACAATTGTTGTTACAGGCATCAAATGTCGAATTCCGTCCCGTGTCACTCACACCGCACAGGATTTCCTGTGGCAATGCCAAGACGTATAATCTATTATGCCTCCCTAAGGACCTTATAATGTTTCTATACTAGTGTCATGACATGAGGGTTAGATTAATTTCATTCTGCAGGCTTTCATCTGCTCCCTGCAACAAGGTGATATCTCCTTGATCTTCCTCTTGTTTCTCTTGAGGCAACAAGGTGATATCTCCTCACTATTTTTCCTGTTCTGCTTGAGGGAGGCTAGGATTAACAGGGTGTTGATGTCACACAGCTAATGCCCAGTTCTGTGCAGATGATATGCTGAACTTGCCAAACTTTTTTCATCTGTATTAAGTAATCTATCCAAACTTGACCTCATTGTATATTAGCAAGCTCACTCAGATGCAGCAATGTGCCTCAGTCCAACATGAAGTTTATGGTGACACAATAGGGATTAGGGGGATTAGTTAATCTCTATGCACTGACAACTAGTTTCAAGACATCTGAGCCCATCTGTGAACAAAGCAAACTTAAAGGGTAAATTGCTTCAGTATTGTAACTGCTAGAAGTTATGACCAAGATGTACGCTAGATGTTCTTGTTGTCTTCAAAACCATGCATGCATAATTTTTCACAAGACACCCCAAGTTTATCAACAAAACACAGATCCTGACACCATCCTTGTAATATTGCACTCACCCAAATACAGCATTACATTGTCACATAGTTGGAGGTAGAACCACTCGTACATTTCAATAATAAGCATAGATCTATTTGGGATGTCGATACACTGTACTTTCAACTGAAAATGTGGAGATGGTACATACTGTATTTTGATACCTTGTTGTGCAATATGACATCATTTCTTATAGTTTTTTCCTTTCTTTTCTTTCATTTTATAACTCCCTCTCTATGATCTCTCTCTCCCTCTATCTTTTTTCATCTCTCTATTTCTTTCTTTCTCTTTGTTATTTTTTGTCACCTTCTCTCTCTCTCTCTCTCTCTTCTCTATCTATCTTTTCCTTGTAACATATTCTCAAATCCATTCCACCATGGTGGACATTATTGCTCTTTCTGGCTATGACTATTTCATTCCCGCGCTCCATCTGCGAAGAGATTCTACCTCAGCAGAGTTGGATATTGTTATTGATTGCCATAATAGGCATACTTGCGCATTTTCAGTATACTTCACACGCCGAGATGCCCGATCAAATAAACACAAGTGGTTGCCGGGGCAACAGAATGGGCACAAATATCAAATCGCCCGTGATGAAATACGGTTGGAGAGACTGTGTTGGCTATTGTATAGCAAAAGAAGTACTCACACTTTCTGTGATGCAAGCGTGGTTTGACTGCAATTATTGAGGGGGGGGGGGATTGACTGCAAATTATGGGAAAGGGTGCTGGAGTGGGGAGGAAATGAAACTCAAGCAACCCAAATGACGTTCTTTTGAAGTCAGAGTGGAGGGTATCACGGGGAAGAAAATAGAAATATTGTTGACTTGTGCTGGCGTCATTGGTTGAGAACATACTACCTCTTGGCAACACTGCATGATTTCACACCCTATACATACGAAAATGTTGGCAGAAATATGATAAGAAAAACTGATCTAATGAGAAATGAACGACAGAGAGCCAGCTCTCACCAATGACGACATTTCTCTAACCTGGAAAAAATATATCACAATTCAGCAAAAATATCTTCCCAGACAGCTGCTGGAAGTTTTTGCCAAACCGCTTTGTCTCACCTCCCTGACAAGGGTAAGGTCCTCTTTTCTGTCCCATTCACAGGTACTGCTTTCAGTGAGTGCTTTTTAGTGGATGACTTTTGATACAAGCAACAACAACAACAGCAACAAAAATCACAAGATCACAAATACAATTACCTGTAAAAGTATAATATCGAATACTAAAAGAACAATAAACATAGTTCATAACCAAGAATAAACAAAGATTTTGATCAACAAACTCACAACTCTCCGTAATTTGCACTATAGGCCTATTAGATATATATTTTTTTTTTCATTTCTTTACTTTTTGCTGTGACGGTAATACAAAAATTGAAATTGCCAGATATGGAAATGGTACCGAACAGCCTTCAAAATCACATGAAAATGTACACAAGCATAGACACAAACCAGATACACACACACACACACACATACAGCTTGTATAACAGACTGACAGCTATAAAGGGATAGTGCTGAATGACAGCTAACTGGCATGTTTTACGTTTGATAGTCATATTCTAGACCTATTTTAATAGGAAGCCCGAGGTTTGTACACTAACCACATCCTGTGTAGATAGTATGCACAAACATCATAGATGATCCAAGGGCATCGATAACAGCAGTGGCACAGGTTCAACATGAATCCACCTCTCGGTCATGATACAATTTTGTTGTAAATGTTTTATGCCAAATTTCTTCTACCTCTCTTCTCATCAAATCTACTACTGTACATCATGAAGCTGTACTCTGTGGTAGCCATATACTCTAATCAGTCCCCCGATACTGTACAATGTATGTTACTGTATACTTTTTTTTGTTGTTTTATAATATTCTTGATTTGAGTTTCATTCAATATCAAATCCATATTAACAATAATATTAATATTACCAACAACAAAAACAAAGCAGCTGTATTCTTCTTTCTTGTGCTCCTGAATCATTTTTCCAACATACAGTACAATATATTTGAGTTTTTTTCCAAATCATACAATGTTTATAAGAGAATGACATGAAATACATGTGCACACACGCACACACACACACACACACACACACACACACACACACACACACATAGAATGTACATTCTATCTTTCCACTAAAATATAATGCCTCTCCTTAAGTTAATAATATCAATAATAATAATATAAAAAAAAACTCTATCTGGTCTCCAAACAAAGTGTCTATCCTCAATACTCTTTTCCACCCCTCCCTCAATTCACGCTTTTACTCTCCTCCTACAATTGTACATGGGTAGTGTACACTGCCTGCTCCTTCCCAACTTTGCTAAAGTTACTCCTTTAATAGTCACCTCCTCCCCACCCCCTCCCCAAATATATCAAAGTAGACACCTAATGTGTCTCACTAAAAGTGGGCTGGAAAAAAGCAATAATGATTATCGGCATAATTAGATCAGAGTAGTGCTATTTTTGACACCTATCATGATGATTATATGAGGGAACCCTACGTACAGTACAACTGTAGCTCTAGATTTCTTCAGTTTGTTTATGATTGCATGCAAACATTCCCAGGCCCTGCGCAATCACCTTGTTCTTCTTCAAGCCAGTAGCAGTGCTAGCACAGAGGATTTCCTTGCCAGGCCGAATAAAGGACAGAGGATATAAAGCCTGTTTATCTTTCAATTGGCCTGTGAGTGGCTCGGACCGGACCATTGAGAGTAGGGTCAAGCTGTAGTGACCGAATGACCATTGATGAACCGAACACAACACGGGATGACCAAAATTCTAACTGGTAGAAATCAATGGGGTGTCTCCTTTGTAAAGGGGGGTTACATTTCACCCCTGTGTGAAAGGACTGGGGAAGCAATGGGCTGTTGTAGATACACATGAGTGGGGATACTTTGTTGACACTACTGAGCGTGAAACGCAAAGCTTTGCTGTGGACAGTTCCGGTCCTTTCACACATGATATAAAACAGGTACTGACAGCCTTGTATATACACACACAGTAAGAGTTATTACGTATGCTGACAAGCCCAGTGACATTTTACAATCTGAATGAGGTACAGCGTGTACCACTTGAAGATTTATACAATAATATGACTTCACAACAATGTGCAAAGATGCATTGTTTGCAGGCCAATTACCATAAAACTAGGATGGAGTACAATACAGTGACACAGTCATAGATCAGTAAATGTACAATAAATTCAGCTGATAGTTGAAAGGACAAATTCACCCTCATATACACATTGATTGAGTGAATGCAGCAATATTAGTAGAACACATCAGTGAAAGTTTGGGGAAAATCGGACTATCCGTTTCAAAAGTTATGAATTTTTAAAGTATCTGCGTAGTCACTGCTGGATGAGAAGACTACTATAATGTATGATGTCATATGCGTACAACCATATAAAGAAAATAAAAAGAGAATGTCACAAAACTTTACTTTTTGAATTAACTCAAGTGCACATTTCTTCGACTTGTTACTGACATATGTTAAGGGTAATATTATTCCCCCTGCCTTCTGAATGAGAGAAGTCAAGTGTTCTTTTCTTATGCGAGAAAAGTGAGAATATGTTGAATTTTCTTTATTCTTTCTTTATATCGTTGTACTCATGTGACATCACAAGCTATAGTAGTCTTCTCATCCAGCCTTGAGTGAGCAGAAACTTCAAAAATTCATAACTTTTGAACGGATTGTCCGATTTTCTCCAAACTTTCATTGATGTGTTCTACTAATATTGCTGCATTCACTCAAGCCACATGTATATGAAGGTGGACTTGTCCTTTAAAATCTCTTTGTACTTGGTGTGCCTCTTTCCAATGATTTTCCAAACATGAAATCATGCTTCTGGGGGATAAATCAGTCAAATAAATGAGGAACCAACCTACTGTACCTGACATTCAATGTTATTGTCTACACAGGGGGCATACATATTATAAAAATACAAAGCTTTTGCACAACAAAAGCATGATTAGCCCACATGCACATTTACAATGGATTTCACCTTGGCCTCAATTGCCCAAATGACATCTATAGATTACCATGAGAGTTAAACAATGCATAATGAAGTGATATTTTATGAAATGCTGAGCACTACAGTCTAGAAGCACATACAAGTAAATTTGTTATTGTAGAGTTGATGTTTCTAAAGCATTACTTTATACCCCAAGTAAAAATGCATGGTTATAGTGCATATACTGGTACACAAGTGAGTGCTGTTGAAATAACAAAGATAGTGTCACAATTTGCCTACTCGCCCCATTCTACAAATTGTAGATAATATTCCTTTGCATTATCAAAAAGTAGGAGTACATGAACCTCTGTTTTCATTAATTCCAGATGGTTAAGGTGACTTGAGTGGTCAGCGGGTTGACATTCTGTACACTGCTGACTGAGGAAGAACATTAAACAGCTTTTCAAAGTTTATAAGTGGCAGTGATAGTATGTGGATACCATTCCTCCTGTTTTGTCCATAAAATGGCACAAATATCCCACTCCTGTGTGTAATGGTCTTCTCTGCAAATAGAGAATGTGTACTGACTTCCTTGTAAGACTGAGAAAGCTGATTTCCTTGTTTTAATCCTTGTCCAATTGTCTGATGATATTCTAAAAGAAACACTTTGGTGTAGAACTATTCAGTTAATGAATAATTTCTTTTCAAATGATATTAAAATCTCCTGACATGAATTTTGATAATTAAAGTGGCCTTTCATAATGGTTCCTACCAAATTTGTGCCTGAATTACAGATATCGTATTTATATCACCATGCTTATACAAGTAAAGAACAATAAATACATTCATTTCTTTTTAATTTTTCTATTTTTTCGGGGGGGGGGGGGGGGGGCATAGACTGTTGAATATATCTTGTAAAAAGCAACAATACATGTACCAACAACAAAAATGTGCATTTCATTATGTTTGAATGGCATGTTTATGTGTATATGTCGCTATGAAAAAAAAAAGACTATTTCTGCATCATCCATTTATGTTTGCTGGAATCCAATTTCCCTAAATGGCACTCAATATTTTGTATTTTCATCAAGTCTATTCATCACATCAACGTGTTAACATCATCGCTAATTTTACATTAATATGTTCTTCCTCTTTTTCTACCTCATTTGGTCCTGACTGCCATACATTGTAGTACCCTTATAATTGGGAGCAAACAGGCAGATACATTGTACAAGTGCTCTCTGTGTGAGTTTGCATTGTTGCTATGATGCTCACAAATGTATTATAAATATGGTTGTTTGTTTCTTGCACTACACCATGACTTTAAGTGGAGAGCAAAGTCATAAAATTCATCCAGTATCATTCATGTGCACATTTGTATTCCCGCCATGAATATAAATCTACTCTCCTATTCCCTGCGGAACAATACAGGTAGTTATTGCTGGTGATCGATATCAAAGACATAGAGCCAGTTTTTATCACCAGCTAATGAAGTATCTTGCATGTTATTGCCAAATTACTTTCAGTACCAGGCAGGTACACTTTTATTTGAACTGCACACACTTTAATACAGATAATGCCAAGAAATACTGTGTGTACATGTACACTAGATATAGATAATATGCTATAATGTACACTGTAGCACAGTATACATTGTACATGCTGCCACACTCTGCAAAGAAAATGACATAAAAGTTGCATTCAAATCAGAATTCAACCCACTGTCTGCCAGTGAGCCCAGATAAAGTCATGACCGTTTTGGAATACTGAGGAGAAGATGGTACAGAGAAAATTTAAGCAAAATGCCTTCAAAAATCAGAATTTGTACATACATTTGAGTATATGAATATAAGAACGACCCAAGTCCATTAGAGAAGATTTAGGAAAAATGGAAATTAATAAAAAATTCCCTACTCCCTTAAGTGTTTTCGGTATTGGGGTGTTATTAATTCAAATTTGAATATAAAACAGTCACTTGAATGATTATCGGTATTTGCATGACTACGTAAATGGCTTTCAAACGCGATAGCCAAATTTGGACTTGGGTCGTTCTTATATTCAGGTACTCATTTGTATAATACGAACAATCAGAAGTTCCAATCTGTTTCTTCCTTTGTTCAAATTCCAGCACAACATACGTTCTAGCATTTAGATTAATGTAAGGTCATAAGTTTTTAATGTATTCTCCAAATTAAATATTCAGATCAGCGTTTAATGAAGTCTCATGGCATAGTACCTGTATGTTTGTTGTATGTCACATGTAAGTCCCATGTGAAAATTGTATTTATGATGCATGTCTTGTGATTTGTGATTTTATATAAAGGTCTGTTTAAATAGTTAATGTGTAAGACCTGAAATATAATGAATTTCATATCGGACAATAAATTGAAATTGAATCGAATTAAATTAGATCAATTTTTTTTATCAAATTAATTTCATATTAGACAATAAATTGAAATTGAATTAGATTTGATTAAATTGGTTTAAATTGAATTGATCAAACTGATTATATTGAATTAAATCATATCAACTTGAATTGAACTGAACTGAATTGAAATGAAACCTTTCCGTCCGTTTCCAGAGTGGCTCAGAGGGTGGAATGTTTGCCCAAGTGGTCAAAGGACATAGGTTCAAGCCCCTGTGGTTACCCTGAATACAGCTAACAAGCAATGGGCAGAAAATTGTCAGAAACACAGCATCTTCAGCGAAACAAAGGAATGAATGAGTGAATATATGAACATGAGCTGCTTCATGAAATACCAGAAACATTCACAAGAAAAAAAAAAGAGAAAACTATTATTAAAGAGAAAACAGCATGACATTTAAGGTGGCATTTGATGTTTGACAAATAAGCATTGGACATCTTGCAGGTCACTTTCCCTTTAATATGGGCAGAGCCCCAAGGTATTCACTGATAATGACCTTGCCACACTCAATGGCCTTTTCCTCCACTCATTGCCAGGGTTGCAGTGACATCATCAGCACCAAACAGGCTCGTTGAGCCCCATTATTTTTTTTTTCTCGTCCTGCTCCTGTTTTGGTTTTGGTTTTGCTATAGGATATTTTCCCCTCCTCCACCCCCCTCCTCCGTCCCTACCCCCCCCCCCCCCTTTACCATTACCAGCTGGCAAGCTGACAGTTTGACACATGTAGTTACCAATACACATCCAGCATGATGAATCACAACAATACAGCACCCTCTGTAGCCTACTTTCAAGGCTTTAGGATGTTTTACCAATCACAACGAACCACTACTCCATGTGCCACAACCATTGTGTACAAACTGGTTGTCAATAGCAACGACATGACATGTACTGTAGTTGAGTCAACTTAACCCATGGCTAAGAGAAAGCTGTTGCAAGTGAGAGCTAACAACAGAAGAGTAAGAGCAGAGGAAAGTGGTCTGAGGACTTGGATACTGTGTGCAATTGGAATATATAATTACTCTCATCCCAAGAATGTCCCATTAGCTCCTGTATCTTCCCCTTTAAAGGACAAGTCCACCTTCATATACATGTGGATTGAGTGAATGCAACAATACTAGTAGAACACATCAGTGAAAGTTTGAGGAAAATCCGACAATCCATTCAAAAGTTACAAATTTTTAAAGTATCTGCGCAATCACTGCTGGATTCTACTACAAAGTATGATGTCACATGCGTACAACGATGTAAGGGAAATAAAACCGAGAATTTCACAAAACTTTACTTTTGAATAAAGTGCATATTTCTTCGACTTGTTACTGACGTGTGTTAAGGGTAATATTACTCCCCTTGCGTTCTGAAAGAGAGAAGTCGAGTGTTCTTTTGTTATACGAGAAAAGTGAAAATACATTGAATTTTCTCTATACTTTCTTTATATCGTTGTACACATGTGACATCACAAGCTATAGTAGTCTTCTCATCCAGCCGTGACTGAGCAGAAACTTAAAAAATTCATAACTTTTGAACAGATTGCCGGATTTTCCTCAAACTATCACTGATGTGTTAACTACGAATATTGCTGCTTTCACTCAACCCACATGTCTATGAAGGTGGATTTGTCCTTTAAATAACCCATACATCTCCGACTAACAAGCACGCTGGAGTGTTTTCTTTGCTGATTGGCTCAGATGTCTGCTAATAAAGTACTATAATTGTCAACAGACAGAGCTTGCCTAATCCCTTCCAGTTGGGAAGAGAAACATTGCTTCACCTGAGTGGGCTTGCTACACTTTACAGCTAGGTCAAGTTTGAATGGCTTTAATACTGAATGCTGCAGAAAACCCATGGCAATTTATAATAAATTCATAAATTGAATGTACATTATCTTGATATAGCTTTGGCACATGAAGGCTTTTAAAAGCTACATGTATGTGATACTAGTGTTATCTTGCAGCGCCTTTATGGTCCAGCTTGTACATTATATGTCTGAGTTTAATATGAAATTAATGTTTCCAAATCCATAAATTACATGTAAGCACTACACAGCCCTCCATTCCATTGCACAATACATTAGCACAAGCAAATGTACCTACTTGAGTTACACTTCCTGAAACTCACATATTATGTATACATCTACAATGTAGCTCTTTAAATGATAACTTTCATAATGCACGATCAAACACTGCTTTCACTGACATTTCCAGTTGCATGAGTGAACATTGTCTGGCCAAGTATTAACCTTGGCTCTCTCTACTGTGAGAACTTGAGTCTAGAGTCATAGATGGCGAAGGGAGGAAAAATCTAAATCATCGTAATGCAAGGTTACACGGAGGGGAAGTTCAGGTACTGTCTGCACACAAATTAAGTCATAATCATCGGTTAACCTTTACTGTACGTTACTACGTTCACTTTACACAGGGAAAAGCAAAAATGTGGAATTCATATCAACTGCAATGGTGATAGCAGAGGAGGAGGGAGATCATTTAATGAGGCTGGGGAGGAGGAGGAGGAGGATAAAGAGGAGGAGGGGAGGAGGAAGATGATGATGAAAAGGGAAAGAGGAGAGGAGATGGAGGTGGAAGAGGAAGAGGAGGAGGAAGATAAGGAGGAAGATGATGATGAGACCAGGGAGGAAGAAGAAGATGATGACGTGGATAAAAAGAAGAGGAGGAAGGGAGGAGGGGGAGGATGAGGAGGAAGAGGGAGAGGAGGAGGAGGAGGAGGAGGAGGATGAAAAGGAAGAAGATGATGATGTGGGGAAAGAAGAGAAGAGGAGGTGGAAGAGGAAGAGGAGGAGGGTAAGGAAGATGATGACAAGGCTGGAGAGGAGGAGGATAAAAAGGAAGAAGATGATGACGTGGGAAAAGAGGAGAGAAGGAAAGGAGGAGGAAGAAGAAGAGGTGGAAGAGGAGGAGGAAGAAGAAGAAGAGAAAGATAATGATGAGTTTGAGAAACAGGAGGAGGAGGAACAGAGGAGGGAAATGATGATGATGATGATGATGATGATGATGATGATGATGATGATGATGATGATGGTGATGATGATGATGATGATGCCAGAGAAAATGAGGAGGGAGTGAAGAAAATGAAGTAGGGGAGTAGAGGAGGAGGAAGAAGATGAAAATGTAGCAAGAAGGAAAAGAAACAAATTGATGATTGAGGCAAGGAAAGGATGAGAAAGGAGATGATAAAGAGAGAGAAAAAAAAGGAGGAGAAAGCAGACAAACAGACAGGAAACGGTGGAGCAGGATGCGGTGATGGCAGTTGAAGCAATGATGGAGCCAAATGCTCCTCATGCCAACACACTACAAGTAATGTCTAATGGCACATCTACAGTGAGATGCAAGGCCATAGGCACACCAGTTAACAATCATTACCAAACTCTATCTCCCTCTTTCTCTTCTCCCCCTCCCTCTCCATCTCATTCTCTCCCTCTCTTCCTACCCCCCCCCCCTCCCCTCTTCCCCTTTCCATAATGCATTTTCACCTTGTCACTCCGCATCTCACGGTCAGCAGGCAGAGAGTTGGCAACTGGTCTTGTGCAAGACCCTGCCACCGGGAAATTCATGCTTTTGACTTTGAATGCCAAACGCAGCGGCACAGGGAAGGACACGACATGCTGCGACTACCCAAGCAGCCTGAGGGGAAGAAACGAGGAAACCTGGATGGAGGAGGAGCGGAGTAATGCCCAGTTACACCACATTAAGCTGCCTCCTGATGCGCAAGATAGCTTCATTCATCGCCATGGCAACCCTCACCTCAGCCAGGGAAGTTGCGGCAGATGACGCTGGACTTCTCCCAGCATGGATGAAGGGGAAAAGATGGATGTTGTTGTTGTTTTCAACTTCTCGAATGATTTCCCTTCCTTGGCAGAGGTAAAAAGTACTGCAGAGCTCTGAGAGAACTTGTTTCTTCAATAGTCATAAACAAGAATGAGGATGTTATGGCAGGGGGTACAAAAAATGAATCTGGAAGCTTTTTCTTGTGGCATGCTGTAGCTCTCATGCTAGTAGCACAGTTCACAGATATGGCAGGGTGCATTTTTCTAGACATACTTTGCAAGGGGCATGATTATTGATACATGTACATGTACATACCACAGTATTCAACTGGTTCCTTTCTTTTTGTGCACTGACATGGTATCCAGCTCTTTATTTCATATTTCAAATTTATTTAAACTAATTTGCAAAGAGTATTGCAACCATCATCAGTCACTTTTAGTAAGTGCCACTGTAAAACCAGAAATTTCTGCGTGTATGAAACCGTAACAATTTTTGCAAGGAGCCAAGATTCATGGGAGTAAAATGCACTTAAAGGTTTCATTTGTTTGTTTGTTTGTTTCCTACACAATGTACTGAATGCCAGTGGCAATTCCTGAAAGTTCAATGCTGCCAATGTTTTTGTTTTTGTTTTTTTATACAGTAAATTAGAGACAGGAACAAAATCTGCTTTGTTATTTGCCAGCAAAGGAAATCCCCTGGTTCCCATTCTCTGCTCTAAAATTGCTATGCACGTACAAAATACACTTTGCATGAAGGACATGTGTAGTGTACAAAGGAAGGAAAGGCTCAAAATTTCGGAGCCTTCCAGCTAAATGACACCCAAAGGCTCTTTCAAAAATGAGTCAGTATAAAGAAAAAATTGCCTCTTACCTATATCATGCCATGATATGATGCTGCTAAAAAAAAAAAAAAAAAAAAAACTTACACTATTAAAAGTATCCCACTGAAGATAAGCTACAATTTTACTCCATCTCTTCACATCTCTGTCAAAATGGTATTCCCACACAAACATAACATTTATATTTGGCAATAATGGAAGATAAAAGTGGTAGCATTCTACTGTGAATGTTTACACTCCTCAGAGCATTATATCCCTGTCGAAATGATTTCACTGAATGTGGTCTACTACTGTTGAAATTGAAAAATAAAGAGAGGTAAAAACACACTTGTTTACAAAAGATACATGCTGGTTGCCCTTGGAATTTCTTCTACTATGTAACATTCTGGTAAGATCATATATCATGCATATTGCCAATTTCATAAGATTGCCAATCTGGGAAGCTATAATTTCAAGTTCATGACCTCAAAAATATCAATAACAATGATGATTAAAATGGCATGCAAGTCTCCATGCTTTTCACAATCTGTTTGAGGGGCAACAAAATTGGATACCAGGTACCTTTCGGCTTAATAATCACCTGACATAATATATATTCATGTGTAAACTCACGCACACACACACACACACACACACACACACACACACACACACAAATGCATCATATTCAGAGTTTCCTAAACTAGACTGTATATTCCACCTTGGCGAAAAACTTGTAGTCCGACCCCATGTGATTTTATGATGGATTTGATCACTACAATTACACAGGATGATAGTGGAGGGCTACATATCAAGGATAGTTATCTACTGCCCCTCTCCCTCCTCTCAACTTTTCTTTCTGTTTTTTAACACAAATTTTCAGGGGGAGGGGAATAGGGTAGCAATGCTATATTCTACCTTCTTGACTACCAGATTGCGACAAGATAATTTCAGTTGCTTATGGGGGGGGCCTGGTAAACAGAGATTGCTAACAAACGTAAAGGAGCCTTTTGCGATTCACAATATGAAGAGAAAGTTGATACATTTCGCTGAGGATAACTTGATGGCTGTAATACGACGCAAACACCACTTTTTGTCATTGCACTTTTACTGCAGACCAAGAACATTACAAGCACGATTCATGGCAAGCATAAAATGACAATGGGTTGGCCTACATATTGTCAAGATTACCATAGCAACCGCTAATCAGCAAAGGGGCATTTTGACTGCTCGCCATGATAGTGTCAGTTGTGATAGTTTAACACAGGTATGATGACTTACAGGAAAAACAGGCCCCTGCAGGCATTTATTTAACTTTTATATTCTACTTCTGGTTTAAAACTGTGATAACCAATTTGAACTGATTGCTCCACACCAACAACTGACTGTGAGAATTTTGAAGACATCACAAAGCAAGATACATGTATGATGTGGTAATGCTAAAGTAACTATGCTACTATTAAGCATGCAGAAAAAAGGCACTTTAAACAGCTTCTTTGGTTTGTTATGGATTTTATGAGACTCGAAGGACAATTTCCCCTTGGTACTGTTTCGAACCCTGGGGATTTGCTAGCCTTTGTACAAGACCCCCTCATGCAGAATTGTCAACATGATTGTCTGCCTCTGCGAGTGCAATACAAGCAGGTTGATATTATCAGTCAACAGTGGAAGTTCTGTCATACAGCACAAACCACCTTGCTTTCAACACACGACAATAGACTGCAAGTCATGCTTTGATTATGTACCGTATGTCAAAAAAAAATTACAACGGAAACCTCCGCAGTGATATCTTTAAAAATAGTGAATTAATCCAAGTACAAATTCAGGGTATGAAACTATAACTCATTGCCCACATCTTACAGAAAACCCCATTCGATTTGCTTCAGTGGTCAAAGAGAAATGAGGAATTTTGTAGGGGATGTCAGGAATCTCTTCCCTCCAAGTTCTGTCAATTGTATTCACACACAAGAGCATCGAAGTGCTAAAATTGGAAGAATCAGACTTATGACATGCTTTACAACAATCTACATTTCTCTGTGACCGCTTAACCACATTGAATGGGGTTTTCGGCAAAATAGAGCTAAGATGTTATATTTTAAGACCCTCAAGTAGCATTTAGACAGATCAATCATATTGGGTGTTATCAATTCGAAAATCTGATTGTAATTTTTTGGGGGACATACTGTACAGTGTACACGTATTCTTCTGGGTAGTGCACCAACGTGTGAATAGAGGAAATAGAGGAAATGAACGTGGTCGTAGTTGTCATTCCCGACGTGACAAGATCCTGATACAAGGCCTGTATCTGCACTGTATTAAACCAATGCCACAAATCATTCTACACTCCACAGAGTGACTTACTCAATGGGAGGGGGGGGGGAGGGGGGCTGACAAAGCACCTCCGCTAATGCCACCCCCACTTTACGTCAGGAATCATTAAACTGCCCATGAAGTTTATCAGCCACTGTGCCCATGACATGAACATCAGCAGCCTTGATATTTCCGGGCCAGGTAACAGGCTACATCACTGAGCTGTCTGTCTCTGCCGGCTTGGCTAAGGACACTGTCCTACTTAACTATATCCTCGGTGACTAAAAGCTTGGAGTTTTTATCTTTTCTGCATCCATTAAACTCCCATCAACATTCTCTCACACCGAGCTAACCATGTTGATGTACCCCTACAGCAGCTGATAATATAGTCCCTTACAGCAAGATTTGATGATGCACATTTTTATAGGGCGAGGACTTCAAACTCACTCAAAGTCAGAGTGTGGGGAAAGAACTGTCAAGTTGGGAACAGATCTATTTAAATACTGACAGTGAATCATTGTGACAGGATGAAAAGAAGAAAAAGAAATGTGACATTTCATTGAAAGCTGCAAAACCACTTTCCCTAAAAGCAACCAAAAACATCAGAAATCTAATGCACTTTTTATATATCAATGTTAACGGATAAATTTTGGATGTTGAATTATAATACACATGTATTGTTTTTCTTGTGATCCACATTTTAAAGTTCCACTTTTCAGTAGATCACACTTTTCCATCACTTTCCTTATTGTTGCCGTTGCAAAATATGCATTGTTTCTATTATTCCTGGGTCATATATTTTGTATTTTAAAACTTTATGATTTGTATTAAATTGTAAACATTGTTAACAATATGATTTATCAAATGTGTACTTTACACAAAATTTTGCGATACCTTTGGTTGGCTGGAAATAAAGCACAATTGAATTGAAAAATGCACATCTCATGTATGTATGCATTTAGATCATAATGTATAACTATGATATTTCAAGTTAATAGGTAATGACAAGATTATATGCAACAGTCAACAGTGTATACACATATTTAAACTTTTAAAGCAGATAATTCAAACCCCTTGCCAGTAGGCAAGCTATATATGCTATGTTGACATCTAATCGGACATAAATTTCTAAACATTGATGTGATTTCATTCAGATTTTCAATGAATTGTAGAATTTGTACGATTTTTTTTATACTTATAAACACCCCCCCCCCCCAAAAAAAAAAAGTCCACACACTATACAATTATACAGTGTTTATGAGTAATGTAGATGCAGATGACATCTGTCAACACTGCTTGTCTGATTGAAAAATGCTCACTAAATTTGTTTTCGGTTACAATTTGGGTACAAGAGAGGGAACTGATCGGCTATAATGTGTAGTCTGCATGGTAACTCAAATAAAACTGTTTTCATTGGCAAACTAAATGCCACATTAGCATAATGTCAACTTCACAATTATATCGCCATGGGGCATTGTACTATGCTAGTGAGCCGAAATTGACAGCCGCGGCACCCCCACCGTGTCTGAGTGAAATCCCTGCAGCGTCTGTGGCACGAGCGTGTTCATTATATCGGCCTGCGAGGGGAGTTTCATCATGGAAACTAGATTGGACTATACCCGAGGAGCAAGGTTGCTGTGTGGCATGATGAGTAGTGTTTGATGTCTGACAAATTTCTGTCCTGTCTACACACACCAGAAATCTAATGTTTGGTTTATTTTTTAATCAATTTTTGCAATGCAATGCAAAAATCTTTTGTTTTTTTGTTTCTTTTAACTCTTGCAACAATTTACCCCTTGTGTGTGCAAACAGCATGCAAAGTAACCATCAGTTTTTTTAAATCCTACATATACATGTATTTAAATACAACTCGCCACTTTAGGTACACAAACTTGAGTGCCAAGGGACATGCTCTGGCCATTGTCTCAGACATATTTTGTATGCAGTCTGGAGATTCAAGCGCTTCATTTGCAGCTATGTGATTTTTTTTCGCCATGTGTGAAAGAGGGCCAAAAAAAAAGAAATATTAAAGGACAAGTTCACCTTCATAAACATAAGGATTGAGAAAATGTAGCAATATTAGCAGAACACATCATTGAAAGTTTGAGGAAAATCGGACAACCCATTCAAAAGTTATGATTTTTTGAAGTTTTTTTTTCAGTAACCGCTGGATGAGAAGACTACTGCAGTGTACAATGTCACATGCGTACAACAATATAAGGAAAATATAAAGAGAATTTCACAAAATTTCATCTTTTGAAAAAAGTACACATTCCCTCGACTCGTTACTGACATATGTCATGGGTAATATTATTCCCCCACCTTTACAAAGAGGCAAGTCAAATGCTCTTTTATTATGCGAAAAAAAATTAAAATATGTTGAATTTTCTTTACATTTTCTTTATACTGTTGTACTCATATGACATCACAAGCTGTAGTAGTCTCCTCGTCCAGAAGTTCCAACACAAAAATTTTAAAAATGCATAACTTTTGCATCGATTGTCCAATTTTCCTCAAACT
The DNA here is from genome assembly GCF_040938485.1 of Diadema antillarum. Lineage (NCBI taxonomy): Eukaryota > Metazoa > Echinodermata > Echinoidea > Diadematoida > Diadematidae > Diadema > Diadema antillarum. The sequence goes on from NW_027270959.1 coordinate 3,577,892, forward strand.
TTCACTGATGTGTTCTACTAATATTGCTGCATTTTCTCAATCCTTATGTTTATGAAGGTGAACTTGTCCTTTAATGTTCATATCTTGATGCAAAAAACGATATCTCCTACATTGTATGTACAGTGTATAAATAAGGCTTCTTACAGACAGATTAATTCCAAATCTGAACACATTCAGTAGATGAACTAAAGGTATCAATATTGCATAATTGAATTTAATCATAGCATGCACGGAATCATAACAAATTACAAACTTTACTTAAAACGTCAAAAATCAAAATGAAAATGTAATCATTAAAAATGATTCCACAGTAAGAGCAGCAGCGAGCACATTATTTGGAAAAAATGAAATCACTGATGAATGAATATGATCTGGACCATTGAATTTGTGAACTTTAACATAACATTACACAGGCATGTGCCTGCATCAATGTGGGTCCACTTCACATAGAAAACTTCACTCTGGACCACAGCACAGAAACACATACAGAGCTGTCAATCACCACTTTGCCTTTATCATGATCGAACAACTGTGTGTGAGTGTGTGTGTGTGTATGGCTTCTTGACACTAAAGTATACTTCAGCTGCTGAGAATCACTACTATTTATATGTACACAATCATTTTGTTATGACATTCACGCACAATGTCACCGATATCAAATAGATGATAATGACTATCAGCATAATCTTTTCCTGTTGACTTACCGCGACATCCATTTCCCAGAGCAAACAATTTGGATGAGTGATCAACTGTTCCCCACTCTGAATCTCATGTAAATTCGTCGATGGGGTGACAAGACCTCGTATCTCAAAAATGTCAAAAAACAATTTTTTGGCTTAATGGTCAAATAATGGGTCAAGTGATGTCTTGGCCAAATCCCAACTGTCTTACTCCAAAAATGAAGCCAACATGACATGTCAAAGGAAAGGCTTTCCCATTCACTATAGTGCTTTGGCCGCCATGTTTTTTGGCTCTCCTGAACATTTGTCATTTTTGAGATACGAGGTCTTGTCACCCCAGCGACGTAATACTGATTTGTTGGTTTGGTCCAGTTTGCTACATGGGAGGCCAACACAAGGAATGCACCAAGTGGTGAAAACTTTGTGCAATTCAAATCAGAGTGAAGCTGGGCTTGGAAATACAAGGTCGATATCCAAGATTTTGACAAGCGATACCAGACAATGGCATGGACGAAAAGCTCTCGTTCTGCTGCCATTCAGTTTTACAGCTTGCCGTTTGTCAAATTTGGACAATGGTGTGTTCTCAACTACAAGTACATCATTCTCGCAGTCGTGTTTTTCTTTTTACTCACACTATTCATTTATTGTTTTGAATACTCTACGCATGAATGCATACTTCCCACTCGATATGATCACCCTATCGAACCTTGAACTTCACACAACAACAGCTGCAAACAAAAAAACAACATTTATTGAAGGCTCTACAAAACTATTATACACCACATTTTTGTGACATGCAAGGAAGTATAATGTTGCTTTTCGATAAGAACAAATTTGACAGATGTCAATCATTGGGGGTTTTTTTAAGTCCTTGGAAGCATTGTGTAGTTGCACCAGAAAAGAACACTTTAATTGTTTAAATTGCTCATGAAAGAATTTTTTGTCCTTGTTAAAAAAATATCAGTTAAAGAGTTTATCGTCTTTCATGTCAACAAAGTATGCACGAAGACAATTTTAGAATTTTTTTGTCTTTGTTACTCGCATTTTCTTTGGACACTAAAAAGTAATATTACTGTCCAAACTTTTGAGCATTTGAGTAACCAAGCTACAAAATCATGAAATTGAAATTCTACAAGAATCTGGCACATACAAAGCAGCATACAATGTACTGCATCAAAGACAGAAATTAGGATTGAAAGTCACAATTCCAGTGGTATACAAACCGAAAAAACAACTTTCACACATTTGTTTTTATGATTCACTGTATTAAGATGTACAGTTCTATATATTCATGAGTCATTACAAAACTTATTCCTAATGCTTGTTGTATTTGCAAGCCATCTTTTGTTTTCCACAGATTAATATTTTACGCATTATTATCCCCATAGGTACATGGTGTATCAATATGACTCCATCAGTACTTTCAAAAATTACTTGCCTTTAACCACTTAATCCCCATTCCTCCCCAAACATACAAACGGGCATACTGAGTACAAGGTATACTCTGTATTGAACTCATGCATGCAGACAGAAGCAGAAAAAAATACAAAGCAAGAGTCTTTCATCGAGAGAAAATCCAGTGCATTCAGTGTACAGTACACTGCTTCATGTCCCATGGACATACAATTGTATATCAAATAGTTGTGACCAAGCCTGGCTGACCTAATGTGAAAATCTGCGTGTAATGTCAGCCCAGCTTCAAAGGCTCTTCTACCGCCCTTCATTCTCCGGCCCGGCGAAGAAAGTCCGCCAAGCATGCATGGTGTTCTGCCGTGACGCACATTCGCCGTCAGCGCAAAAGGGGGCCCCATGTTTGCCCTCTCCATAAATCCCTCGTAAAGGAATGCTCCCAACTTTTCTTTCGTGAGCCACAATAAATGCAAATGATGTTTTCACTCCCAGCTGCTGCATGGAAATGTCATGCGTTAAAGGCGATTGAGTCCATTCCACAGGAAACTCTGAAAAGTTTCTACTGAATTCAATGTCATTTTAAAAAACGTGATGTCCTTCTAGCTTTGTCCAGTAAAGAAAGAGATGAGGATGTTTTCAAATAACACATATGAATGACATTTGGGTGTGTCCCTGTCATCTGGCTACCATGAGATGTTGCTGCGTCCTCTAACAAATTTACTTCAAATGAACAAGTTGTCTTTAAACATCCATTATGCATTGTAAGTATTACATATCCATAGGTCATAATGACAACTGTGATGCTTTTAGAAGCCACTATTGGCGATACATACACTGTACAACCACAAATTGAATGCCCAGACTGCCCACACAGATTCAAGGGCTTGATTATTTCCCAACCATTCAATCAGAGACCATTCATATCCTCCGGATGAGTGGAAGGTATCTTGTAGAATTGAAGCTGTATAAGACATGGTATCACACTACATGTGTCACATTCTAGAGCTTCTTGTACGTGGACATAATAGAATACCAATGTAGGCCAGCAGCCTGTTCCCCACAAAGTAACCAAGGTATTAAACATGGAAGCTGGCAAGAGGTACATTGTACAGTGGATATTACTTTGATAACAGTGATGATGACTATGGCAATACGGTGTACCAATAAAACATTACTGCTTTGGTGATGAGGACAACAATGATCTTGTGATGATTGTTATTTCTGTCTGTTTGTATTAAAAGTTTATCATGTCTGATAAATACTGTTATAGTTTCTGTGAGGTAAAAGCATTTTGTGCCCTTTGGAAAAGGCACTATGATACAAATGTCACTGTGTGTATACATGATTTAATCATGCATCACAGTGATGATGATATGTTAACCCATAACAGACGGGCTGATTTTACTACAACATATTTCCCATAGACACCTGCCCAAGTATACTCGGGACTAGTCTTCAACTGACCAGTCAATACCTTTGAAGATGATGATGAGGATGACTCTAATAATGATCTCAAGAATTGATTGGTATTGATGTCAATGATAGAGATGGTGAAGATGATGGTCTCCATGAAATTTATATTTTAAATGGTTCTCCCAATTGTGATAGTCACATGTTAAATGTAGAGTTGTATGCTAAAGGTGACTATGGTGATGATGACAATGATGATTTTTGTGATGAGAATTCTGTGATGAACCTGAGAGGGATGATCAAACTTCAGTTGTACAGCACAGAACACACACATGTTTGCCCCATTTGAAAATCACATTCCTCACTTGACAAGATTACAATACAGTATTGGTAATCCCTCATTGAGCTGTAAGCATACAATTACAAAATAGTAACTGGTCTTAAAAATATTTTATAATGCACAGGACTACTTTGAACTAATGGACATCTGGAACACTCCACCACAACAACTCTGTCTATAGATGTGATACAGAAGAAGCTTTCAAAAAGGAAATTCAAAGCTAAACTGTTCCTACATTGTGTATAGCAGTGCTCTGATGAGTTTGCTGTGAAAGCGCTTTAGAATAAGACACTCAAACAGTAAGTGCGAACGATCGTCATTTACATTTAATAAGATGTAAAACCTGTATGGTAATAACTTCAACCTGTTCTGCTATGTAGACTGCATTACTGCAGCAAAACATACATAATCCATTTAGGAGCAGTAATAAAAACAGCAAATGATACCAAGTTGTCAATTGTCCTCAACAGCACACAGACTACATTGTATCACGCACTCAGCATACATTGTACAATATGCACGTTTTAAACGCTTAATTATGAACTGCCTACAAAGGTGTACAACATTGTACTTTAATACATTTGTACTTGTGTTCAATACATCACATCTGATTAAAATTTGAAAGTGTGAGAATAAAATCCAGTGAGGCAGGATAACGTCAAAATTCATTCATATTTTTGTCTACTATTCCTGCATCCCAGCATTGCTCATCGAATTAGAAATTGGCCTCATGGATTATGCAGCATATTCAAAGTCAATGCCAATGGAAACCTGGTAGGTTTTGTAAAAAAGTCTCTCCGAGGATCTGCAAATTTTGGTTGGGAGCTGATGAGTGCAGACTGTGCATGTCGTGTAAATACACAGGTCTACAAAAATCTTTTTACACAACCAATACAGGCAATATGCACATGGGACATTTATCAGAAAAACAAACAAACAAACGATGGATTGAGAAGGTCGTTGACTTACTCTCACAAACCTAACTAGAGCACTAAGCAGTATGACCCTGTATCTAGTCAAAGGATCAATACAATAATGAAACACTCCAGTGTGTACAATTTGCACATCAGCACCAAATTTATACAGCATTGAGTGACAAGGTAGTGAATGAAAGCCAACTATCAGTACAGTACTTCCTCTGTTGCAGAACTGTACATCAGGATCAGTGATGAAAAAGAAATTCAATTGTGCTCACAATTTTAATCCAAGTTGTCTTGCTTGATCATACTCATGGTACTTGCACATTGCACATTACACTGAATGTCTTCTCAGCAATTTTCTGCAGTACAAGAGCGATAATAATTAATATAATGCTGCATCTATGGCCGTATACTGACAATGGAAAGATTGTGCTACCACCAGACAATGGAGCAGAGACACACACGCCTTTCAGAGCGACCTTACTCACCTGACTAGTCATTCACAAAGACACGCTGTAAGGCTAAAGCCTTCAATTCTATGCACTGTTAGTGTGACTGGTTTACAATGTGGTCTATGATGATGCTCTTAAACACTTCATAAACATTACAAACACGCCAGCTTGCAGCAGTGGCAGTGGCATGGACTGGCGCTTGAGAAAATAATTCTATGGAGAAGAACAAGAACATCCGGAAGATGTTGATTGGTACATTCCATTCAAGTACTTTCAATTACAACATAATTGTAAACTCTCACTTTTAGTTTCTTTGTTGCATTCGATTCACTGCTAAAGTCAGAATACTGTCTCAGCACATTTGTCATTAAGAAAGAGAGAGAGAGAGAGAGAGAGGGAAAGGTCTGCTAGAGGTTAAAAAAAAACAAAAAAAAAACATGGTATACACTTTGCAACTTTGTAAAGGTGAGGTCTGCATAAAATGACGACACTATCTTGTGACAAAGGGGATATTGTGATATTGAACAACAAAGGCAAGCATGCAACTACTGCAAATGACAATAATACACGCTTGTACATACAAGTTGCTCAACAACCAAAGCCTCATTGTGGAGTAATATTCAAATACACGTACACTGTAAAGTCCAGTAAAACATTACAACAAAAAACAATCAAATTCACTGTAAAAATAGAAAAATCTTGAAGAAAGCTTTGCAATGTTCAAGAAGGAATTAGCCTCTAGAACCAGTAGAAACATCATTACAAATATCATATCTACTACCAGTATCTACATGTACAATGTATGTCAGGAATGACCTTTATAGATTACCACAAAAACTAGCTTCCCAATTCAACACCTAATTCGGAGAGCTCTTTCAAAAGGTCGTACATGTATTTAAAAAAAATCATGCATGTACCTGGAAACAATGGAGCATGCAGTGTTCTCATTTACATAACCCGTTCTTATTTTTCACTCAGCACCACTGAACTGAGCTTCCACAAATAACAATGAAAGTATGAAATTAAAGATTTAAGAAAACAGCCATTTATTACTATACTCATTACTGAGGATAGGCTGTGGGTTTCGAATTTGTTTGTTTGTTTATTTGTTTGTTTGTTTGTTTTTAACAATGTGTCCATAAATAAGGTCAGGTAAACTCATACTCATTCAAAAAGATATTGAAAAACTTTTGAATATCATGCAATGCTCACACACGTATACAAAAATTGTATCTTTTATTGCTGTCTGCTAGTATTTTTACATGTTTGCCCACACAAGACATCCCACCTGCATCACACTCTGATGGTCCAACCGAGACAAATCTAACGTAAGCTACACAAATTACATTATCATGTCACATTTATTAAATACAATGTACTTGGGGTCCAGTAGACTCTAATAAGATGTAACACTTGTAAGAAGATATCAAAACATGCCATGAGACCAAGAAAGACCACAGGTGAATAGCCTTCCGCAGCAGGCTACTTTACTACTTAAATACTAGTGAACTCTGCAATCTCAGATCCATTTGTCTGGCTGATCAAATAATTAACTTTTAAACTTGTGTAAGTAAAGCATGTACTGTACAAGTGGATATTTTCACAAGACTAATTTTTCGTGCTCGGCCCAGTGAAAGAAGTGTTTCGTGTGCTTTTAATTCCATGGAATCAAGACACCAACTACTTAGTACTGGAACATAGAAGTTCTACCCAGTATGGCAAGCAAAAACATTCACATTGTCATTATTCTTTCATTTTCGCGCTAATTTCTTGTTGTGCGAAATGCGCGAAAATTTCAACACAGCAAAAATGTACACTTTTACAGTAGTAGAACAGAATAGACTACGAGTAGGATTTTGTAAAATCTAGAAGAATTTGTTTAGAGTTCTACATGTTTCTCGATAAAGAAAACTTGCAGTGTGGTGACTGTGCAGTGAGACTTTAAGAAGAAAATATTGACTCCAAAGTGCCACTCCTTTTTTGTCAAGTTGTTACATCTTGTAATTTCAGTATTGCCAACAACACTGAGCATAAATAATCTATCGTCTACTGTCTAGTGCAACTTGAAGTACGCTTGATCCAGGGTTAGAAAGTTCTACACTACAGTTGGATTCCGACGACGGTTCATATTTAACCGTTAGACAAATTGTCCCCGGCTATATTTACTACATTTCAATGATACTAGGCCTACTGCCAGTGTCGAATAAACATGGGACCTCTCCGATCCCTAGACAGGTTGTTCAGTAGCAACTGAGGCCATTCAACCTCGAGTAAACTGAGAAGAAAATGCGCTAAGGTGACTCGTTAATTTTGATGGCCCATTAGTAAACGATCCGTCAACGAAATGGCTTCTCGTTACGAATCTCCTTCCCACTCGTAAAGTCAGCGAGTGGGCAATCGTTGGTGCTTACCTGGACGGCTTCCTCGCCAAACTCCCCGGGTGCTTCCACACGGTACTGCTGTCCTCCTCGGCGCATTAGGAACCAGGTTTTGTCCCTGAAGTACGAGAAAAACGAGGTGAAAAGCTGGCTTAGGCCCATGACTGCTGTATTTTCGAAATATCCAATAAATCAACACATCCCAGTGCCAGCAGTCACTGCTGACAGACGATTAGTGCGTGGTTGAGAGACAAATAAAGTCTTGTAACATCCACTGTAAAGTCTGTATAACGGCCCAAGATCATACAGAATATAACGGTAGTATGGTATCCACGAACGCCAAAAGTTTCTATGAAAAATTTCGCCGCTGTGCCTTTACGTACGAGCAGGGAATTCTCTCCGAAGTTCCCAGCCTTGCGCGCTGTGTGCAGTGTACTTGTAGTGACTGCAAATAACGTGACTGCAGCGGTATACGCACACACACACATGCAATACATAGTAGTACTCGTACACACACGGTATGATCAGAATCTGTGCGCGCTAATGATGTGCACCCAAACGTGGAGATCTAGGCAAGGAAGCATATTAAACTGGTAATAAAAGAAAATTGTCTTACCTCAAAGACAAGTACACTTCGATAATCACGGAAAGATTAAAATTCGGCTAAAATTTGTAGTAACCTTCAATAGTTAGTGCTGTGTCAACGAAAACAAGCAGTCTCAACTAACTCAGTACTGTGCAAGCCGAGAGCTCGAGGGCTATTGATTTATTTGCCAATCCACTGAGCTGGACGAAATAGACTTTGTTCCCTCTTGCAATTTGATAGGAAAATGAACCTACACTCCGGAAAGGGATATTTCATCGATATGATTTACATGAGAGGTGGCCTGTGCCATTTAGAGGAAGTATAGAAAGAAAATATGATGGACTGCCTTCCGCCATTTCGTCAGGTTTCCTAGCATCCTGGTTTAGTCTGTTAGGGTTTTGTTTTTGTTTTGTTTTTGTTTTTTGGCCACAGTGGACTACATGGTGAGACTAAATTTTCGTTTTGTTTCGGTATTTGTTTTGATAATACGCTATCAATGAACTCCAGTGCAACAAACAGAAACGAAGCAAATATAATATACGTAGGACGTAAGAATATCGAAGATGTCTGACATATCTCATTTGTAGGTGCATATGCACTATTAAATGTCAGCAATTTACATAAAATATCATTTTGATACATTCTAATGAATACTGAAAGGTAAATGCCGTGTATAGTGTATAATTATAGTTATGAACTAGTTGATGAGAAATCAAATTAATTCAGTTTAATTCTATTTCATTTTCTTCTTCAACAGACAGAACAAAATGATATACGAAAATTACACATGATATTCAGTACACAATAGTTGACTCTGCGATGAACCTTAGAGGTGAAAGCATGTCGTATGATATACCATCCATTGTTTTCACATAATGCTTCCAGTAATTTGCATTATTATGGTTTCATATTTCCCACTTCCTTCCACTGCCTAATGATGTTAGATTTTGCATTTTCATTTTTTTCTCTTACTAAAAACACACACATAAAACAAAACATATTCTTTACTGTATTGATAGGTGCACGTAAGAACGCAAAGCACACGAAAATAACAAAACAAAATGTGAGACGACAGTAGAAATCATAATAATGAAAGGAAAATTATTACCGTACTGATATTATGAGAGAATGATGCGTTAGATATGCTGGCGTTAATGCCCAAAACAATCAACGTATTGCCATACATGCGAAAATTACACGAAAATAAACACAAAATTGATTTGTGTGTGTGTTGCTTGATCGTTAAATAAGCGTAGAATTGTTTGTTTTCTTTGCTGTCATTATATCCATTGTCATAAGTAGTGCACACGGTGTTATCCTCACTGGCTTCATAATATGACCTGATTTCACAATGGTTCCGTATTCTCATTTGATTCTACAATAAGTATAGGATAAAAACAATTCGTAAAGCATTATGTGTTCGAATATTTAAAACCAACCGCACAGTCTGTAAGATATAAAACCGACAGTGATCATCATCTCACCTGTGCCCTGTTGCATAAAACCCTTACCGCTGGACTTACCGCTCCTTAGTAGCGGTAAGTGTTCAAATTAGCGGTAAAGCTTGAAATCCTTGATGCTGATTGGCTGTGACGCCTAATTTTGACGGTAGTTACCATTGAAATTCAACGGTAAGTTTTATGCAACGGGCCACTGGTTTGTTAGTTAGTTAGTGTGTTTGTTTGTATGTATGTATGGATGTTTATTTGTTTGTTTATTTGTTTGTTTATTTGTTTGTTTGCTTGATTGTCGAACGCTGATAAGATATTGAAATATCCTTTGATAGGGTGGTTTACTGATTCTTATTAATGTGCTGTTTGTTTCTTGGGGGTTTGTCAATCTGCTAGAAAGGCAAATGATTGATTATGAATTATGATAACAATAACTGTATATTAATACAATTTTTAGTTGTTATTTCTATACCAGTAGATCCTAAAAGACTGTGCACGCATTGGTCGTGGTTATCATGTCGAGCAAGACTCAAGGAAAGTTTTGTGGTTGCCATGGGAACAACATCTACTGAAGGCGAGCACTATACTAATACGATTATTCTTATGCGGTCTTTATTTATTTATTTTTTTTTTTTTTTTGTCGCTTTAAACTGGAATGGGTCTAAACATTATGAAGTGATGAGTGATCGTGACCGGAAAGTCAATTGCTTCCACCTGATTTGACTTCATCTACTACCTGCATTTTTCTCCAAAAATAACAAAAGATTGCAAGATTTGTTTGTTCGTTTTTTGGTTCATTCATTCATTCAGTCATTTATTTTTCATTTCCAACAGAAACAGAATACAAGTACATAGATTTCAGTTTACAGAAAATTTTTAAGTATACGAAAATGTTGGAAATGGGGAGGAATGCTAAAAAGCTGGGCCTGTAGGGTTCATTCCCCCCACACGTAATACAAGAAATTATATGATCGATTGACTGAAAAACATTGAAAATGGATGAAACAAAGGAAACTAAGACAAAGAGACCTATAACTAACCTAACTAGGGGAGTAATCCGAAATAAAAACCCTGAACAAATCCCTTATATACACTAATATGCTGTCATGCCGGAAGAGAGAGGAAAGAAAGAGAGACAGAGAGGGAGAGGGAAAGAGAGAGAGAGAGGGGGGAGGGAGAGAGAGAAACGTATTAAGTTGGGTGATTGGTTGGTTGGGTTTGTTGGTCAGTTGGTTGTTGTTGCTGTTGCTGTTGTTGTTGTTGTTGTTGTTGTTGTTGTTGTTGTTGTTGTTGTTGTTGTTGTTGTTGTTGTTGCTGCTGCTGCTGCTGCTGCTGCTGCTGTTGGGTTTGGGATTGGGGTTTGTTTTTGAGAGGGGAGGGGTTCTTTAAGACTATCAGCTCATTGCTTTCAAGACCCGAGCCCATGCATAAAATACATAGAGGATAAAAAAACATACTATCGAACAAACAGACACACACACACACATACACACACACACACACACACACACACATACACACATCTGTTCGATAATAGGTGCGTCACAAACTAATAACTTGGTATATTCTCTCTGTGATGTGATTATAGCTTGTACGCAAAAGTCCACTCCTAAATTAATATCGAGATATTCATCTGCTTGATTTAAAAGGGGGGAAAATGTTTCTGTACCAGTGAATGCTTAAATTAATAACCATTTAAATCGGACTCGACCATGGTCAAAAGAATGTTGGACGTATTAATATCACTGCCTTAAACGACGAAAGAACAAGTATAATAGATTTGTTATCGCGTATCGCAACCAAATACTTCTGACGTCAGATATCGCACACATCTACGTCATCATCCAGGTAAGGAATTTCTTCTGCAATTGTTTCTTCCTTCTTGAATCTCACTTCCCATAGTACATGACTTGTGTAGTTTTCACCCTTCATTCTTGCAGTGCGTGACGACATTTCTCCGTGCTCGTTGGCTTAATTTTGTTGTTCTGACTCGAGGTATAGTTTACGTTATGACGAGATGAGCGTCCTGAATATAGTTCCCAGTTTGTGGTCCATTTCAAAACACTACTATGGATCCATGCTTAAAATGAAGTTCATCACGAGGTGCATGATGGGAATGCAACAAACGCTCTGCTTATGCAAATAATGATGTGGGAGGTGTCTAGCCGTAAATTATATTATTCTTCCATTCGTCTTATATTCCAGCTCAAGCGATATGTTCTTGTATAGGATTTAAGCGTGAAGGAATGGATGACGATTCATAGTGTTACCAGGAGTGTTGTCATGACAAAATGTATTCACTACATAAATAAAACCAGATATACTCTCACTCGAAGATTTTGGAGTGATCCCTGACGTCACTCTAAAACGAGTGAAAATGAACATTTTCACTAAAAATTCACTCCAATTTCACTCTAAATTCACTCTTTTTTTTACTCACTCCTTAAAGAGTTAAAATTTTCACTCGATTTTTTTTAGAGAGTATCACACATAAAAATAAAGCTTAAACGAATACCACCAAATTGGGCAGAAATAAAAAATGATGGTGTTTCCTTATAACTATAAAAGTGTCCTTTTAACACCATTTTTCTATCATACACTATAAAATAAAGAGGACAATGCAACAAACGGACAATACGCGAAACATTTTGTCTCATTGTTCATTTACATGACACACATCCGCAGTCTAATACTTGAAAATGCACGAATAGGCATATCGTTTGCAGGACTTAATTTCGGACAAGACTTTGTAACATAGAAATAAAGAAATTAGTGACATTGGACTGATGGCTTGAGACTAAAAATATAAATGTAATGTAAAATAATATAATATAAACAAAAATGACCAAAACTCGGCCAGACAAATAAACATACTCGAAATATAAACACTGTAATTGATAATCATGTTGATTTAGTAATTCATTATATTGCGGGAAGAGAATAACTAATGAGATTCAAAATGAATACTATTATGACCTTGAGGAAGAAATGGTGATAATCAACACCACACTCGTCATTCAGTGACACCAAACAGCAAGAAAGCTATTTCACCACCAAACTTTTATGAGGAATCAACAAGCACCAACGTCATTCCTCGATTTGGAGCGCCATAATACTGTTCTCTTTCTCTATACACGTGGGCTCTCTCGAATAAATCATGCATGAATTTGCATATATATACATATTCATGATAATGCCACCATCCTATCATTTCTGGTCATTAGAATACGTGAGTGATGTGCTGCAGCTCAAGCGAAGACTTGACATTTCGAGCTATTAACCTTTATAGACTCCGTTATAAATAGCACAATCAAAATGAGCTAATCCAACCTCTGCTGGTATGGATACACTGCAGTCATTTTCTTTAACGAGGAGACGTGATATTGATATATCAAAGATTAATCTTCACTTTTGGAATGCTAACGTTGAATTTCTGAGATGCGCAATAAAAAAAAATGATATTACACAGTGTTGCAACTGATTGACAAATTGCCCTACATCGACGTATTATGCACAGAATTATTAAATGTTTCAAGAGTACTTATAATGGCCATTATTTTTCCTTTTTAACAATGACTTACAGCTTAGACATCGATTAATTCATTTGGTGCATATTAACGCCGAAGTAGGGCAATTTGTCAATCAGTCGCAATAAAGATAACAACTTGACACAATTAGAATTCATGAATCTGAATTACACATCACAGTGTTTTGCATTATGTAACAGATTCGAATGTTTTGTATATTGCATATGACTTGATTTGATTCGATCAGAACTATATAATTCACACTGTTTGCTAGAGAAGGATGGTACTTCGTTCACTAACGTTCCCGTTGACAAATAAGAGCAACACAAAAAAAGACATTGAACTTTATTAAAATTCAAAATGTGGGCCTGTCTCCTGAAGATGGTAATACATAATTTCTCCAGTCGTTTTGATATCGTATTTCTCCGAGACCACGTTTGAAAAAAAAAAAATCAATACCGGCCTCGATCTTGATGAGATGGGTTGAGGCCAGGAGAGATGCATTATGGGAAGGGAGGATGTGTGTCGCTTTCTGAGAGGTGTGAATCCCACGTGTACGGAGATAGCCCCGCATCCCAGACAGGGCATTCATGGCACCCGTAGTTAGACGTTATTATGACACCTTAGACATACCAGACGGGCTGGTATAAGTAGCCGACCTCTCTACAGACAACCACGTCTTCATGTTACATCCCTGTGGAAGAAGAGGATGCATTATTCTCTTTACTCTCCTCTTCTCTCTCTCTCTCTCTCTCTCTCTCTCTCTCTCTCTCCCTCTCTCTACATACCCCTTTTCCATTCCTTCCATATGAACTTTCTCTTTTCTTTCTTTATATTCTCGAGAGAGCAAGGAATTCCATTGCATCTACTATACATGGTCAATCAACTTCCTCGAACAACTTTCCTTTGATTTCTATTGTATGATATACAAGGCGGGATTTTTTTAATTTCATTAGTACTGTACGTGTTGTTATTGTTGTCGTTATCAATTCATTGTGTTGGCTATGCATATTTCTAATTGTGATGATAACAACACAGACATTACGGGAACAAGCACCACAAGAAACATCAACGAGTAAATGCATGATAAGAAAAAGTGCAATTCATCAATATTATTCAATAATGTTACTGACAATGCAATCATCGTTTTCCAAGTTCTGGCGAGTTTAATTTACAGATGAGATGATGGGAATTCTTTCAACAAAACCATAATATGATACCGGTGATCAAAATGAATAAGCCTGTCACTTCAGGCGCTGGGAAATTTAATCCCTCTGTTAATTTCAAGCGGTAATTGTTTCTCTGCCAATACACTATGTGCATGTGTTAACCGTTTCTTTGTGCCTGTAACTTTGGAGATTGTGGAAAACTGGGGTCGCCCCACGAGCTGGACACCCACGAGTCATACGGTTCACGAGCTACATTAAGAAAGGTCCATGAGTCATACACTCGCGAATCATTATACAGCACAGCTAGACATCTCGTAAACAGGCCCACGAGCCATTGACACGACTAGGCCAAAAAGGCACACGAGCTTGGCACTAGGCAAATAAGGCCCAAGAGCTCAACACCAGGCAAGAAAGGCCCACGAGCTCGACTTTACGTAATCTGTTTAATCATTGGTTATTTGATGACACTGATCATCCCGTCGAGCTTATTGGCTATAATGTCGAGCTTATTGCCTAGTCTCGAACTCGTGAAGCTTTTTGCCTCGTGTCGAGCTCGTGGGCCTTGTTCACTTATCGCGTCTAGCTCGTAGGCCGTATGCTTTGTAAGCTGCGTATATAGCTCGTGAGCTGCATGGGCTCGTGGGCGTCTAGCTCGTGACGCGCACTCGTACAACTTTAGGGGGTTTCTGTGCTGATCGACATTCAAAGCACACAAAGGCCCGAATTCACGAAGGTGGTACAAATGAAACCATGGTTTAAACCATGGACAAAAACCATGGAGCGCCAAGTGTCGCACGGAATATTTTTTTTACGAAATTAGTCATTTCATCGACAAAATGACCGTTTCGTTAACGAAATTATCATTTTGTGGACGAAATGTTCATTTAGTTACAAAATGTTGATTTCGTAACGAAATGTTCCATGCGACACTTGGCGCTCCATGGTTTTTGTCCATGGTTTAAACCATGGTTTCATTTGTACCACCTTCGTGAATTCGGGCCAAAGGGTTATATCTAGGTTTATTACAAGTATAGTACTCCGGCTGAGCAAACTATACATTCTTCGTGTTCGCAATTTTGCGAATTATAACTAATTGTGAGATCACATTACATGTATTAATTCTGTATATCATGCGTGTGCGTGTTTGTGTGTGTTTCAGTCATGTAAAATTTTAGAAATCAAATAAAGATTATCGAGAAACAAAAAATGTATATGTATAGGTGGATCAATTTTTCCGTGATAATTCTGTAACACATTAACGATTAAAATGTCACATTTGGAAGGCATTTACAAATTATTTGATTCTCTGATAAATGACTATTTTGTTACATTGAAGAGATAGATGCTCATTGTGGTTTGCAGTCCTCTCGATAGTGCCTTAGACAAAGATTTCGTTTCCTAGACAATTATAGCTCATATAGAAAATATTGTGTACAGAGTCTATATCACACACATACTACCAAAAAAAATAAAATAAAATAAAAAAAAATTGGCAAATTATATCTGCCATTCCTTTGGAAGGACTAAATTATTTGTGCTCTGTGATGAAATGTTATTCAAATTTTCGGATCAGGTGAATGGTGACAAGATGATCATGAATTACGGTTAATTTGAAAATCATTCAAATCGTAGGGCCATGTTTCTTGCAATGACTTTTAGACACTATCTTTTCTATCTATGATACCATGATAAACAACTGTTTATTCTTTCAACGATGCCATGTTTTCTGATCCTTCCCGAAGTTCTGTAGAAAGCTGTATACTGATACTGCATATCGCAGGAGTTTATCGCAGAATGCTAGAATGAGGAACACCTCAGTTCACTTTCTACCCTTCATCAGTCTTCCTTCTATCCACCTTCCTTAATCCTCTCTTCTACTCTTCATCTTCCTCTTCCACCTCCTCTTACTCTGTATTCTTCATTTCTCTTCTCTCTTCTGCATTCTATTTCTCTTCTGTCCTCAATACCACCACTTAATCTACAAACAATACTTATTACTCTGTATAGTTCCTCCTTCTCTACGAGTCACATTTCAAAGGAATTTCTTACTATACTCATCTTCCTGTCACCCAAATCGAATAATGTGATTATTGCAAAAGACTTGCAAAAAAAAAATCTATTGCTTTCAACGAACGATGTGAGCCGGTAATGCCTGCCGTAATAAAATTAGTTTGATGCCACTCTTGTTAACGGATATGATATACCGCCTTGGTGAAGAAGTCCCTATTTACGTGGGAATATGGTATCATGCTTATTTGCCGACTTGTGTAGTCTTTGTGAGCCGTGATCTTGTTGACGCGTTAGTCTCACATATCCGCTCCACAAACACATGACGTGCGCTTGAATGTCCGTATCATTCTATACATCGCCGTTTTCGTTCGCGCAAATTTACAGTGGCGTCAATTAGCACCATTTACCAGCAATTATCTTATCGCCTCTTGCGGTGTTCCAAGGGGCCGACGGATGATAGCGTAGAATAAATATGACGTTCCTATTCCAACGAAAACGGACCGCGCCGCAATGTAATGTTAGAGTGCTTATTCGAATTGTGGCAATGTCACATTAGTTACTAACGGTCTCATTATTGCATTATACTTGGGAAACGCTGTGTTGAGAGCATTTCCAATTAAATCGCCTAATGCACCGGACGGTGTATAAAGTTTTACGCAGACGTTCGCTCGCGTCGCCTCATCTTTGCCCAGATGGATATGACTTTGTCAGTGGAATTATGAGAACCATAATCATTACTAAAGAAAAAAAAATGTTCTTGTATCCTTCTCAGTCCTATCACCATCATCCCCACTCATGATTTTCTGACTCCTTATATACTCTCCACCCACCCCCCCCCCCTTTCTATTCTTCTCCTATATCTTCCTATATTCCCTTTCAATCCAAATCTGTTATGTCCCACTCCTTTTCTTCCTTCTCTGGCCTTGGTTATCTACTCCCTCACCCAGACGCTTTTCTCTTTCTCTCTGTTTCCTCTCTTTTCTACTTTTCTCTAGGTCATTCTCTTGTGGTGAGAAGCCCTGAGCACTTTTCAATCTCTCTCTCTCTCTCCCTCTTTCGTCTCTCTCTTATTATATTGTCTTTCCTCATAAATTTCAACCATAATCATCACTTCGTCGTTTAAGCAATATGCCAGCCACACGGCGAGTTTCTGCGCATCGCCACCAATGCCGTTCATTTCACGCGTCCCTCGATCATGGCGACGCAGTCGCAGTGGAATGTCGATACGGACGAAATTGACAATTCGCGCGTGATAAAGATGACATCAGCTATTGCGCGCCTTTTTTTTTTTTTTTTGTTTCGTCTCTTTTGCGGAGAAAATTAAAGGACAGGTGTCCCCTTAGCTTCAGCTACTGATTTTTGACCTCCTCCTCCAAATCTAAATTCTACGAGTTATTGGACGCGAGTAGAAAAGTGTTACCAGGTTACTACATTGTATATGTTTTGAAGAATGTCAACCTTTGTAGTTGACAGGAGAAATTTTCTAGACAAAGATATTGCAATGTTGTTGTTTTTTCTTTGGACTGGTAAGTGCGTCAGTTTCATATCCGAAGCGTCGCAAACGTGATTGTACCACGTGATTTATGTTAAGTTTCATATGACTCTGTCATTATGTGTGTGTGAGTGTGTGTGTGTGTGCCTTTATTAGCATACACATACAAGCATATATTATCATTATCATTCATTGTTTAGCTTTCGTTTGAATTTGTGTATGCATGTATGTACTTATGTATCTATTTACCATTCACTTTTTCATTTTATTTGTTCAATGTAGATGCTCATATTCATGAATAATGAATTCAATATGAGATTACAAAAAAGGACACTATAACCAAGTTTCACAGCCATGAATGTGAGCCATAATAATTTGATTAAATGTTATTATCACACTATAGTGATTTTATAAAACGAACTGAAATTGTACTGCTCACATACATTCAGAACGAGAAAGCTCAGCAAATTTAAACCTTGATAACTTGAGTTTGGCATAATCAGCCGAACGTGAAATGCGCGGTGTTTTCGATTGCTGACATTAATATCTTAAGTCTTTCTGTGAGACTGGTAACGTTATACACGGACTGGAACTATGCACTGTTGGCAGAGTGGAAAGACATCTGACCTGAGTTCGAATCCTACCCAGTGCGTTTAAGTCCATTGACAAGAATACCACTATGCCCCTCTCGCCCCAAGTGTGGGTACCTGGCAACGTAAGGGTAATGCTAATGGCAGGGCCCTCTGGTAGCAGTGTCAATAGAGTAAAAGAGGCTCCCCTGGATAAAGAGGACATGTACTGGCGAGTATATTATTCAATACATGCAGGGGCGGATCTAGCTTTTTATAAAGGGGGGGTTGGGGGGCGGTATGCGAGGGAGCGTAGCGACCGAGCCCGAGCGAGCGGAGCGAGCGAGGGGGGGGGGGGGGGGGGGAGGGTGTGGGAGGGGGGTGTCCCCCTCCGACAGTAGGGAGAATTTTTGAAAATCCGTGTGTGAAAATGGCGTTTTCTTGCATCTAAAACACCACTATTTTTGGTATAGAGGTCATTGCCATGTGCAATACATAAATAGAAAAAAAAATAAAATTACAAGTTTAAAAAAAAAGATAAGATTAAACAAAAAATGGTCCCCGGATTTTTTTTTTATTTATTTTTATTTTTATTTTTATTTATTTTTTTTTTTTTGGGGGGGGGGGGGTTGCAACCCCCCCCCCCCCTCTAGATCCGCTTCTGACATGCGTGTCAATCCGATGATTCGACGACGCGCGGTGTAATCTCACTAGCTACCCTAACCTTATTGGCTCAATCATGTTCGGATGAACACGTGACAGTAATTAGATGATGTAATAGGTAGGGCCTTCCATGAGTACGTTCAGCTTCCGATTCAGCTCGTACGTCATAATGCTTGCTTAGCCAGGTCGCGTTTTTTTTTTAAGACGGCACAGATTGGGGCATGGCGCGTATTAAACCTATGGGAAAAACGTTGGGTTTAGGGTTTAGGGTTAGGGTTAGGGTTTGATGGTTAGGGTAAGGATTAGGATTAGGGTTAGGTTTAGGGTTAGGGTCCCCAATAGATTTTTAGGGTCCCCAATCTGTGCCGTTAAAAAAAAAAACACGCAGCCGGGTCCGCATGTATACAGTATGGTGCCTAAAAAGACAAGTCCGGGTGTAACAGTAGAGGGCGCGCTGTAAACATCGAAATAAAAAAAACGTAAGGACTGCAGGGAGCTTTTTTTTTTTTTTTTTTTTTTTTTTGTATATCCTTTGGGGCTGAAAGGGATCGTCTAGTTTTGGCCAAGGCCTAACTTCACGTTTCTAACATTTTTTGGTGAGATAACAAGAAATCTCTTATGAAATAAAGAGCTTGTATTTCCAAAAGGAATTCACCGTTTATTTGATGAAAATTGGTTTTGAAATGGCTGAGATATCCAAAACAGAGCAATCCTCATAAAAGGTGGGACCCGCCTTATATTACGATCCCTTTGTTTTACATTGTTTTTAGATGTCTCATCCATGTCAAAACCGATTTTCATCAAAAGGTTTAAACTTTGAATTCCTCTTAGAATGGTATGCTCTGTACTATTTCATAAGTTGTTTCTTGATATCTCGCAAAAAAGTTAAAAGCCCAATCCTCATCTCCACCGATTCTATGATCATCCCTTTAAAGCCATGATAAAATTATATCACAGTGTATATACGTGAAAGGTTGGAAATCTTAACATGGTTACATGAATGTGAAAGTGAGCCCGACATTCCAGGGGGGGGGGGGAAGCACCAAACTAAATCGGCGACAAAAAGTGGTGTCTTTTAGAATTACACAAAAAAAATTAAAAAAAAACATAAAATAGTTGACGACAAATAAACAGTGAAACAATTTTGATCAATACAGAATCCTTATTTTCTCCCTGTGAATCACATACACACACAAACACACACACACATACACACACATAATTGCATATATAATTATATTTATATATATATGTATATACATATATTATAGTCTATAGTGAAAACTTTGAGCAAAGTTTGAACAAAGAGACTGTTTCTGGTCAGTATTATATATATAATATATAATTATGAAAGTTCTGCGTCGGTGTGTAATAAACAGATATCAAGAGTAAAAACAGTCGTATAAAAACACCGCAGGAGCCAAAGAAAAAAATTGGACTGACGTTTCGGTCAAAGACCTTTATCAAAGCCTTTAATGTGATAAAGGTCTTTGACCGAAAGGTCAGTCCAATTTTTTGGCTCCTGCGGTGTTTTCATACGACTGTTTTTACTCTTTATAAAGATATATATATATATATATATATATATATATATATATATATATATATATATGATGTAATACCACCATCATCAGTATTGCCATCATTATCCTCATCTTCATCATAATAGTAACCACATGATGGATTTAGTTCAATGAGACTTGATGAGCAAGAGATGTCTTTTCTTCATCGTTACTTTTCACCATTTCGCTGGCTCTAATGGTTCTCATATTCTATATGGCATCATAGATGCACTGCAGATGCAGATCGATGAAATCCACCATCACCTTATTAAGAGGTTTTTGTGACCTTCCTTCACCTCATCCCTTGCACGCACCTCCCTCGCAGTCCACGACATAATGCACGAGTGGGTCCAAAAATAAGTATACATAATAGCGAACCAAACCAAGCTGAGAATACGAAGACGCGTGAAATTTGTTTTGAAGTGTAAGACACAGAGGGAGGGATTGGAAAGGAGCGAGGAATGGATCTCGCATTCCAAGGACCCATTTTTTTTCAGAAATACAATGCGGTAATTAAAATGCGCTTGGTTTTGCTCTGGGTCCCTTCTGATGTGCAGTGTGGATGTGGTGGCGTGTATGTATGTGTGGGACGTATAATGACAAGTGTGAGATATTTGAATGTTCCTTGATGTAAGCCGAGTTATATGCATGACTTATAATTATACTCAGACAGACAGACAGACAGACAGACAGAATACTGATAGGGCGAGGTCAACAAAATTAACCTTTCATCATTTCGGGCCAAGATCTGTAAATTTCTTTTAAATAGAATAGAAACATGGGGGTAAAAGTAAACTCAAGATCTTAACGCCGCTTGATTAAACTATAATGACACACACACACACACACACTTTATAATTAGGGGGTGCTTTTCCCCATTTTGCCAACGTGGCACCACCGAGAGATGTGAATGAATATATCTTTCCAGTCTAGTACGTATTCACATTAAACACTGCTTTATACGAATATTGTTCTGTATTAAAAATGATTCAGACTTTATAGGCTTAATGGTTAGCTTAATAGTCACTTAAAGTTTGTCATGTAGCGCCTACGGAGGTGAGGAATATTTCGATGCATTTCCTTGTACTGTGGCGGATCCAGGGGTAGCGCACCGGACGTCCCCTTTAATTTTTGTTAAAACGAAAGAAATAAAATGAAAAAATGGGGAGGGGGATGCGCCCCCTGTATAAAGTCGCCCCCCCCCCCTTTATACGGAATTCCTGGATCCGCCCCGGAGTGTATGTTTCCATATCCTGAAACTACTTTGAAGGCTTTCATTTCTTGTCTTGAAAGTAGTGGCGTGTTTATTTTTATCATTGATTTATGAGTAATAATGATCGTGATGATAGTAATAATGATTATAATCACAAGAGGATATCATCGCCAGGAATCATCATTGTTCTCGTAAATGGCTCTCATTACGGAAAATCATAATTACGCGATAACAACAATCTATTGTAACATCGCAACTATGACTAATCTTATCATTAATGTGCTGTCAATTAACCAAGAATAGATGAGGTAAGCCAACGCTGAGTAATATCAATGTTGCGGTAGTCTATGAATACGATCCATTGATGTTTCATTCTAAAACGTATGGGATTGTATGCATTGAATAAATCTAGGATGAATACTGAAATGACTTCTCTCTATGCTTATGATGCACTAACAGCATATCGTCTCCTATCGAGAAGTAACACATACCCTAACCCGCGACAAGTATGAATTGAATTTTTACATCGTGCAAACACTCAGCCAGGGCAGTCTTCCCCAATAATTACGTTGTTCGACAGTGGATCTATTGACTTGATATCATATTTTCATTTCAACTCCACTTGCATCGGCTCACTGCCATGTTGATCACGGTTGCCATGGAGATAATTAGATTTGCCACACACAGCGTTGACGCTTTCTCAGACGTGTACCCACGACCAAACCAAAGTTTAGCGACGCTAACAACATTAGAATGCGACCGCCTGTCATTATTAAAAATTTTCAGCGTCGGAAAAAGTGATGCAAGGATTTTTCTCCATTTCTGGTTGGTTTTTTTCTTCATTTTTCTTTCATCACAACACTCAGGAAGTCGGCTGTGATATGAATCATATTTTTGCAGCAGCAATTGAAGAAAAAAATGGTATACAGAGGGTATCAAAAGAGAAGCACAGGAAACAGCTGAGAGAAAATTATGATGATGATCACCATGTTGATGAATGATAGAATATCTTGATTATAAAAAGACAACAATGATGATGACGATGACGACGATGATGACAGTGGTGATGACAGTGATTACGATGATATTTATCCCAAAGCTATACTGTTAATAACATGATGATGATGATGATAATGATGGTAAGATTGATGATTACAATGATTACGATTATATTTATCCCAGTGCTACTGATAATAACATGATGAGGATGATGATGATGATGATGATAATGATGATGATGATGATGATGATGATGATGACAATGATGAGGATGATGAGGATGATGATGATTACAATGATTACAACTATATTTATCCCAAAGCTACTGTTAATAACATGATGATGATGAGGATGATGATGATGATGATTGCGATGGTTACGACTATTATCCCAGTGCTACTGCTAATAACATGAGGATGATGATGATGATGATGGTGATGATGATGATGATGAGGATGATGAGGATGAGGATGATTACAATGATTACGACTATATTTATCCCAAATCTACTGTTAATAACATGATGATGATGATGATGGTGGTGGTGATGATGATGATGATTGCGATGGTTACGACTATTATCCCAGTGCTATACTGCTAATAACATGAGGATGATGATGATGATGATGATGCGTGTTGATGATGATGATGAGGATGATGATGATTACAATGATTACGACTATATTTATCCCAAAGCTACTGTTAATAACATGATGATGATGATTGCCATGGTTACGACTATTATCCCAGTGCTACTGCCAATAACATGAGGATGATGATGATGATGATGGTGATGATGATGATGATGATGAGGATGAGGATGATTACAATGATTACGACTATATTTATCCCAAATCTACTGTTAATAACATGATGATGATGATGATGGTGGTGGTGATGATGATGATGATTGCGATGGTTACGACTATTATCCCAGTGCTATACTGCTAATAACATGAGGATGATGATGATGATGATGATGCGTGTTGATGATGATGATGAGGATGATGATGATTACAATGATTACGACTATATTTATCCCAAAGCTACTGTTAATAACATGATGATGATGAGGATGATGATGATGATGATTGCCATGGTTACGACTATTATCCCAGTGCTACTGCTAATAACATGAGGATGATGATGATGATGGTGATGATGATGATGATGATGAGGATGATGAGGATGAGGATGATTACAATGATTACGACTATATTTATCCCAAATCTACTGTTAATAACATGATGATGATGATGATGATGGTGGTGATGATGATGATGATGATTGCGATGGTTACGACTATTATCCCAGTGCTATACTGCTAATAACATGAGGATGATGATGATGATGATGCGTGTTGATGATGATGATGAGGATGATGATGATTACAATGATTACAACTATATTTATCCCAAAGCTACTGTTAATAACATGATGATGATGAAGATGATGGTGATGATGATGATGATTGCGATGATTACGACTATTATCCCAGTGCTACTGCTAATAACATGAGGATGATGATGATGATGGTGGTGGTGGTGGTGGCGATGATGATGATGATGACGATGATAACGAGAAATGGAAGAAGAACACAATGAAAGAGAGGAAAAGAAGAAGATGATGAAGAAGAAGGTGAAATGATAATAAAGGGGAACACTATATTGTGGACTGTGAAGAAGTCACAGAGGTAAGAATTCAAGGATGAAATATAAGAGTAATAGAAGGCAAAGCAATAATACATTTGATTTTTTATGAATAGATATTAGTACTGTTAAATCATTAAACAGGAAACCAATTATTGTAATGCTTTGCAGTAAAGTCTGTGTAGTTATGGTAGAAAGGGTATACGAGTGCAGTGTGTATCAAGGGTAGCAGTATTACGCTATAGTAACATGTAATGCGGATTATTTATAGAAGAATAGAAGTACTAGTATACATAAACGTAAAGGAGCAGACGTGATTATGTACTTAATATAGTATTATATATACATAGCAGAAGTATTAGAAGTGGTAATGGTAATAGGAGCAGAAGTTATAATAGTAATATAGAAGCAATAACAGTATAATGGTATAGGTGTGATAGTAGTGATAATCATAGGAGTGGATATATTATCAGGATAACAACCAGTTATGATATTCTATATGATATTTATTTCATATAATATTCCATATGATATTTCAGTAGTTATAGAGGAAGCAGCAGTATCCTAATGTTATAGTAGTCGTACCAGAAGCAGCCGTATACAAAGCGAATGTCTGTTTGATTGTCATACTGTAAATCCTTACAGCGGTATACTAGTAGACGTTGTGCTCCTGGTGATTTCGATGGCAGTCATGAAAGTCATTTCACGCTATCATTAAGATAATAACGCACTTAAGCTGGGACCAATCGAGCGTGGCTGATGCTTCATTCATAACTTTATCTTTTCGTATACTAAGTATAGCTTCTTCCTCACTATGCTATTCCTGATGCAGATTATCGCGGAGAAGAAAAGAAAAAAAAAGAATGTCACCGCGATTTGCATTTTGAAGTTTTTGACTGGAATACGTAAGTCATCAACCATGTCAACTAGAGAATCAGCGTTTGATTTCCCTAGGCAGAAGTTTGAATGGATTATGAAACATATGCTTTTACTAAATAACTGTGCAATTACACCTTCAGACAGCATTAAATAGATATTGGACGTTTGGCGTCTTGCGTCAGAGAGATAATTTCCTGAAAATAGATATCTTGTCATTGAAAAAGAAAAATGGAAGCTGACACAGGTGTAAACTTCATTACGTGCTTAAAGTATTCGTTTTGTGTTACACTGAACATGGAGACGTATACACAATAAACTGTTCACAAAATGTATGCGATTTTTTTTTTCTTGAGTTTGAATTTTCTTTATCTTAGACTTTTCTCTCTCATTCTTTCTTTTTTTTTTTGGCCTCCGTCTATAAATGCGTTTACAGAGAAATACGGAAAAAATTCTAATCTCATGAGACTCAATGGTGACGGTTTCATTAGACTTAGAAAAAGTTTGCAACATGCTTTCTTAAACCCATTTGTGATTGCTACATATTAAGTGAATATATGCATTGACGCCACAAGTGCGAACGAGTTGATCCGGGGAGAGAAAAAAAAAGAGAAAATAATCATAAACACTCTTCCGCAGCTGCCTGCCTTGAAGCAGTCTAGAGAAAGAGTAAGCCATAAGTATAAGAAGATGTCTGAGGGGGATAGAATGTGACGTCATTTGGGGGTACTTGTTAATTAGATAGGGGAGGAAAATTTCTACCATCACCAACAAGAAGCCACAAGATACGATGCGATGGCACACGATGAGCAAAATGCGAGGCTGTGGGTTTTAATACCATGAATACTGTCCAATGTCTAACTTCGACTTGAGCACGTTGAGTGCAAAAGTAATTTGAGAAATGTTGGCCAAAGATGAAATGAAAAATATTTTTTTGTTCAGGTCTGCAAACGTGAAATAGATCGATTGTCTTTCCTGCCGCAAAATTCTCTCTAATGGTTTATACATTGAAATGAAAATCCACTCCATTATCATAAACTCTCTTCCTCCTCCTCCGCTCCACCTCCTCCTCATCTTCTACTCCTCCTCTACTTCTTCCTCCTCCTCCTCTTCCTCCTCCTCCTCTACTTTTTCCTCCTCCTCCTCTTCCTCTTCCCCCTGTTCCTCCTCCTCCTCCTCTCCCTCCTCCTCTTTTTCTTTTCTTCTTCTTCTTCTTCTTCTTCTTCTTCCTCTGTTTCTTCGTATATTGTCTGCACAGTGTATCTGGTTGATACCGTTTACTGACAGTTGCTATAGTCACCTGAGGCGAACCATGAGGGGTCGGTATCATTCACCTGCTTTCTGATGTGGAGCCGCTGGGGCGGACCCCTTCAGCGTGTTTAGCACCCTGCTCTTTGGGATGAATGAAAATCGAGATCTTTAATACGCGCGGGTTGGGACTCCCCCACACACATGACCAGCAGTATTTAATGCAATTATATCTGTGGGACAGTGTCTCCCCCTCTTACCCGAGGGGACGGCATGCGACAACATTGCTCGGAGGGCATCGAACCCGAGCAACTGGATTGTAAGGCTACCGAGCCACACCACCTCCCATAATATCAAGTATCGAGAGCAACAGACAGTATGGTGAAAGTTATATTCAAAACGAAAATGTAAGCAAAAAGCAATGTTTCGCGAAAAAAATTCACATGTCCACCCCCCCCCCATTATCTATAACAGGCACAATCTCATAAAGCCAGCAGGGTGAAATGATGACGTCACACTTAGTGTTCTTTGCATTCACTCGCAAGTGATCCTATAATAGTGTTTCCTGTTTTTACATGAATTAAAGAACTGCTACTTTAATGCTACTACCAAGCCTTTACGATTTTATACTTCCACACCACGAACCTCTTTCAGTTCCTATTATACAGTATTGTATCTGCTTCTCCTTCTCACACCCGGTTCTCACACTTACGTGTACATGTATACCGTCTCAAATCGTCCTCAGTATGAATATTATCATCTCACGGAAGCGATAACTGACCCACCCCAAAGATAATGATTATGGCCTCTGAATGGTCTCCCCTCCCCTCCTCCCTCACCCTTCTCCCCATTCCCCCATCAGCGGCAGATCCAGGAATTCTGTAAAGGGGGGGGGGGGGCAACTAATATTTCTGGTGCCACTTCGGGGTTTCATTTCATTTTTTGCTTTTTATTTCTTTTGTTTTTAACGAAAAATAAAGGGGGACGTGCGCCGGTTGCGCCCCCCTCTGGATTCGCCACTGCCCATCTTTCACTTTAATTCTTCTTGGTTCGCTTCCGTCTTCCTTGTCTGCATCATCTCCATCACAATATAATTTCTCTCTTTGTTTTTCTTTTTTAATCACATTTTTTGTCTGTACTGTAGAAGTTGGCACTACACAGGTAGTAAATTACGGTCTTCCAATTTACTCAACACCATATCAATTTGCAAGAGGGGGGGGTGGGAGAGAGAAGCATATAATTATTATAACAAAATATTTTCAAGCTCATGTCATTAACTGCGTTGTTTTTATCTGTTGAGCAAATAGGGGAGAAAATTGGAATGACAGCATTTTGTTCCAACTAAATCGGCGGCAGAGCATCTTGAGTTATTTGACGATGTCGGCCCGATTTAATGCCATACTTAGCAGACATCGAAGTGTTTGCATGGCGTCACAATGACGTGTACCATTGTATCACATCTATTTGACACATATAGCGCATGATTTTGTTTAGCATGTTTGCGTGGTTCGTGAAAATGTGCAATAAAAATCATGTCGTTATATATATATATATATATATATATATATATACATTGATACTCTCTTAATTTCTAGGACTTAAATTTTAAATCTTTCTTACGACTTAAAATATTTTAAGTCTTTAAGACTTATTTTAGGTGGCTTCGATTAAAAGTTGAGTGTCGAAGCTGTTCGCAATCTAAATCTAACAAAGACACTTTCAGCCAATCAGATGACTTGTAAATGACGTCATCTTGAACCGCCTAAAACCGGAATTGGCGCTGGCCGTCACTTTGCTTCATGCGCGATGCTAGATAGCGTAGTCATACACACACACATTCACATGTACCGTACTATAGTACAGTACGTACTTGTACCAGTCCTATCCCTAGTTATTATACATCGACCGGTGTAGCGGCAGATAGAGTTCCGCGGCGTTTTTTGTTCTAAAACAGTATCCGCCGGCAGTTATCGTTTCAATCGGCAGTTATCGTTCCGACATGGGCTGAAATCTGCCGCGATTAGTTACGGCAGATACTGTACAGCGGCGGATTTTGTACGTACAGGCTACTACGTTGTAATAGCGTTGCTTAACCTGCCGCGTGCACGTGATCTTCGTCAGGGACTGTCAAAAGAGTTCCGCGCTGCGCGGATTAGGTTCCAAGTGGCTACTGTATTGCTACCAATAGTTGCGCGAGCTTTACGGCAGCCATTTTAGTAAGCAAAATGCTGCATCAAAATCATTACGTGCACATGAAAGTGAGTCCAGTGGCCCGTTGCATAAAACTTACCGTTGAATTTCAATGGTAACTACCGTCAAAATTAGGCGTCACAGCCAATCAGCATCAAGGATTATAAAATTTACCGCTAATTTGAAGACTTACCGCTAGAAAGGAGCGGTAAGTCCAACGGTAAGGGTTTTATGCAACAGGGCACAGTTGTTAATCCTCAGTTCCACTATGAAGTGTTGTAAGATTTGTAAGATGTTATTAAACTCTGCCGACGCCCGATCGGGAGTATGACAGTCTCAACAAAAACATTTACAATAATGAATAAGTGTATATTAATGAGCATATTTTCACATAATGAATATCTCCTAAAAATGAAGATATAATTAAAAAAAACCCCTGGAGCTATAACAATTGCTGTGTTTAGCAAAATTACATTGTAAACGCACTGGTTGTTTAACCACGCTGCCGCTCACCAGTGTGATAACTGTTGTATTATTATCATTAAAAAATAAAAGGAATACTCTCATCCCCGATTTAAAGACTACAACATTTATTGTAGTGAATCTCACTTTTGTTTATTGCACCTTTTTTTCGCCACGCAAAGCAATCTATCCATTTGATATAATTAAGCTAGAAGGTTAGATGAAATATTCCGTTGGTATAATGTACAGCGACTGTCTTTTTCTAGTAAAGAAAGAGCACACAAATGAATAATGGAACTCTACTCTACTCTTCATTAAATCTTCATTCACTAAACTCCAGAAATCGATTGTTAGTGAAGGGTATATTAGACGTGCATTTGAATTTTACACATTGTATAGTTGCATCGATCAGTATGACTTTAAAACTGGAATTACGTCTCAAATGCCAAGTAATTTTTAATTAATTCAGTTCAATTCAATTCAATTCAATTTATTTTCATATTTCTCAATGAAGAAATCTACATCACTAATAAAAAACATAATGAATCATAAAATCGGGCTTTGATGCACAGTAAATTAATGTAAGCATGTAAAACATAGCGGTCAATCATTGTGCGTTTGGTTCTATGACGTATAACGCATAAGAAATATGATGGAACCTACACGTAGATCCCAAATTCTGAACGGTGTAAAGCCTGGAGCACGGATGCAACGTAGGACCAAAATAAAGAAAAACCAAAATGAAAGGCAAAAATACATGGGACACTAACAGAATCTTGTCAATACAAATCATCTTATAATTCGAACAAAGACGATTTGAACATGTTGCTGCATGCCAATCTTGTTCTCATGTATCCTTTAAAAGAAAATTCAAAGCTGCTTTCCCTAGTATCTTAAGGCATATGTAACTCATCCATCATTTTGACGTGAACTACATATTTTGATCTTTGTGCATATCAAAAATAAAACCACGATAAATCAATAAAATGTGTTGCCCTCCTGACCTTTCACAATTCTGAGCCAATATCCTGTCATTTACATCTGACAACTGTTAAAAGCTAATGAAATCCTTGCGTCTGATTGGCTGATAGCAAATTTGTCGGTGAAAACTCCGACGAACTCGTTGATGAAATGCCCCCCCCCCCCCCTGGAGTACATTTATAATCCTCTATTAAACGTGTCAGTGAAAATTTTCACATTTAGCAATATCTTCATAGCCTTATACTTCACACCCGTATATCAGTATCACGTGTATGAAGCTCCATCGCTCTACCATGGAGGTACAATCATCATTGCCCAAACCGCGGAAGAGAACTCTTACTTCCAGAAAACAGATCGCGGTTGGTGCAGACAGCTACAGTGCCAAATGATTTGTACCATATGGAAAACTTGCGCGCATTTGCTCCGGAGCGAGAGCACCGGTGCTTATAACACGTGAAAAGACGCGTCATATCCCCCTCCTTTGGGACAAAAATAGCTCTGCACAAAAAACATGGCTATGAATTCAAAACCCTCGCACTCCAAATGAAACTAGACTTGGAATTTGTCAACACTGACAAATTAGGTGATCCGATTTTTTTTAATCGATGATTCGAGTGCTGATCGCAATATGCATGACCATACAGGCTTCATCTGTGTTTAATGACATTGACCGTGTGATGTTTTAATTCTCATTTAGAAAAGAGAGTCAGGTCTGCCATCTTTGGTACCAAATTCGGTATACACTATAACGAAGATACAGAATGAAACATTTATGACCTTTGACCCTAATTTACCTACCCAAGATGGTGTTCGATCAAGTAGTTGTTATCTTATAATAATGTACGTGACATGAACTAAACATGTGCAAAATATGGGGGTAATAGGGAATATCTTTCTTGAGTTATTGCAAAGAAAGTTGCAGAAAGAAAGAAACATGAAAATACATCGAAGCTAAGCTTTAATTTTAGCGAAGTTTTTCGACGTGATTTCGATGTCGTATGAAAAAGAGTGGGCAAAGAAACGATAGCGCAAAGTCTCAGCTACAACATATTAAAATCTGGGAGAAATTCACCGAAAGGTAAGTGAGATAGTGCTCGATAAAGACAATCATGTCAATTTTCACATCTAGACAAATTCCCTCCCATAGAGTTAACACGTCATAACGAAGATAGAGAAAAAAGTACACATGACCTTTGACCTCACTTTGCACAGACAAGATGGCATCTGACCAAAAAGTGGTTATCTTGTGAAATGATCCTTGTGACATGGTCTTTACGTGTACAAAATATGGGAAAGAAAAGACATGTATTCACCAAAATACAGGATGAAACGTTTATGACCTATGACCTTAATTTACATTCCCAAGATGGCGTCTGATGAAGTAGTTGTTATTTTGTGAAATAATGTACGTGACATGAACTAAATATGTGCAAAATATGGTGGTGATAGGGTATGTTTTTCTTGAGTTTTTGCAAAGAAAGTTGCAGAAAGAAAGAAATATCTCAATACATCGAAGATCAGCTTTTAGATAATTTCAACGACTGTGCTTTGTGGTCTATAATTGACAAGTGCGAGAGAAAGCTAAAACAGAATGAAGTATATTTGACCTTTGACCTCACTTTGCACACCCAAGATGGCGTCTAAGCAAAAAGTGATTATTTTATGAAATGATTCTTGTAACATGGTCTTCGCGTGTGCAAAATATGAGAAAGATAGGACATGTATTCACCAAGATACAGGATGAAACATTTATGACCTTTGACCCTAATTTACATACCCAAGATGGTGTCCGATCAAGTAGTTGTTATTTTATGAAATAATGTACTTGACATGTACTAAACATGTGCAAAATATGGGATTGATAGCCATTGTTGTTGTTCATCTATTGCACAGAAAGTAGTAGAAAGACAGAAAAATAAAGAAAAAATTATGTTATTTTATAGAAATTTGAAGGAGAAGCATAAAAAAATCAGAAAAAGATAAAGTAAGGAAAGGGAGATTAAGATTAACTAAAGAAAAAGAAGAAAAAAAGTGTTTAAAAAATTTAAAAAAAAAAATATTGGCAGGGGTGAGGCTCGAACCAGGGACCTTAGGATTACGAGTCGGATGCGCTACGCAATGACCTATTTCATTCTCCATAGGCCCTGTGTATTAAGCAAAATGACGCTGCATCGAAGCCTCGTGCCATTTTCAACCAAGTTTTTCGACGTGATGCCGACGTCGTATGAAAAAATGAAGGGCACACTTACGATAGCCCAAAGTCTCAGCTACAACATACTAAAATCTGGGAGAAATTCACCGAAGCATAAGTGAGCTAGTGCTCGAAAAAGAGAGTCATGTCAATTTTCACTGCCAGAAAAACTGCTCTCCCATAGAGATAACACGTAAACTGGTCAAATTTGACAATATTACTTTCAATCCAATTTTACGAAGTGATGCCGTCATCCAATCAAAATGTTGTAAGGATATGAATGAAAGATCATTCAATAAGCTACAACATACTGAAATCTGGGTGTAAATTGGCAAAGGATAAGTGAGATACGCTCGAGTGAACTTGAAATTTGATGATGTTATTTTGAAAATTTACTTTTTTTACTTTATTAAGAAATTTGATATCTTTTAATCATTTTGCCAGCATTGCCAACCCATGAAATAACATGTCCAACTCATCAGCTTTCAGAATATGTAAAGAAAATGGGGGGTTACCGTCCATCCTGACGAGTAAAATCGGATTTAAAATTGGCGTTTTTTTGGCATCGTTGCACTGTATATCGCCATTGACGCGCGCGCGGAATTTCAACTTTGACGGGCCCGTATGACGTCATATTGAGTCGGATTGACTTGAAACTTGGTAGAAATATTCCTTGACATTTCCGACATCCGATTCTTGTGAAAAAATTGAAAATTTCTATTTCATATTAGCTGTGCGTGCAAATATGTGCGCGCGCGTACGCGTCCGTCCATTTTTTTCAATTTTTCAAAAAATGCTTCAAATGGTCTGAAACGTGTGCAAAAAAAATTTGAGCTCGATTCGAGCATACAAATATTTCAACGCGCGCGTACGCGCGCTTTTTGAAATAAAAATGAATTTTGAAAATATGAGTAAAATCCGCTTGACTTGAAATATATGTGACGTAAATTTCATTGAAATATTCCATTTCATTAATGAGATATGCATGAAAATGTGTTTTCATATAATGACGTCATAGTGACGTCACGGTCGACTGATCACTATGATTTTACTTGCGCTGTCGTCTTTGCGACATGATACATATATGGTATAAGTTTGACATTGGTAGGCAATGCACTTTCTGAGCTAACCTCTGCACAACTTTTGTCCAGAAATAAAGAAAGAAAGAAAGAAAGAAAGAAAGAAAGAAAGAATCCGTACAGATACAATAGGTGATCCGAGAGGATTCTCGGATCACCTAACTAGAATGTACCCTCTTTCTACTCTGTGTATTTCACCTAAAATAGGTTTGGGGAAATTAGGGCACTTTTCCCCTGAAATTCTGCTTCAAATCACCAAATCTTGAGTTTGTCTATGGCGGCGTACCCAAAATAAGCCATAATTTTCGGACATGCCCATATAAATCACAGGCTGTACCACGGAAGCTTAGTGGAATTGTTTACCCTCGCACTTCAAAATGAAGTAGAATGTTTGGGCTCTTCAGTGATGTATAACTTGTTTTGATTGGTCAGAGAGAAATTAGGGCACTTTTCTTGTCAAATCAAAGAATGTTTTACAAAACTGCTTGTGACTTTGCTAAAGCGTGCGAGCTTTTGTGCTGTCCATTGTACACAATTCCCCTAATGCTTACGGACAACGGACGAGTGTGCGTAAACGAACAATTGTATTTGTGCTGTGAAACGAAGGCGGGAGAGTTCAAGTTACTCACAATTTTCGCTGGATATCATGCCTTTTGAATCGTCTTTCGTCCACATTATAACAGATTAGTCTTTATTAATATTCTGACAATCCTGCAGAGTGTATTACCACTTCTTTCAGAGCTAAATATTGCCAAATTCAAGGATCATCATGCGTATTTTGCTCTGCCGAGATGACTTGAGGTTGCAACAAGCCGTGCTTGAACAGACCATGGTTCAGTCCCATTAAATCAACGGGGGTTAGTGAACCCATTATGTAGATACTGTACGCGTTGGTGTGTGTGCTCGTGAATGATCAACTTGTGTGGTGAAATGGAAATGCCGTTGTAGGAAATCTAGATTCCCGGTACTAAAAACACTAATATCATTTCATTATTAGCTGTCAGATAAAAAAAAAATGGCTTCCATGTTCATGCATGCATTTCTTCTAAAGCGTATTCTGTCCCTCCAGTAAGCACACGCACGGTTCTCCCGATTCCCGTACAATGGACGAGTCCGCTCCTTCCCATATTATGCTCGAGTGCACTCGGCTGTTGGCTCTCGGCGACTACGTGCACTCTGGTCTGTCAACCCTAAATGCGCGAAATCGTGCGAAAGTTTTCCATATGACGCGTACACACACACACACACACACACAGGGATACGGCGCAGAACTAGACGTATTCGACGAAAATCGAGGCTTTTCCTGCTTGCGTAATGAATATTTATAAGATAATTTCTCGCATGGCTACGAAAAAAAAAAAAAGATACGTGCGGACCAGAGCTAGCTGCTCCACATCAACCACGGAATACCGGTCTGGAGTGTAAGTGGAGGCAGCGAAACAGCAGCAGCGAGGGGAGGAAGCAGCAAATATAGAGGTATTGTACGTGAAACTCGAAATGGAAGCAGCGAACAAGCAGGGGCGCATTGGCAGAAGCAGCGAAAAGAAGAAACCACAGTGAGAAGCAACGATATTAACGATACCTGCGCTTCAGAACAGTATCCGCCAGTGTTAGGACACGATCTGCCGGCGGATACTGTTTTAGAACAAAAAACGCCGCGGAACGCTATCTGCCGCTACACCGGCCATTTGCAAACATTATTGACTTGAACAGTTGGTCCTGAAGGTAGCCTGACCAGACACTGTGCTGCGCACAGGGTCTGACATGTGTTAGTGTTTCAACGTTGTAAACGACCGTCACTATTGACAGCAAAATCACATAAAATACCTTTTATTTTGTATGATTTTAAGAGTAATATAATTTGCAACACTTACCTACAGCGTATTTTCCTGATGGTTCAGTTGAATTCGGCGTTTTGTTGGTATCCAGACCTTATTGTTGAATTTTTCGGAGTAGATCGTGCGGTGGCATCTTTTCCTTCGAGAGCTTCACAAAAGCAACAAACTACCACGCATGCGCATTCAGAAGTGGTTGCTTTTTACGTACGCCCGTGCGCCCGTGCGTTTCATGTGTTACGTAAAGCTTGTAGTAGATCCGCGCGTGCTGCACCGGCAATGATTTGAACTTTTTTAGTCGGGGTCATCCGACTATCTCATCACTTCCGCCCCGACTACCTACGTTGTAGTATACGAGAGTGAATGCCATTCATATAACACGCAGATGAGGAGTGAAGCAGTAAGGACGTTTACAGACCTGATTTCAGCCATAGATTTCGGTAAGTTTTAGACGTAATGAAACAAAAAATCGCATACCGGTTATTGAATGATGGTCATAGATTACGATAATTCCTTATATTTTAGTTTTCCACGATTAATAAAGATATTCATGAAGGAAACAGTGAACGATAACAACGTCCGCGAAGGAATAGAGGTGCAGCGCTGTCGCCAGCGCTGCGTGTAGTTAGTCCTGAAGGCAGAAGTCATGCAGGCCGGAGTTTTCCGAGGGCATGATCTGACAGAAGCTTGACCAAGTTGCTTAAAGGTGAGCATATTATTGTATGAATGCTTAAGAATGTGGTTGATAACTCTGGGACTCAGTAACCAAAGATAAAAGATGTTAAGATGTGCACTACATTTTTGGCGAGTTTGAGCCTTGCCGCTGTATACAGCGCTGTCCATCCCTGAAGCGCCAGTGGCAGTGCTAACGTTAGCTAGCTGTTCATGGCTTTATGTGTCTATCTAAACATTGTAACAAGTTACATGTAGGCTATAAACGTTATACTAGTATTGTTGGGGGGGGGGGGGGCTCTATCTCGGTGAAACTGCAAGTAATAATACAGGGACTCTTATAAAGCACTCATTCTACCTAATGATTTACGATGTTGGTGTCTTGACTGAAAGGTAAAGCTATGGAGTAGTTGTTAGGTACCTATATGGGCAAAACAGGCTACTGACGCTGTAGCATAGCCGTAGGCCTAACTGTCGTCTAGTGTCGGTTCACCCCTTCCTACACTCTTGTAAGGTTTAATTTATCAATTTCTACGTAGAAAGGCACAGTTCTAGGCCTTATCATGCCCTATGCTGTGATAAAATGTAGGGCATATGCTGTTAGATGGGTTTTATTTTTAACGTTGTGTTTATAGGCCACCAATAGTACGTAGACCCTACGGGCGCTAAAATAGAACAGCAACCAGCCCGAACACGAAGCCCCCTGTGTGATGAGCGCCCCAGGGTTTAGGGCGCCAATGTTGCAATGCCAGTGCAGTGGCGTCAAGCTCTGAACTTTAAAAACTTCTATCGCATGGGCCATGGCTGACATCACCAATTTCCATTGACTCCCATATCAAAATAGTATATGTTATAAACAGTTTCTGTTCCATTGCATGACTAGAGATCTAGGTCTACTGAGTCTGATGTCACAATAAACAATTACCTTTGGCGTGTGCACTCAACACTCTTGTCTTAGTATAAGCGCGCATCCTGTCACTCATTTTACTGGAGTAAACAACTTCATTCAATGCTACTTGCACTCGGCTGCGTACATGTGAACGTAATGTGAATGTGCTACTGATTTGCATTCCATGAAAATACTACCACTCAGTAGTAGGCCTGGGCCCCGTTGCAAGAAAGTTGCAATCAATTGCAAATAATTGCTAATTTTGAAACAACCATTCTGATTGGCTCAGGGTCTGCCCTATTAAGAAGACATGCATGCAACAATGATTTTGATTGGCCAGTGACAATCAGTTGCCAGTTGCGTTTAAACGCAAAGTTTCTAGCAACGGGGCCCAGCTGGACTCCTAGGCCTTATGGTTGCCATTTCTGCACTGAATTCAAATTCAAGACTCTTTCTTGAACTAGTACGTCTGTTAGTGTTATCGTTGAAGGCGTTGTATGAAACAAATAATGTATGGGATTACTAGTAGTAGTAACTCATGCAATAGAACAGGAGTTCGCACCTGGATAAAGATATTCTACTCCAGTCTTTCTCTTTGTAGCATAATCAATGTGGTGATCTGCGTTTGAGTAGAAGGATCTAGACTTAAAAATTCTACAGATCTACACTTCTGGCTGAGATGTATGCATTAAGCATCACATACACCAGTGAGAGAATGTTGTGAAGCTTTACAATATATGAGGCCTTTTTTTTTTTTTTTTTACTTTTGATATTTTTTTAAGATAAAGGGAATGCAAATTACCTGTTATTTGTAATAATTTGTACTCCAATGAGTACTCTGTCAGGACTATCCCTTTTTGGTGTTTATGCAAGACATCCCTGGTATTTCTAAAAATTGATTTTAACGATAACATCTGAAACAAAAATCAGATATCGGTCTCATTTTTTCCTCCAGCATGAAATACAACCCTCGAGACCAATAAGAAATAATTAATTACATAAAAATCTAGAAATGTGGCTATGGCGACCGTTTATACCCCCGAAGCATATTTGTTTTCTTCCTTTTTTTTGTCAAGCGTTTCTGTTTTTCATTTTCCACTTCCTTATCACTGATATTTCACAGTTTTTGTGTTTATTTTCAGATCAATGCGGATTTTGCCCAGTTGTACCGAGAAAAGTGCAGGAGATGGTGAACAGATGGGGGCCATTTTACGTCAATAGAATCTTGCACTTGCCAAGCAAAACTACCCTTAGTTGCAAGACATCGTTTAAGAAGATATGAAGACATGGATGGAGACAGTAAGTCCTTCCGGCAATCCTCATAGATCTTGTGGCATTGATTATAATTACTGGAACAATTTCTGTCCAAAGTGTAAGAGTAAAACTTTCTCATTTGTTTATGCTTCATTGCTATTACACCTTTCAGGAAAGTGAATGTGTACGATTTTGCTCTCCATAGACTAATATTGATAATAAGTCGAAAACTGAATGTTAGGGATTGTCATAGCTGATACAATACGTCATATCTAATATGTTAAAGAGAATGTGTGAAATACTTTTAAAAAAATATTTTGTATTGTGTTCCATTCTATAGGAATTGTGTGGAATGTCGCTACTTGCAGCGATGCTTCACAGACCCAACATCCCCATGTAGAAGAAAGGGAGAGGACCTCTCATGCTCCCGAGGGATGCCCAGCAGTACCTGGTGCAGAATGACTATGTGCCTGTAAGTACAGTATACATATGCTTAATGTTTATAGACTTGAAATCAGTTTATGATCAAATCATTGAGCTTCCAATTTTGAGAATTATCAATATGCATGTTTCATTGGGCTTTTAAGTACCAGCTCATGTTTAGAGAAGAATATTTGAGCTTCATTACAAAGCAAGACTCGTGTAGAATCTGCATGTACTCAGTAACAGGTGGAATTTAAAAATCTGAATTTCTCATGCAGTCGTGAGAAATGCAAAGTTTTCTTCTCTGATATATCAGTGTTTTTGAAACAAACTTTAGAACATTCAGCAATGAGTATTGTGTAGGGGTATCTACAGTGTTTTGACAGTTTTCTTTTAAATTCATTAAATTAAGGATTAATAATGCATGCTCACTTCTATTGATTTGTAATAATATGTACATCAAATATCTTATGAGTCTGGAACATGTAAATATCAAGTAGGCCCCACCCCGATGATGGCAAAAAGTAATCTAATTTCTGGGAATTTTTTTCAAGGCTTGAGGCTTACCAGATAAGACAAAATGTTTTAAAATAATATATTCCAAAATATATCAGAAATATTTACTTGTACATCACAAACTAAAAGGTATGTGATGTATATGTTATTAGTACATTGTATTTAAGATCAATATGTAAAATTATATTTTAATATTTTTTCCATCCAGAGTGCCCTTTCACTGAGAACTTAACTTCCCTCTATGTGATGCAAAGTTTATTTGATAATAATTGTAGCCTTTGTCATTTGCTCAACGATTCAAGTGAAATTTAGTTCGAAATATCAGTAGTGCTATACATGTTTAATCTCTTTTCAGGTAGGAACCAATGTTCATGGCATTGCTGATGCAGAGACTCCAACCCCAGCCAAGCATCTTCTGATCTGGAGATTCTCCCGCCTGAAAGCCCTAGCAAACGGGAAACGCCAAGTTGATCCGCGCGAAACGTACACATCACGAGCGAGAAGCGCGAAGTTCTCTGATGCTAAAGATGCCACCTTCAGCCAGCCCTGCTTAGTCAGATAAGGGAGTGACTAGACGTACATCCAGTATTTTCTCATCCTGGACAACACCATACTAAGTCCAGGCTGGAGATGACCGGAAGCAAGAATTTGACAGACTCTTTAAAGCCCACTGTGTCTTCATCGTCAAATATGCTTGGGTGCTTGAAGCATTCTTTGATTTTGTGGCGGCATATTCATGTACTGCTACGATCCCAAGTGAGGGCTTCGGTCTGGGCATTAGCCACGAACTTCAAGAACACGTCAGTGTATGATGCTAGTACGATTTTCCGACATTGTGCCACAAACCCATGCACACAAGAAGCATATCTGACTTGCCCTGATGTGCAGCAAAGTTTTCTTAATTTTCGGTGAATTCTTGAATCGCAGTAAGTAACACAGGTAAAATGCTGCAATGTTTCCTCTGAAGATACTATCATGCATAATGTTTGACTCATGGATATTGAGTTATGTTATGTGTGCCTCACTTTTCCATTTATATTGAGCTACAAATCCATGCACACAAGAAGCATATCTGTCATGCCCTGGTTGTAGTAAAGCTTCCTTTTAATTTTTTTTGGTGCATTTTTAAATAAAAATAACACAATTAACACAATAAGGAAAGTTAATGCCCAATGTTTCCTTTAGAGGTGCTATCATGTATGTGTGTGCCTCACTTTTGCATTTGCATTGCTACGTGAACATTTAAACAATATTTCAAGTTTTTAAACATGTCCAGTTTCAATTTGTTTATTGTTCATCTTTGGCTTGTTTTCTGTATATTATGTCTGGTTGATGATGAAAAAAAAAAGTAATGCCAGATAGTTGGCATATAGATATGATTTAAATTGAAAGAAGAAAGTTTAAGTTCCCCTGAACACTTTTGTAATTATTCAACGATTGCCTAATTTTCATCACTCCCACAGTGTTGTTGAGCCATTGTCCATCACATTTATTGAGCGCTGATTTGTTGCTATTTTCATTATGACGTTGTGGCTAAACACTTTATGAAACTCTCTATTTATAAAGAAATAAACTTTGGTTTTCCAGCCAAAGTATGTGCTTGAACCCACGAGGAAGGATAGATTCAGCGCAGATGGGCACCTTAAACAAATTTAGAGCATTTGACTTGAAATTTGGCACACATGACCACTATGGTATATAGTATATATATGGTATATATATGGTGTATAATCTTTCGTCAGTGGTGAGCAATGCGTTGCCATGGTAACAGCTTTTTTTTTAAACCAAAAAATATACAAAAATATTGTGGATTCAGCTAACTTCCTTCAGTCTTTGAGCATTTAGCTAGAAATTTGGCACAAAAGACCACTGTGGTATGTAGATGTGTAAACGTAATCTTTCGTAAATGTCGATCAATGTGTTGCCATGGTAAAGGCATATTTTGAATGAAAATCATACAAAAATATTGTGGATTCAGTTAACTCCCTCATTCTGTGAGTAATTTGCTTGACATTTGGCACATGCAACCACTTTAGCATATAGATGTGCAAACTTTATCTTTCATCAATGGTGAACAATGCGTTGCCATGGTAACAGCATCTTTTCACTAAAATGCATACAAAAATATTGTGGATTCATGTAACAACCTCAGTCTTTGAGCATTTAGCTTGAAATTTGGCACAACTGACCACTATGGTACGTAGATGTGCAAACTTAACCTTTCGTCATTGTTGATCATTGTGTTGCCATGGTAACAACATAGTTTGAATGAAAATCATACAAAAATATTTTGGATTCAGGTAACTCCCTCAGTCTTTGAGCATTTGGCTTGAAATTTGGCACATGCAACCATTGTAGTTCAGAAATATGCAAACTTCATATTTTATCATTGTTAAACAATGTGTTGTCATGGTAACGGTGCATTTTCAATGAAAATCATACAAACATTTCGATTCTCCTGTCTCTGTTTAGAGAATTTTGGCTTCAAATTTGGCACATGTTACCTCTACATTACCTAGATGAGCAAAAAATCTTTTGTCAGTGTTTAAAATGTGTTGCCATGGTAACAGTATATTTTGCATGAAAATGATACACTAATGTGAATTCAACTAAACCCCTCACCCTTTTAGCATTTGGCTTGAAATTTGGCACATATGACGGCTATGATATAGGGCCTATAGTTGTGCAAACTTCATTTTTTTTCTTAATGTCCAACATCGTATGGCCATGGTTGCACAATTTTTAATAAAAACCATAGAAATCTTCAGTTTATTTATCTTGCTCACTCAGTTTTTGAGCACTTGATTTGAGAGGTGGAACAGTGCATTGCCATGGTAATTTTTTTTCTTTATTAAAAAGTAAGAAAAAATAATCCAGGTTGAGCTAATTCCCTCAGTTGTGGTTAAGGGTATATTAATCACAATGAGTGATAGTTCTAGTTAAAAATTCAGATTGCATCACTTCAACATAGTGCTTTGTTATGAAATATGACATCAAAGTAATTAAGAAACTAGTGGTCCATCTCACTTGAACAGTCTCATGAGATGGTTCCCTGTCATCAGTCGAGATGGATTCTTAAGTATCAATAGATTAAGCAGGAATTTGTATATTCTTTGTCAAACATTTTGTCTACCAAAATGCAGTATGGAAATGTACCTATGTAAATCCATTTCAGACAATCGATATTCAAGGAATTTTAGAAATAAGTTTAGAATGATAGTTGTTATTTGAGCTTCCTAATGTTTTAAGGTGAATTTACTTCAGAGTTCACATAGTTCTTGATCCCTACTGTTGTATGTAATACAGTTTGGATCTAATTGTAAATTTTCCCTACGAAATAGTGGAAAAATTAGGAAAGTCTGGTAAGAAATAAGGAAATGTAACACGTGTTCAGAAAACATTTCTTGACTAGTCCGTATGAATATGCAAATACATGCAAGTGAAAAGTGTAAAAATATTTTGAAGGAATGACATACGGTAATCAATTCCCTCATTTGGACGTTCATAAAGAAAGGACAAGATCTGTTTTCTGGAAATGTGTGAAATTGAAAAGAGGCATATCTTCCTTATTTCGTAGCTGATTTTCATAGTCTTTGCACCATTCTGTGTAGGGAAATTTCTTCTCTTTTCTAATTTGATTACACTAATTTTGGCCTTTACTTCCCTCTTGATTAAATTTATACTATGCATCAGTCCAAAAAAAAAAATCAAATAATTCTTTAAATTGCATGCATGGGACAAAGCGTGTAAATCTAAACGTCAAGTTAATGCAGGCTGTATTGTTTATTACACAGCATCATTTCTAAAATTTATGTTATTAGAATTCATATGTAATCTTATTTGTTCATAGTTTCCATCTTACGACTTAACGATGCTCACCAGGGAAAGAAATACATAAATTGAAAGTCTGACTCGAGTCGTATGGAGTCATCTTGCAAGATAAAAAAAGTGAAAAAAGTAATCTATTTGGCAATGAAGGTTCCAGTCATCTAGTAACTTGTTTA
The DNA here is from genome assembly GCF_040938485.1 of Diadema antillarum. Classification (NCBI taxonomy): domain Eukaryota; kingdom Metazoa; phylum Echinodermata; class Echinoidea; order Diadematoida; family Diadematidae; genus Diadema; species Diadema antillarum. The sequence continues at coordinate 3,620,992 of NW_027270959.1, forward strand.
CAGAACACAGTGAAAGAAGCATCAGTAACATGAATGTGAAGATGTGACCATCTGAGACTATTGCAAAATATGCTCTGTTTTCATCATGTCGTATTTCATTTTTTCTGGAGCCTACATGTGTATGACGATCATCTCTATATTTTGTAACTTATCGATGTTTGTGAAAAATGCATCAGTTTGATTTTGATAAAATAAATAGACCTTTACATGTGAAGAAAGTGCATCAATTGGCTGTCATTTTCAGTAGTCTGAGTTTAAATCCATGATGGATTTATCTGAAATAAATCCAAGGAAGGCTTAATATAAGTCTTTCGTCGTTTAAATCCAAGCTGGATTTATTCTAAAAACAAGTCTAAGAAAGATTTAAATGTAATCTAATAAGACTTAAAAAATAAATCCTATAGACTTGAAATTTAAGTCGAACATAGACTTAAATTTTTAAGTCCTAGCTAAGACTTTTAATACTTTTAAGTCCTAAGGTTTTGTCTGTATTTACAGTCCGCTAGGACTTAAAGCAATAAATCCTTAGGACTTAAAAATAAATCCTAGAAATTAAGAGAGTACAACATTAAGACAAAGTAACATCGACTTTTTAGTATAATTCTCAAAGAAGTAAGTCGTGGTGTATATTTACGTATACGTCGGCGTACGTGATGCACAAACGTGATACAAATGCATGTCAAATGTATGTTGCTGTATTCCAAACAGTATATGTTGTGAAAAAGACCTTAGTAGTATAACTTATACACTGCTGAACATTGATTTCTCTCAAGTAAAATTGATTTTAAGGAGGAAAATATGAAGAACACGATAACAATGCAGGGGAAGATTTGGGAGTAGTAGGTAGTTTTTTGGGAGGTTCTTGGAGAAGGCGAATTGGCACTGATATTTTAGTGGCGGGGAGTAATCTCGGCAAAACTCTCTATTTTGGAAGAGGTTTTCTTTTTCCTCAAAGATTGTTCCCTCTAAGACTGTAAGTCGAAGAAATTGCTCTTTAAAAGCTGCAACATAAGATGAGAGAAGAGACAGACTGACATACACACAGACTGACTGACACACAGAGACAGAGTATTCTAAGCCTAAGATATTCTCCCGCTCAAAACGACGCGAATACAATGCAACATTTTCAATCGCAGTGGTTGCATGAAATTGAGTCAGGTTTTTTTTTTCCTCCGAATTTAGTAAAAGAGAAGAGAAACCTTGCGTTATATAATGATTAGGTTAAATGCTTACTCAAAATAATGTAGTCTTTCATAGTTGAGGGATTGCCATTGTTTTCGAGCCTCGGCTTTGATTGGCTATGTTATATTGCTTTATGGTTGCTCGTATCATTGATTCGTATAGAGTTACCGATAATAATATGTTGTAAAGTTATGGTAGTTTTATGCAACGGGACCCTTAAAATTTAATCTAGGCTATGACTGATTTCTCATCTTCCTAAAGACAATTCATTTGAGTATGAATCATTAGACACGCCAGAACTATTTCAAGAAACAGGGACGCCAGCTTGGTTGTATTATGACCGGATCGGCATGGCAAAACATTCAACCTTGCCGATTTTGTCAACAGGTAATAGGTTCAAGACGAGTGATTACGCCCCCATTAGTCATCACATACGTCATTTCTTCTTTTCCAGAATGTCTCTCCGTTCAGACATGCCTCGGACGTTCCGTGTTGACACGCTGCATATCAACAGGTGGCTATCACTCTCACAGGTATGACGTCACTTAATTCATTCTGACGTCACATGACCAAGTTCTTAATGAACTCTTTCACAGCCTGTCCACGCCACTTCCTTCGAGCAAAATACTTTTTCCTATAAGGCGTTTTTTTTTTAATTTACACATTCCACAAACACACACACACACACTCACTCACATACACACTCAACCAAAATGCATTTTCAAGTTTCAGTTTTTGTCTGTGATGGCTGGATTTCTTATATGTACTAGATTTTGTGTGATGTGGAACCGAAGGATCTATACCACGTTCCAGAAAATTCCCCCTCCCATCACTGCCCATTTCTTTCTTTATTTAAGCAATATCATTATTATCATTATCATTATTTATCAATATTATTATTATTATTATTATCATTATTATTATTATTATCATCATCATCATCATCATTATTATTTTGGATTCATAAAAGACAGATCTAAAGCGGAGCACCTCTACTGGATTCTTGCATTGGCCCGTTTTGCCTTGTTTTTATATTTTGTCTTTACTGATATCTCAATGGCAAAATATCATATCTATTGGATTCTTCGTCTCTTTGTGCAGATAAACTTTGACTTTGATGTGAAAGCAAAGGTAAATGTCTGACCTGCCGGAAGGTTGAACATCTGGTATGAAGAGGCTATGGGATTTTCTGTGCGAATCGGCACTAAAACATTCAAAGGGTTAACGAAGATTCCCCAACATCTGATGATGATGATGATCCACAGCATTTGTATGGCGCCATATATCTGTCATAGAAACATTCAAATTAAATGTTATAGTGAAAAATGTGAGTCTTGAGTGAGGCTTTGAAGTGATCCAGTTTGTCAATTTCACGGAGGAAAGATGGGAGGGAATTCCATAGGCGAGGAGCAATAGAGGAAAACGCCCGGTCTCCGTATCCCTTCAGATGTGTGATGGGCACCTGGAGAGTAAGGCGTGGGGCCCGTTGCATAAAAGTTACAATTATGGTAACTTTGCCATCCAATGGTAACTACCATGGTAACAATGCTCAACAGCCAATCAAAATCAAGAATTCCATGGAAGTTACCATTGGATGGCAAAGTTACCATAATTGTAACTTTTATGCAACGGGCCCCAGATGAACGAAGGCCTGGGCGAGGCTGAAGTTAACATCTCCTGAAGTTAAGATTTATATGCATGTTTCTCAGAGAAAATGCGAGGGGTTTAATGTCATCTGGGTATGCTGAACAGATTGAAGAGAAGACGAACTGTACGTTGTACCAAGTGGGGGATATTTTGTGATGGAACGTTTTAGGATAAAAGGGGAGCCTTTATTGAAGATATCTCGTCATTACGACTCAGTAGACGAGTTTCACCACTTTTGTAGCAACTTACAAGATTTTCATTGCTACGTTCATCCTTGTCTATACGATTAGTAAGAAAATGATAGCATCAATGGTATACTTTTGACAGTTGTGTGCTCTTTTTTGGAGCTGCCTTTAGTCAATACATTAATTATGATTTCAATCTATTACGCGGGAATCCGGTTACAGTTCATTATTCCGAAGGCTATTCGTATCTCCGAAAATGAAATAAGGTTCGTCATTTTCAAGGTCCACTAATCCAAAAATAAAATAAGGTTACTTTTTTCCCGAAGTTTCGTTATTCTGTAGATCCACTACAAAACACAAACAATAAACAAACAAACAAATAAATAAACAAACAAAAAACGCTAAAAAAAAAGACACAACAACAATTAGCAAATTTATATAAAAAATGTTCAGTGAAAGTTCCTTTGTTTAATTTGTGGTAACGTGAAGTGATAATAGGCGTTTTCACATCAGCCCGATGTTTCGAAATAGCGCGCTATTTTCTGACTTGGGAAATTAAAAAATATCTCGAGCTTGGATTTTTATCGGGCTGATGTGAAAACGCCTAATGACGGGTACTTTTTTTTTTTCGGGCATGTTAAAAATTTGAGTGAGCTATATGCACATCTAATCTACATTATTTTACTTCCTACAGAGAATTTTCAGCAATAGCCAGATAACCATCACGCTGAGAATGACGGTGAGATACTTTCCTTCACAGAAATTAATGTGCAATGCTGAGCATCTGCGAGTTAGATCAACAATTAGCAAACAGGTGCAGAAGCAACGCATATCATCATTATCTGAGGTTAGATTAACTAAAGGACGACGAGATACAGGCAGTATCATGATTATTATTATATTATGTTCGTGGGTCTGTGTGTGTGTGTGTGTGTGTGTATTAACGACGAGGGGTCTACACTATGAGTAATACTGACCCAGTAATCAAAGCGAAAATGGTGAAGCATGTTCCCACAAGAAAGTTTTATAATGTAAAAATCTGCCACGTGTATAGATTTTATCTCTGGCAAAGATATATCATGCCAGTATAATGTCATGTTATTGTTTTCCGCATCATTAATTCCTGAAATCGACTTACAAATCTATTGTAGTTAATTTATAGATGAAAAGACAAAATAATGGACAGAAAAGTTAGATAGATAATTGATAGATAGGTAGATACATAGATTGATTGATATAGCCAGCTAGCTAGATGGATGGATAGATGTAGATAGATGGATAGACCCATAGATGATAAACAGTTGATATATAAACATATATATCGGTAGATAGAGGGAGGGAGAGAGAAAGAGAGAGAGAAAGAAAGAGAGAGAGAGAGAGAGAGAGAGGGAGAGATAGAGAGAGAGAGAGAGAGAGAGAGAGAGAGAGACGAAAGAGTGCAGAGATATCATTGTCGTTGTCATCACCATAAAGTAAGACCGATACTATGGTAACAATAATCGGCACCTGCAACCCCGATCAGTCAGCTAGATTTTCGTAGGCTGTCCGGGTACAACAAAAAATATTGCTACCACTCTCAAATTTGTCTTGATTTCTTTATGTACGCATTTGGTATTTTGACGCTCATCTGGATTCAAATTCATCCTAGGTCAATGCAAACCTCTTTTCTCCCCTCTTCTTCTGTTGTTGCTGTTATTGAGGGTTAGGCCATGTTCAGCCCTAGGGGGCGCTATTACCTCAAACCTTAAAGTCGCCATTGGTTGAGTGGCCTGTACAGCATATTCCTTACGAGTTCTTGTCGAGCTACATGTTTAATATTTGGGAATGTTTTGGAGCCGAAAAGCATGGAAAAAAAATAGGACAAATGCAGAGTCTGTATAAATGATTTAAAGGGATGGTACAGTATTGGTGGAGATGAGAATTGGGCTTTTAACTTTTTGCGAGATACCAAGAAAACACTTATGATACAGAGCATACCATTTTAAGAGGAATTCAAAGTTTCTTTGATGAAAATCGGGTTTGGAATGACGGAAACATCCAAAAACAAAGTAAAACAAAGCGATCGTAATAAAGTGTTGGTCCCACACTTTATCAGAATCGCTGTTTGTTTGGGTTTTTTTTTTTGGGGGGGGGGGATATCTCGGCCATATCAAAACCAATTTTCATCAAAAATAAACGTTGAATTCCTCAAAGAATTACATGTTCTTTCATATTTCATAAGAGGTTTTTCATTATTTCACCAAAAAATGTTAGAAACCCGAAATTAGGTCTCACCCAAAACTGTACGATCCCTTTAATGTTAAGACTTTAGATAGTTTAGACAATCTACTTTGACTGGTACATGGCTGATGGTTGACTAACCGGATTGATCCAACAGAGCAGAAGCAGACTAGATCAGTTATTCTTTCGGACAGTCAAAAAGGGTGCAATACATATACAGTTATAGGAGACAAAAAGACAAATCTCAAAAGGATCCAATAATTGTTCGGACAAATTGTTTCAACTCTCTTTTCTCCAGGATCTCTCAACGATTTCTCTATTTCGGTTTGAATTGGTCTTTTTGTGGTTAGAGAAAGGGGGGGGGGGAGGGAGGTAGCCTACACGATCATACGATCGTCCTATAGCTGAAGGCATGAAATGCTAACGTGATTAAAATGTGCACCAATTTCAAATGTTTTCTCATTTGCCTTTTTAATGAAATCTTTTGGTGGAGAGAGTTAAACGATGTTACTGAATGCTTCCGCCCTGTAAACCAGCTGCGATAAATCGTCTATATAGCGCCCTCTGCAAAAAAAAAAAAATAATAATAATAAAAAGATAGGACCGCTCATCGACATGTTATCATTTTGCATGACTTTTCATTGCTTTGAATGTTCCACAATGAACCATATCCGTCTTGCTGGTCCACCAATAATATATAGTCAGGTATCCTATTACCGAACGGTATCCTATTACCGAACGCGTACTTTGTCAATGGAGCGCGTACAACAACTCGAATACGCATTTATTGCACTACAGGCTGTTCATCTCATAGGGGAAGCCAGTGCCGAAAATTGCTAAACTGCAGCAAAAAACAAAACAAAACGTAGTTTACCTCAAATTTACGTAATAATTGCTAAAATTTCGATGTTCGTTGTCCTGCGTTAGTAAACATTGACCGAAAATACAATGTACAAATTTCCCCATACAGTGGGCGCACGTTCGGTAATACAATACGATTTGCGTCGGTAAAAAGAGACAACTTTTGTGGAAGGGTTATTTGAAATACGGATTTTTTTTCTAGAAGTTGGCTTATTTTTCAAGTATTTTCGTTACAGCTAAAGTCATCAGCATTTCAATTATCTATAAGGATATTTTTGGCTGAATTATTGCATAATGTTACCCGTTTGGAGCAATAAAACAAAAAGCGTTCGGTAATAGGATACACCTCCATACAAATATACTTTGCCTTGAGAGTTGCTGGTTAAAACTATGGGCAGAGGTGAATCCAAAGGAACAAATAGGCCTTTTTGAGACACCGAGGCCTATACTTTTAACCAGAAACTCGAAATTAGGCAAAGTATATTTGTTTTATATTTTGGATCACAAATTTAAACAAAAGAAGGGGGAAATGGGGAAAATGCGAGCGAGAAGTCGTGTCGTAGTGGTGGATGTGATGTTGTGAAGGGGCTCTAGTAAGCAGCGCACGATGTCAGGCTGCTTTGTGACGTTAAAATAAATTGTTTTGTTCAAAAAGGTTACATTTCACAGAGTGACGGTACGAAGCAATGCGCAATGTTAAAATTGCTTTATGACGTCACAATTTACAAGAAATTGATACACTTCACAGACTGAAGGTACGAGCAGCGCGCAATGTCAAAATTGTTTTGTGACGTCACTTTTGATTTTGTTTTTGTTTTGTTTTTTTAGAAATTGTTACATTTTAGAGTGTCGGTACGACGCATGCAGTGTGCGATGTCAGAATTGCTTTGTGACGTAATAATTATTTGTTAAAAAATCTTGTTACATATCACAGAGTGAAATTAGTATACTATCTGCAAAATGTTGTCATAGGAGTGACGTCATTTTGCACATAGTACTTTATGGAGTGTTAAACATGCCAACAATAGCACCGCGAAAACATTTTAAGCTTCAAATTCAATAACTTTCTCACCACTGTTTCTGACTGATTACATTGCAACTTGTAGTTAACCGTTTGTCTGATTTTCCCATTTCCACTTAAAGTTTACTTGAGCGCAGTCGAGTAAATTTCCAACGGCATCCATGTTTTAATAGACGAGTGTGAATAGGCGATTAAGCGATTAGGGGGTTCAGTGCCCTACAATCTTTACTCGATTGTGTTCCATGATCGACTGCATGTGTATAGAATAACATAGAATCAAGAGAATAACAGTATATAAATGCAACGCATAATGATGAAATTCTATAGTGATAGCCGACGCTGTAACTACGTGCAAAACACGTAATTTCCGCCGGTGGATTATATAGATCGTATTTTTATTGCTGCGTGGGTAGCACGACATGCGTAAGCTTAATTGATTACTTTTTTTTCTTAAGTGTGTATGTGTGTGTGTCTGTGCGTGCACATACACGTGTGCGTGTGCGTTGAGTGTGTGTGAACATAACACAGGTAAATGCCCTGCCGCCGAGGAAATAATGACCATAGAACCTTAAAGAAGCCGAGTTAAGAACAGTGCGTACAATAGCGAGGAAAGCGAAATGACATATCGTATACATGAATGATCAAGATGGCGTTGACGAGATTATTTTATACGAGATTTATGATGAGAAAATACTGGCAAAATGAAAATGATGGCCACTTTCAAGGAAGGGAACATTGTGTCCAGAGTAACTAGTAGTGATATAGCACGAGAACCATGTTGAGCACTATAGGCTTGCTACAGTGAAATTCATGCGGGTAAACGGGGGGGGGGGGGGCAGAAAGGATGGATTTAACAGGTGAAGTCTGTGAGTAGGATGAATGTGAAGATGAGATGAGCATGTGAGTTTTATACATGAGAATCGCCTTCGCCTTGAGTGGATTGCGAAGCAAGATTCGGGGTATTAACGTGCCGAGATGGAAGGTGGTAAGATGGGCGGAGGGGGGATGAAAACGAATCACCACGAGGACATCACCCGAGATGAAACGACTTGTTTATAGGAAGGGAGGATATGGATGCAAACGTCAAGGAATGAAGATTATAGGAGGAGCAGGACACGAAGGAATGGAGGAATGAATGAAGGAATGAAGGAAGAAAAACATGAAGCAGGATGAAGAAGAGGAAAAGGAAAGAGAAGAGGAGGGGGACTGGTCTAGAGGAAGAGAAAGGGAAATGATATACAGCAAAAAAAAAGTGGAAGAGGACAAATGTGGAATAGTATATCAGTAGACGTAGACTGTGATGAATGCAATTGAGCGAAAGAAATCATGTTGGAACAGAAAGAATAAGAGGACACACACACACACACACACACACACACAAGCATATGCACTCGAAAACACACACACACACACGCACACACAAAGAAAAACTAAAAAGAGGAGGAGAAGAAGAAGAAGAACAGGAGGACAGGAGAATGGTGACTGCGGACTAAGATTCCTCTAAAGAAAAACGTAAAGGAGGGTTGGGTAAATAGAAAGACGGATTAGGGAGAGCATTTACTGGTGGAGTAAGAGAAGACGAATTTCGTCAGAGCGTAATTATGTGGAACCCTGAGTGCATAAATCACCAAGTGGAATGCACTTTTTGCACCGATGCACGTATACGGAGTGAATTCAGAAGCCGCACGCTGGAGTGAAATTGAAATGGATCAGACCTCAGGGCACAACGCTGACAGTTTACACGAGACACTTAAAGCCAGCGAGGAGGTGAATAATATCCTACAGTGGAACAGATATATCGGCGGCGCCGGGCCGTTCCTCGCACCTTTTGATTGGGGTCACGGTGTCGCCAGTTGGTGTGTGGATCGCGGATGGTATTGTGTGGATGGTTGTTACCCCGAGATCAAAAGAGCGAGGGAAAGCGAAGGAACGTGTGCGTGTGTGTGTGCGTGTGTATGTGTGTGTGTGTGTGTGTATGTGTGTGTGTGTGTGTGTGTGTGTGTGTGTGTATGATAGGGAGGGGATGAAAGAGATTGGGAAGGAGAAATTGAAAGAGTGGAGCAGAGAAGGGGGAGGAAGTCACAGAGAAGAGATACGCATTTTTTATATCGATAGTCAGAGATAGATCCATATCTACGGAAGATAAACAGTAAGACAAAGTATTGTAGTATAGTACATAAACATAATGTTATATATCGGTGTTTCGCTCCTTCAGCCAAGAGAAACAAATTATTACAAGGTTTATCCCCCTGTGGCCGTTATCCCAGTTAAGCAAATTGCAGTTAATAGTAAGCGGTCTCCTCTGCCGTATACCTTAAAACACGATTATGTATGTTCTTGCATGTACTATTCATTTAAGTACTCTTTAAACACTCTTATTTATGTTTTGATGAGACCGTTTGTTCGTGATCTGTCACAATCAATTTCATTTACAAGTGGAGAAATAAAACAAACTGAAAATGAATGCCAAAGTTTCTATGTTATTTCCTAAATGAGGGTCCGATCACACGAAATACATTATTTTCTTGTTCTTTTACTTTCTTTGGATTCTATGGCATCAGCAAAATAAATCAAATCAGGTGTGAGCATTTGAGGTTCTGCGGAGGAAAGATTTCTAAACTGATTGTTGCTACGAGACAGAGGAATCAGTCTTCGCAAATCAGCAAGTAAAGGCGGATCCCTACATGATTCCAAAGTGCAACACGTTGTCCGATGACACACACAACATGATTCAGCTCCTACAAGCCTTTCAGACTTGTGGCGACCCGTATAGTAGGTCCCTACATACACATGATTCTAACTACACATTCTTATACCACTGGAAAGACTTTTGATTATAGGCCCTAGGCTCTATATAGAGAGACTATATGATGAAGTCTTGTCGGTGGCAGTTTAACAATGAAAATAAAATGTAAATTCAAAATATGTAATTTTATTATACATGTATAACCTTCCTTGAAGGAGAAAATCCGAAAACTATCACGATTTTTCAAAGTTATATTACGTTCGGCAGACTATAGTGTACAACCGCCTAAAAACTAAAAACCATTGTAAAAGGAACAAGTAATTACACTGTAAAAACATCGGTGTTAGATTTAACACCATGGGTGTTAAATCTAACACCGATCAAACTTCAATAGGGGACCACACCCACAGGTGTAGAAAATGCACTGTGATGGTGTTGAAAAGTGTTCACCTGACACTTCGTGGTGTTAATTTCACGCTGTACCTGGTGTTATTTTGACACTGTACTTTTGTTAATTCAAAAATGACACCACATGGTGTTGATTTGATATTAAAGTTGGTGTTAATATCAATGGTTTAACACCCGTCCAGCTTCAATAAGAGACCACACCAGCTGGTGTTATTGTGGTGTAAATTTATTTTCACATTTTTTCAAAAATCTAGTATTTTAATGTAAAATTCTTGATCGTCTTGTTTAAATTAAAAATCAACAAGTGCAGTTACTAAGAAACTCTTCAAAAAACAGTTTTATATTTGGAAATGACACCCGGAGGTGTTAATTTAACACCATAAATGAGCACCGAAGATTTAAGACCAGCTCGGTGTTCACTATTTAACACCGGACTTTTTGCAGTGTATGCATGTTTAAAACACTGCCTCCCCGGAAAATACATGTTCTGTATGACATCGATATCAATGTCTATGATTATTTTGAAATGTAACCATCATTGTATTACGCTGCTATATTAGCACGTGTGATCAAGAAGTGTATTTAAAAGGAAAGTGATCATGATCACGTAGCCATCATTTATTTACAGGGAATAGAGCAGAGTAGAGAAAGAGAGGTGTGAGTAGCATGACTTGTATTAGAGAAGAGAAGAGAAGGGGGATGGAGAGACGAGCGACATAAAGTGGGCAGATACACAGAAGAAAAATCACAATAATGAACACTCCTTAATAATTTGCTACTTCGCGTAACCTATAGCTACGCTTCCTTTCAGTGGAGATAACAGTATACATTACTGTGTACTTTTAAAAGCTATATTATGTAAGCCGATTACTTTTGTTCCCTTCCCCCTTACGTTTTTGTAGTTAAACGCATGAAATATTTTCTACCAAATTTGATTGTGCGCTGAGTAGGATTCATCGTGTTGCTCATTAATTCATGTGTAATCCTTTCGTCTTAGATCTTGCTTGATGCATTATGAACGGAAATCAGTTGAAATGGATTGATAAGAATTGAAGATGAGAACAGGATGATTTGCGCGAGAGATGGGGATTTTTATGCACGTAGATGGATTGAGATGGGGGGGGGGGGGTGTGCAGGAGGGAGAGAGAGCGAAAGAGAGCAAGACAGGATGAAAGGTTGGGGGGGGGGGGTTGAAGACGATTTAATTTCGCCAAGCTCCGTGATTGCATGGCGTCTCGATTCACGAGGCACGCCAGTAATTTGCAAACGTTTGTCATCGTGTTCAGCCAACATGCGTGACCCGACATGTTATTCAACGAATGCAGGTTGATTGGCAAATGCACGAGCAGAAGTTGGAACAGATTCTGAAAAGAAAGAAAAAAAAAAATGTCCCGGTCAACTCTCGTATAATCATGAAACGGGAGGCGGGAAAATAATCTGTGTGTGCGATATCTGCATGAATTTCAGGTTGTGTATAAAGAATAAACAAATAACTAAATAAAATAAAATAAACAAAACATGAGGGGATTTCGCCATCATGACTATGGTATGAAAACGGGGACACCAACCCATTGATTTGATTGAATTGATTTATTGACGTAACATCCACTCTGAATACGATGTAATGTTCCGCCTTTAATGTAAGAAGGATAGTGTTCAACTCAAGAAAACAGCTAATATCTGTACACATTAATTTTACAGGTGTTCTCGTTTCGTTTTGATTTGACGTTGAAGTGTCCAAAGTTAAAATAAATTTCCACAAAATTTTCAAGGTCACATTCATGATAAGATTTCAACTCGGATATCAATATGAAAAAGTATATGGAATATCAAACTTTAACACGAGTTCGTAGAATCTGCACGATAATGTTTAGAAGTTATCATCTTCATCTAATGCATCTCCCCCATTAGTTTGCATATAATACAAAAAATAATACCATGCATGTCTGTGATCAGCAACAGCAGGCTGTTTCGTTCTGACAATCATCGTTTGATATAGGTTTTTACAAGATTAAAAAAAAAAGAATTTATGTAAAAGATAAACGCAATTGATATGGATTTCATGCGAAAAAATGGTGAAGATACGTCGCTGCGACTAATACTATTGAGTAGTGAAGCATACTGTTATTTCTAAACTTGCAAATTCTTATTCAAGTTCCAATTTTGATGAAATCCCCATCATTCCATTCGTATGATTTTTCTTTATTTTGGCCAAATAGATCATGATGTCGAATTACCCTTTGAATCTATATAGAACAGTGTGCATTCAGTATAGTTAAAAAAGAAATAACTCTCTCTTTCCTTAGATAAATGTGGTAATCTGAACAAATACTGGTTTATGAATAGCTAAAATAACTCATCAGTGTTCAAATAGCTGTTACAGAGAACAATGTACATGAATCAATAAGATGCAGCCTCTCCATTTGGTAATAATTCTAAATTTCATGAATTTTATCATTATGTGTACAAACTATGATTACGTGATTGTATAATATAAACATTGCTGCTATTGATATTAGGTATAGGGCCTATGCATGTTTTCACTATTTTGGTGTAATGATTTATTGTGAGTAATGCAGCAGTAGCTGACAGTCACAATTGTGATATCAAGAATCAAACTGATGGATAATAAATAAAAGTACTAACGTCATCATCTTTAATACATTATTCAAGGGAGAGGGAAAATCTATTTATAGCTGCACAAAGTTTGTAAATCAATGTTAACACAGCGAAGAGTGCACGAAATCGAGCAATTATAGTAAATAGGCCTTCTGGTAAAGAACTTGTGTGCGACAAGAAGTCATGATTGTCAATAAGTGAATATTGGCAATAATGCCATGGACGAGTTATCAATAGCATTGCATCATTAAATGGAATTTTCTTGACCATCTAGGGTTAATTGTCCAGTGAGTCGAAAACTAACCATGCATTTATCATTATACCGACTATAGCCTTCAAACCATACGGACCAAAGTCGTGTTAGTAATTGTGCGTGACCGATTTTCAACAGTATAGAAGCCGATGTGTGCTGTGTGGATAAGGAACGGTGCAATTTAGTGATGCGACGGGAAATTGAGGACCGAGACGACGGTCTAACGATTGAAACAGGGACCGAATTGAAGCAGTACGTTTATCTTTTGCGGCCAATGGGGGTTTGATCAACCCATTCCCTTGCCTTGATTGATGAGAAATGAAAATTCCAAGGGTCACTGTTCCTTGTTACTGCCAGTATCTGCTCGCTTGGTATACACCACTCGGCTTGTGCGTGGCGGGGAGAGTTTGGCGAAGGCAGATGGTTAAAAAACAAACTCTGCGCAACCGCCTGAACTCTGTCAACGTTAACGATCCACCGTTCTGATCGTGGAGATGAAACTTTTAAAGGGAACCATGATACCAGGCCTTGAACGAGTGCATCTTACCTCGGAATGAAACTGTGATGACACCAAATACAACTGGCTACTCCATATCATGAAGTCTGCAAAATGTAACGTTTAAGGTGTCGAATTAGAGATCGACATTTGTAATTTCCTGGCTACTCATAATATCACATTAAAGTGTCACTTACGTTTTTAGGAAGAAAATTCTATCCTTGGAAAAAAAAAGCAATGAAAGAGAAACCAAAATGTCTCCTTTTCTTCTGTCTTGTTTATCGCATAGTGTGTACTTCATCGATCATTCGCTGCTTACTTTCAGGTAACCTTTTTCTATTTCACTTTTGTACAAGCTCCCGCTTTTCATTGACTATCCACACTGACACCGTTGTTGTCAACATACTTTTTTCTGTATGTTTCCTCTGCTGTTACTTTGCTGGTTTTGTCAATATCATAATGAATGATATTGTGTAATGTCCGTTGTGATTATGGACTTCCATTAAAAAAAACAACAACCAAAAACAGCTGGGTACACATAACACCTATGTTGGCTTGCATAATTATGAATTAAGCTTCCAATTTATAGGCGTTTTCACATCTGCCCGATGTTTCGAAATAGCGCGCTATTTTATGACTTGGGAAATTATACCGATCACGAAATTGCGCGCTATTTGATAATGTGAATACAAATTAGCGCGCTAATTGATCGAGAAATTTTCTCGAGTCGAACTCGGGAAATTTCCGAAATAGCAGGATAATCAATGCGAACTAGCGCATTATTTGATAATGTTCGGCTGATGTGAATAGGAAATAAAATAGCGCGCTAATTTGCGATCGCGAAAAATATCTCGAGCTTGGATTTTTATCGGGCTGATGTGAAAACGCCTCATGTGAAGCTAAAATTCATTATTACCAAATATTCGGGACTAATCGCCGTGTGACACACCTAAATATTTATAGCCGCAACCAACATTCATCTTGTCGAAATCAGGGATAGCAGGCCTACTATAAAGAGCAATCACGTAGATTATGATAAATAAATCAGGAGATTCTGAAAACTCCCACATCAGAATTTAGAAATTATACAATACAATGAAGAACGAAGGGCTCTAAATGATTGTAGAGTTTTGAACTTTAATACCACATGAGACACTAATGAATAAATTGCAAAAAGATAAGAAATAGCTACAGAACCAAGCCACAGAAACGTATATTTGGGGACTTCGCGAGGCAAGGGGAGAGAGGAATGAATGTATTGGACATTTGGTCATGGGGTACCATCCTGTAATGGATGACGCGTTGAGGATTTGTAACTTTGTGTCAACATTAAGTCGTTATTGGCAAAAGGTGGAGCCATCCAGTTTTGTAAATCTCTTTGTTTAACGCCCGATGTTTGCGATCGTCGGGGCACCCGATCAACACAATGAATCAATCTTGTACATGAATACACAGTAATTATTGTCAGTTGATGTTTTTTTTTTCCTTGGGGGGGGGGGGGGGTGGGGTTTCTGGTCTCTTGAATTTTTTTCCACGACGGCAACATCATTAGAATTGCCGCGACCTGAAATCGCGTCTGCCGATTTACATCATTTTGCAAACATCGATGAATTTCTTGAGGCTATGAGAAGAAAAACGGTAGACTGAATGTCCCAAACGAGAGGAAATAAAAATAATGACCTCTTCATTCACTAATCATGTTCTTCCTTTTTAAAAAAGAATTGAAATGCTAAAACTAAACCAAGGTATTTGTACCGTGAAAGGTGAAAAAGTGATTGGATCTGCCCGTCAGCGAATAAGAAGCACATGTACGTACATTGAAGCGTATGCTCATCGGTATAACGTTGAACTCCAGTCGTGATTCTTCGGCTGTGTGTGTAGTGTGTATAGTACATAGAGATCAGTGATAAAGCTACACACAGTTTGCTACGGAGATTCCCGAATATATCCGAGTCGGGCCAGCCTATACCCATTGAATAGATTCCCTCGCAATACCGGGTCTTTAAAGCAATGGATTATCAGATAGATGATTTTCTCACCACAAAGATTGCTTGATGTTACCTACATGTACACACTAACGGGTCTCGCTGATGAAATGATATTGATGTTTTTTTTTCTTCTTAAATTGGTTTTACAGAAAAACAGACAGCAAAGACCCCAGAACTCCAATTAAAGAGATATATACACCCCCATCAAAAACCTCAAATAAAAATAAAACAAAAACGAAGCACGCGCTCATACACACACAGACAATGTATATGTATGAGTGGAAAAATGAGCAAAGAAAATGGGATTCCATCGTATATGTACATTTGAATATATATGAATATTATGTATACATAAATATAAATATATAACACACACACACACACACACACACACACATTCACACAACTTCAAACGTCTCCAAACCGTATGCATTGTGATGAAACGTAACCATTATGATGAGTGTCGATAGTATGCCATACAAACTTTGACGAGATCAGCTACCATACAAAAATTGGACTCTACCAAACTTGTTTGCTGCTGCCGTAATATTGATAAGATGGGAAATATCAATACACCGAGTCAACTGCTGAAATGTCCCGGTCTCGCTCCAATTAAATTGTGTTGCTCACCCATTAGGAAAATGACCATCTACAAAGAAATTAGGGCGAGTGATTTATGTGTTGAGTGTGCATGTGCGATGCATAATATAGACACGAGGTGTTCGAAGCACGTCGCTGAATTCTGGTTGTTGTCAAGAGGCAAAGTTTAACGACCCGTTATTTGCGATCCAACTTTATAAAATATGATCGATGACATTATCATACATTATACGAAAACAAATACATTATAGCCTGGAAGAACGACACATCTCTGCCCTAGATGCTCCGGAGTGGACGATTACACAGCATCACTCACCCGCTGTCATCATCATTTTCCTTCCGCCACCACTACCGGTAGTACTGCGCCCCCCCCCCCCCCCCCATCCCATCATACCCCCATTCATGGCACAACACTCCTAGCCGTCGATAGTGTTTACACTGTCTGTATGATACATGGCAAGGTAAATGTCACTGGCTCACGGCACTCCGTCCCGCTAAAGGCTATTTTCCGCCACGATGCTTTACACTCATATTTCTCTTGGAAAGAGCTGAGAGATGATTATCAGCCCATGTCTCGTCACAAGACGAGAAAAGACAAATGAAGACAACAACGACAAACACACACATGCAACAAAATAAAAGAAGTTTAAAAACATGGGGAAAAAATCGCAAGCTTCGTGTGTTTCTGTGTGTTTGCTTGTAAGTGCGTTCTAGCTCTCTTTTTGTTTCAGCAAACATATGAAGTTCAAAATGAAACAAAAGTCAGATAGAACAAGACCAAGGCGGTATGTACGTATGTATGCATGAATCTCTTTATGATCGTGTATGTCTGTATGACATATAGGCCCTTATGTGTGCGTGTATGTAATGCACACTACATAGTAGGCCTACATGCATTCCAATATGTATGATTTATTCTGTTATATAGATAATTATTGTTGCTTTTTGGGGGGGGGTGGGTGTGGACATCTTCTGTTGAAGGTATTTCTAATAAAAACAATACTTAAAAGTGAGCCGAAATGTCCTGCATATACTTCTTACTCATCATTGTGACATTGTGAGCACGTCCACGGAAGGACTATGACTAATACGGCATTCTGTCAATACCTTTCTCGTCAAATCAGACTTGAAATAACTTCATTTACGACACGGCATCCCTTCGAGCTTCCGGTAGGGTGAGGGCAAACCGCATGACGTAGAAGAAGACGGTCTGAAAACGTCAATACAACACTCCTTCATTAATTTCATGAGCACCTCATCGGAAGAGTGAAACGCAGACATCATTAATGTACGTAATTCGCTGATATAGGAAATCAGTAAGTTTTAGTGTTCCACACCTTTTCCCCCTCTCCCCCTTCCCTCTCCCAGCTACCCTTCCCCTCCCATCACCCCCTACTTTTTTTCGCGTATTCATGTATCCAGAAGAGGACAGTTCTGTTAGGGGAAAAAACAACAACATTGCATCTGCAAAACATATTTGACTTATACTTTATCATAGATAAATCAGTATATCACAGGGCCGGCGGAAGGGGGGAGGGGGGGGGGGGCTTCGCCCCCCCCCATTTTTTTTAATGGCACCATACAAAGGAATACATAAGGTATCACTACTTGGGGCCCCCACTTTTTTACCCCGGAAGTGCGTAAGTGGCACTAGTAAGAAATAGATAGAAACCTTTGAAGAAACCCGGAAGTGCTAAAGATGACACCAGAAGCTGCGCTGAAGGCCTCCTTTTTTTTTTGTTGCTTGTTAGCTCATGAAACCCAGAAGTGCCCCCCCCCCCCCCCCACTACCACCACTTTTGAAAACAATCCGCCGGCGGTGTATCGTATTTGATTTTGTTTATGTGTGCGCGCGCGTGTGTAAATCAATTCGTCATTTTCAATTCTGTGCCCATTCATTGGTTGGTAACAGGCACCTCCCTGTTGGTAACAAAGTCAGTTTCACACAATGCCAGGCAATACCATTTGAGATTTATGTCAGACACGTTAAAGTTATCGCCCTTTCTCATTACCTCTTTGTTCTTAAAAGACAATTCAGAATATCACTTAAGCTTTAATTAGCCAAATTCTCAAAAGCTGTCACTATATCCGCATGTTTAATGGTGATAGAAGCACATTATCAGTAAAAGAAAAACGTATGGGATGAAGGCTAGTTGTATAGTACCACAGTGAAAAGGTTATGGTAAAGTGCTACATAGCAATCTGTATGAAGCTGCAGACCTTGTCGCTACTTTGCTGTGCCGGTTTGAAAAAAAAAAATAACGAAAAATACAGAAAACAATGTATAACAACAAGTAATGGCGCATGTTTGTGAAACTAGACGTAAATCCAGCTTTAGATTCTGACTATACGTCGCCCTGTTTCAGCGAAGTGATAAATGTTTATTACGTTGAAAGTGGCGATCGAAATCGTTCATGTAGATATTAATCATACCCCCCCCCCACTCCCTCCGAACACGTCAATAATAGATTTTCCACTGAGCTACTGTACTGTGGGATAAATGTTGTGAAAAAATAATTGCTAGCTGCCGGGTTAATGGACGAACCTATCTCGGCAGGTAAGCCGCGCAGCACATCCGTTGTCATGGAAACATACTATATCACTTAATGCTCGGAGTACAGACGAGCCGGCGCGTGTTTGCTCGCGTGGAAGTCGACTATCGTAATCGTTTTAGGAAATCGCGTTACTGGTTAGACACTATTTCATTTAGCGATGCAATTTGTGCTCGAATCTGAATTGAGGCATGTCACATCACTCAACAAAACTATGTTTGTTTGCGATGTGGCTTAATTCGAGCATCATTAACCTCTAGAGAGAGGAAAGCATTAATTGTTATCACCCATCAATTTGTGACACAGGTAATTATAATCGCGAGATAAAAAAAAAATCATATGGTATGTTCGTATATTGAGAGGGGATTCGGTATTAGGGATTAATGCAAATCAATTTACCAAATGAAAACATGAAATGAATGAAGGTGAGAGGAAAGGAAAGAAACGCATTGCAGCAGGATGAAAACAAGCACGTTGCTATGGCAACCATTCTGGAAACGGCTCGATGTTCCTGGAAAAAAAAAATCAGTGACGGTGTGAATAAACTAATTGTTCTGAAGACATCGCGATTCCAACGGCATATTGTGTTGCTCTCTCTCTCTCTCTCTTTTTCTCTCATGCTTTGTGATGCAGCTAAGCTGCTGTGTAAAACGTGGCGAGGAAATATAGATGTAAGAGTGCAGATGATTTCGATTAGCAGTGGATTTCTTACCAATCCTAGCGTGAAAAAACTTAAAAAACGTACAAATTGTGTGCTCATCATAAGAAGCTTGTGACGGGTATTATCCTCGAACCTGTAATCATTATTTTAAGAGGTCTCTCAAGAGAAATTTCCAATTGTTTGCATCAAAATAAATCACACTGAATTTCATTTTTTACTCATCACCAGCAATCCTGCAAATCCTTATACCAGTCACTTCGAGTACCAGCAGCTAATTTTAGGGACGTAATCATTGCTTAAAGTTCACCAAGTACTGTTATTACGTTAAGTTGTTTTAGATAATTATGAGACAAGCAAGCTGAAAAAAATAAAAATAAAAACAGGTTGAATCAATGAAGACCCCGAACATTTTTATTTGACGAAACAGCGAAACGTTAGAGGTTGCTCCCGACGAGAGCGGCAAGAGACGAAAGATAGAGACTTGACCTCAACAGCCGACAGTTTACTGTAAAGACAGGATGTTCGAGCGAGATTTGACCAACGCTCGCCATGTAAGTCCGAGTTGACAGTATACAATAATGTTTGATAAAAAGAGGTAGACATCAGTTTTACTAAGGGATTTTTGAAAACTTATCCTTACCTTGACCTTACAGAAGTCATTACAGGTGGATGGAGACTTTCAGAGACGTGTTTTCCTTACGAACACCAGCGGTAGCAACGGCGCTGTGGGGTGAACGCTCGTTGATAGTAATCTATGGTCGCACTTTGCAGTTTCCAATAAGATTTCTCAGAGAAGTAATTTTGAGGTTACGTTATCAATCCAATATAAAGTATTTCCCAAGGAATGAGTGCACCACAGGATTACAAAGCGGAAACTTACGTCGTACATGATACAGGGCATGCGCTGTATTTACACGGTTTTGCTCGTTTACGGGTTGCAAATAACCCGCGAAATCCAGAAAGTGCGGAAAGCACGCTGTACTTGTGTCGTCTGCTTCGTACTCGATGCAGCGGGGCGCACACGTAAAGCAGAATAAAAAGTACGAGCGGGTCGCCGTTTGATTGTGGTGGGGCTCAGCATCGTCGTGAAATGCTCGCTCGCGTACAAGCGGGTGGGGCAAGCTTGCTCAGCATGCGTAAACTCAGTTCAGGGATATGTGTATACATGTTGTCTGGTTGCATAGGAAAAGTGGCCAGACTCGGAGAGGGTCATATAATCTTTTGTGTAAACATTAATGCTGTCGGAATGACTTCCATGAAAACATAAAGCACGATGTTTTTTTAGTGACCAAGACGATTGATATGATTTATGTTGTACGCAATTTGTGTGAATACACGAGTCTGATTTTATTACATCAGTTGCGACAGAACTTTATTCGTGAAATGATAATCATGTCATCCGTCTTTCAAGCGCCAGAGCAGTCTGGAAATAACACGATGATATCAGGTGCTCAATAGTTTATAAATAGCTGCTTGTTTTCTTTCAGCAATGGTATTTCAACCCTTAACTATAGTTGTGATGCGCTTTCTTAATTGATACAGGCGTTACCCTAATTGGAGGCATGCTTGTTAAACATCGGTTGATACCAGCTGATTTCTGCTCGTGACCTCGCGTTACGTTATACAAAATTAATGCCGGGTACACTACGGCGTATATCTATTAACATTGTCCATCCGTTCAAGACCCATGGCGTAAGCTGATTGCCGCTCTAGATATTCACTAAGGTCTCGTCTGCAGATGTAATTTCAGCTGCACTGGATCAACACTTACCCTAACCCGCACGAGCGAGGCTGACCAGGTCACGTTATAAAGACCTACAGGCTTATTAGCCTGCACCCTCTCTCCCACAGCCTGCTCTCCCCGAGTCACCGCCCTTGCTTTAAAGCTGCCCTGGTATGCTACACATGACGTAGCAAAGAGCTACACGACTTAATGATAATGGCCATGAGTACATTATTGTCATCAGGAAATGCGATGGAATATTTTGTCCGAATGAGCAGTCTGTAGTTACACGTCACAATCTAAAGTCAGAACAAAAGGATAGCATAAAATTACTAATCGACAAGACACAAAATGACCTTTTTTTTTCAAGTAAATCAGCCATTAATGCCTTGTTTCTTTGAGATAATACTGTATCTGGTCCCGAGGATCACGAAGGTTTATAGCTGTAATATATATTCATTTAAATGAATCACAATGATCAATTTTAATATTGATTAAGTCAACACTTTATTTAGTAATTCCTTTAACTATTGTTACACATTGTAAAACACAAAACAGAGCAGAGCATAATAACAATCAGCACGATGACAAGGAATACATACAAAATTATACGAGGACGAGGGACTGAAATTATACAATAGTGATTAAGAAAATGAATTGCAGGATTATATCATTCGCGTATTCGGAATATCAGGACGAGCTCACTGGCGGTCGTATAGTGTGACGTCACGACATTCTGGTATTTCTGCAAAGTGTTGATGTTGGTAAAGCCTTCTAAGGTGACACTTTGACATGAGAATGAATAGTAGGCCTACATATTGTAATAACACGATAGTGACCAATAAAGAATAGTTATCCGAAATGAATTTACGAAATGTGATTTAACTGAATGATCATTAAAATAATTTTGTTTTGAGCAGTTTCTTGAAGAGTGCAGATTTATTTTAAGAAGTCGCCCGCTTTCCAACTTTGCCCTGTGACTACTATAGTACCTGAATCCGTTATTTTATCTTTAGTGTAATGTTCAATCCTTTACAGCTTTGCCGAGCCAAATCTCTTCCCAGCAAATTATCAAAATAATGAATATCGGAATGAATAATAATTAAAAAAAATGGAACAGATAAAGTAAATGACAAAATAAACATATAGATAAGTAAAATGAATGAATTGGTGGATAGATGTGTAGATGAGTAAACCAATATATCAATAAACAAATAATGAACACACGAGACTATACGCTTTTAGGTGTCTCGCACGGGGTTCGTTTTTGCCGTAGCCTTGATCTCGCCAGGACATTATTTTGTTTAACAAGATGTGGTCATTTGAGTGGTCCTCGCAGGCAACTTGGTGTCGCCTCGCGTCGTGCAAACGTCTACATATAAAATGCGCAGTCATGGAGAGTCGCAGTTTATCTGTATGACTTCTATTCACTATGAACTCGGATAATAAACTCGATCACGAGGATACATCACTTACAAAGTTTCATATGTATATTTGTCCCCCTCCCCTCCCTCCCCCCTCCCCCCCCCCCCAAAAAAAAAGAAAAGAAAAAGAGCAACAGCACGAAGTGTGCATGGAAAGGGCGCTTGCATGCTTTGATGAGAAACGTTAACAGGAAAGGTCTTAGATATAGGATTGCATACTAACGTGTAACGTTTACCTTCCATGCTATTTTTTTTGTTGGTTAAAATCATCTTTGTAATCTGTCTGCAATCGTTTGGGAAGACACGATGACTGGCGGACAGACGAGCTGTTGTCAACGTTGGGAGGTCAAACAAGCAACAAACAACCCTACATTTAAATCATTCCACTTCATCTTTAGCCAGCAGAAGACATTTCAAATCCTTTCAGTGTAAAATTCTATGATTCCACGAAAATCACGTCTCTTTAATCTCTGCCATTAAAAGCTTTCAATTCAAAGGTATCACAAAACTAGGGCGAAGTATCCGTTTTTGCATTCATTTCTATTTCTTTTCTTTCCTTTTTAGATTGTAAAGCAGAGACGTGTCATCTTGTTTAGGGTTACCGTAAAGTGATCTCTGTGTCTTTTCAGATTTTAAACGCATCCACAGAAGAGCGTCTCGGTAACCGTAAGTCAATGGAATTCCTCCCTGTCTCCACATTGGCATTTTTTCTAGACCCTGGATTTGCCAAACTCTTCCAACCAGGGTAAGAGCGGCGAGGAAGAAGGCAACAATCGACATATGACGTCAGAGTGACGTCATTCGCGTATCATGTTTTCCCGTACTGTTGATAGCTCGTGTTCCAATTGCCGCTTCTAATTACATTCCCCTCGCTGTTGATCTGCGGGATTCTCATCGAGCGCAGGCACCGAGCGCCCTTTGCTCAACTCGAGTCCGTCCTCGTTCGCCGACGAACTCGCCGTCTCAATCCCAAGCTATCTCGCCAGAATGTTTGTTATCCGAGCTGCGCGCAAAGCATACTAAAGCGACGTGCGTAAGCACAGCGATTCGACAAACAGATCCGTGGGTGTGTCCTCAGCTGCGTTGACGGGAATTGCCATGTAAATTGCGAGAGTCGGGCAAAACAGTGGTTCAACCTTTAGTGGCTCTTTTGTCGGTACATTAATGTGGATTGTGATTTATGTTCCCTCTAATTGAAACACATCAGTCCTATACGTGTCGCACGTCATTCCGACGTCCTGTTATTCTTGTTGAATAATGATACGTGTCTTTTGCAGTGACTCAAGTAAATAGATATTCGCGTCAACATTAACCTGCATGGCAGTTCCAAAAATAAATGATTCTTAATTCATCCACCATGATCAAATTGTGCTAGCTTTTACTTTTTCAAATCTTGCGGAGCAATTAATCATGTTTTGAATCCTATCTGATATTACATACAGCGATGATCGCTTAGGTGTTTTTTTGCACTTTATTAGGAGTCCTTGATGAAAGCAATGAAATACAGCTTCGCAAACATGGAAAGTTCAGTGATAATTGATTTGAATTCCATCACATAATAATGTCAGTCTTCATTGTCCGGCTCAACTAAAACTTGATGCTTTGTTTGTTTGTTCGTTTTGTGTGTATACTTGTTAGCTTTTGATTACTTCGAAATTTGATAAGCTGGTAGGCCAGAAAGATGGTAATACATCAAGACAAAGCCATATATTTAAATTCACGATAAATCCGATTCTCCTTAAAAAGAAGGAAATATATCGCATTATTTCCAGTAAACTGATTTATTTAGACACTAAGTAACTAAGTAAAGTAAGGGTCCTAAAATGCCACGCATAAATAGAGTGTATGCGCGTGGTATCCTAACTAGGAATCCGAGGTCCGGTAAGTTGGTCACTATACTAGATTAAATCTTACCAACTCGATAAAACAAAGATTGCGATTGGTCTGTGCGAGGGAACCCAATTTGTGACAAGCCCCGCCCCGCCTATCACTGTGATGGACAACCTTGTATCTTTTCCATCTCCAAATAGAATCAAGGAAAATGAATACTCGCATTTTTTTCCCAATTTACAATACACTCGAATATTTTGAGTAGTGTTTTTGCCATTTTCTTTTCTTCACGATGTTGATGTTGCTAAGCAACTTTTGGTCACCTTAACAAGTTTTCTTCCTCTGACCACTTCCAAATGTTTGCGATCCCATTTTCCACTCGAGACGGGAAGATACAATGCCGAATTTACTACTCTGAACACTTGATAATTGAGCATTGATGTGCTTCGAAACTCTTCCAAACATTCCTCTTTCTTAGTGGAGGAAAATTAGTGGATTTGCGAGAGTGTAAATATTTATACCAATTACTCAATATTTGTTCAGTGAATGTGCAAGTGTTTGGCAGACTCTGGTTGAAGTGTAATATTGCAGATCAAAGACTGTACAAAGCTTGTTAGTGTCAGACACGGAGTTCATATGGTTAAAGTTCGCTCCTTTGGAGATTTGTGTCCTTTAAAGAGCCCTGATTTTAATAGTTTCGATACGCGATGTGCATACCTCCCAACCTTTCTAACTGAAAAATAGGGATGATGTGGCTCCAAAGTAGGAAAGAAAGAGCAGTTTCCCATAAGAGTGTGTAGCAAAATTATCAAGAAAAATAGGAAACTCCTATTGAAACTAAAGCTCGGAATGGACAAAATTCAGATTTTTCCTCCAAATTCAGAATGGGAGGTTGACTGGATATGTTGAATATTCAAACATAATCACTCGTAAAAACAGCTTATTACAACGGCTCAAATGAATGAAATGATCATAGTTAATCAATAGCCCTTTTTGCCAATAATGTTAGGTAGAATCGATCTCTTTGTTTGATACAACTTGTAAGAGATCTTCGTTTAGTTTAGTGTTACTACCAAATAGACTACTAGCAAACCAGGAAGTTTGTTTTTAATTGGTCTGAATGATTCAAACCAATTTGTGACAAGCCCCGCCCCGCTCGTCACTGTGATGGACAACCTTGTATCTTTCCATCTCCAATTCAGCGGTGACATCAGTTTGAGTCAAACTGAATATAGATTTAGTTCAAAATCTGTGACTTTCATTTTGCCTAATCTTTCTCTCTTAACACCATGTCGTCTGCAGATGTCTTAAATAAGCAGCTTACAAATAAGTTCAGACACTGCGCACCTCTTAACTTTACGACATTCAATTTCATCAAGTGAATCACACTTCCAGGTTTGAAGAATCGTCAGCTTTTAAAAGCAGGCACCACCATGCCTTGGAGGAAATGAACAGGCACGTATCTAGATTCGTATTACAATGTACTTCATCACTTTTCCAAAGTTCTCTCTTTTTTTTTCTTACCCTTTTGCACTTCAATTAATTGCTTCACAGTTTGAAATAATTAGTAGATCAGCGAAAGTGGAAAAAATGCATGCATGAATCTACTTACCTATTGACTGGAGATTATACGCAAGCGATGCATTCTGGTTTTTATTTGAATGTAATACTGCACATCGAAAAGCCTTTACGCAGCCTTTCAGCTTGGATGATTGCAAGCAATTGCACTGAATTTGGGGAACTAGAAAACACCCTTGTTGTTTTCGATATACATTTCAAACCTCCGCAAAAAAAAAGAAAAAACAAAGAACAAAAAGCATAACGTAACTGTTATCGTAACGATTGAACAGTTACAGTTATTGTTTTTTCTATCAAAGGACTGATGCATTTTGCCGAATATTTATTATGATGTTTGCATCTTGTATCCCGAATAATGAGAAAACATCTGCAGCCTCGTTACCACATTGAAAATTTCCCCCAAATTGATGATTTGTAATTTGTTTGAGGAGGCACACCAAATTGTGATAAGCCCCGCCCCGCTAATCACTGTGATGGACAACCTTGTGTCTTTCCATCTCCAACAGTAAGTGAAGACCAATGTTGAGGCTAATTTTGAACATTGATAAGAGTAGAACTATAGTGTTGGCATGCCTGATTGCATTGTTTTCCTGCACACCATGTTATTATTCTTTTGAATCGTCTACAAGATACAATATGATTTCTTCGAATCATATATTTGACTAATCTGTTTTAGATTCATTGTGATGAATTTCAATTCTCGTAGCTAGTTTGCAGGCGTATCAATTTAAACGTTTTGAGAGCTTTTCGGATATGTCTTGCAATCTCTTCCTCTCATTTTTTTTTTTATTTCATTAGAATGACAGGATTTCACAGTAGTAGAAAAGGCATAAATATATATATATATAAAGTACTTACCTCTGTAAACTCTAACCACAATGATATACAAACTTTGCTTGAATGACGTTATTTGCATATTTGATTCCTTTGATTGTTGGTTGACGTATTAGCTTCGTTTTGCCTATACAGTTGACCAATAAAGAAGTACCTTTCACAGTCAGCTTGTGTTACACAAACTTTCAGAGAGGACTATCAAGATTTTAAACAGTGATTCCAGTTAAATCAGGATAATGTCACCAAGAGGCATGTTGTAGTTATCTATATTTCATCCCGACTCCTGTTCGTTCGCTGCATTCCAATTGCAGTTCACTGCACTCGATTACTGAGAAAATTTTGATTATAACATTGAAGTAACATCTTCCAATTTTGATGTCGTCAGTCACTACTGCGGTGTGTGGCTCTCGTATTCAGAATACACATCATGCAGCCGCATTATCATAATGAATTTGTTTCAAATTGATGATCATAAAAGGACATGATTTGCAATCTTTCTGAAGGAACTTGTGACAAGCCCCGCCCCGCTTATCACTGTGATGGACAACCTTGTATCTTTCCATCTCCAACTGGTAGTGAGGTTGTGATAAATGCTTTTAAACTGCCAAGGTCATTTTTTGAATATTGATTAGAACAGACCTTTTGTTGGTTAGCATGACTGCATTTAATCCTTTCATTACTATCATTCTTTCGAATAAATGAGAAGCGAAATAATTTCTTCAGATTATTTTGGGCGATCCTGATTTAAAACCCATCGTGATGAATTAAGACCATTCCCGGATGACATCAAGTAGGTTTGTAGATGTCTCAAGTTAAGCTCTTATAAGCCTCTTCTTGGATATATTTGTTTTCATTCCCATCACTTGCTTTCAAGATTTTCTGTGGTATCTGTTTGAAAACGGGATTAGTATGTTAGGAGAAAATGCAGAAATATATACAAAGTACTTACCTCTACACTGCAGCCACAAATGATTTACAAACTTTGCTTCAATCAAACTTTTTGCATATTTGCGTATCTAAGAATGGAATCTATTTGATTCTTTTTATTTGTTGGCCGATGTGTTTGCTTCGTTTTGCCTAGTTTGGCAATAACCTTTCACGAGTCAGCTTGGGTTACATTATTATGCACAAACTTGTGTAATAATAGACTAATGATTATAATCACTGATTCAAATTATATCTGGGTAATGTCACCAAATAAACGTGATATGGTCTATATTCAGTTTTTTCCGGATTTCTGTTACTTTGCTGCGTTCCAACTACATATCAATGCACTCGATATCTGAGGACATTTTGTTTATATAATCATATCTAGTCCGAGAATCTTCTAATTATTTTAAAATCATTAGTCAATAGAACGGTTGAAAGCAAAGTCTGAAAATCATTAAATGGACAGCAGTGCGGCTTACTTCATCATCACCCTCAGCTCGTCGACAACGGCGTCGATGGCAGGCCGATAGACGGGCGTGGAACTCCGGCAGGCGTCTCCGATGTCGGTCAGGTCTTTGTCGCCACTCGACATCCCCATGGCCCACAGGAGTCGTCCAAGTTGGAAGACGTCGCTGTGGACGCTCTTGGGCTGGTCGTGGAGGGCAACCTCAGGCGCGATGTGTCGATAGATCTCGCCTCGACGGTACCTGTCTTTGACGTGGTCGCAGAATCGGGTGAAGTTCTGATCGCTCCTAGAGGTCACCAGACCGAAGTCGATGATCTTGGCCCGCCATCGATGACCTGGTGAGAAACAGAAACAACTGTTTTCAAAGGGCACAAGTACACAGTGAAGTCTGAAGTCCGTTGAGAAGAATTTCAAAATCTTTCCAGCTCCATTAGAGACAGAATTTCATTATCCCTTCATATTGTTTATCGTTTTTGCGAACATTGTGGATTTTCCAAGCACAGTAAGACTGCAGATGCAGAAGTTTAACAGATTACACGCCTCCACTTTTTTTTTTTTCGTAGACTGAAAAGCACTCCAAATTTTTGTAGTTTCATTTTTCTATCGTACTTTGAGAACAATGATGAATTGATAGTGATGATGGTATTGCTTAACGATCCCTCTGTAGGAGAATAGTATCTATGATCGCTTCTGGAAATAAATGACTGAATACAATTTGTTTTACTAAAAGAGAGAGAGAGAAAAAAAAAAGAAGAAGAAAGAAATGAAACGTGACTAACCTGTGGGTGGCATGTAGATCAGGGCGTTGTCTCCCTTCAGGTCATTCATTAAGTATCCCTTATTATGAATGACCTGAAGGCCACACGCCAAATCCAGGGCGATCTGTAGCCAGTCGGTGTGACGTACGGACTGTACATGACCAGCGATGGCCTTCCCGACAGTAAACGTATTGCCGGTCTTGGGGTCTCCTGTGGAACGGACAAGGTACAGCAATGAAAAAGGACCTTTGTCAATCCATAATGAAGAATTATTTTTTTACAATGCTTGTTAATTGCAACGATTATCGATCAAGTTTTCTTAAGGTCTTCAATACGAGGGAATCGCTGATATAACTGCCATCATTACGACTAAAACAAATATAAGACAAGCTCTAGACAAGGAGAATAAATTTGATATTTATTAGCTACAAATTCATGAAGATCTGTACACAAAAGGAATTCAAAAAACGATTTTTTCTTTTGGAGTGACTGAAAGGAGCAATGGATGAAAGAATGAATGAATGAATGAATGAATAAATGAATGGATGGATGACTCAGTGAGAGAATGAATGAACGAGTGAATGGATATATACCATGTAGACGGTCAAAATGACAATAATAAACCCTAAGCTTCTTGGTATAGAAGTATAAAGAGAATTAAGGACGTGAAAAGATTTATTTACCAACAAACTCCATCGCCAGACCCACACATCCTACCCTGACCTCGAGGCAGCCAAGATATTGGGGAAAGAACTCCTCTCGACCGAACAAGTCCAGCAGAGAGGCTTCCCTAGCGATCTTCTGCACCTGTTATACAAGGATGATAATTACCAGACTGATTACCACAATGCCCCACAAAGAACCAAAATCTGTACCAGTTTAAACAGGATTTAACCACCAAGTTGCATGTACTATGTAAATTCATAGATCTTTCGATTTTTATTGAGTAATTTGCGTATGGTATAATACTTTTCCTGCACAGTAAATGTTTATCAACTTTGTTTTCAAGATTTCGACAGCAACTAAACTTGTACCACTGTAGGGAGTGCTGGTTACCTTGGCCTTCATTGCTCGAGGGCAGTCGGGTAGGATCATGGTCTTCACGGCGATGGGTGTGCCGGAGGAGCGGTGGCGATGTAGGTACACGGTGCCGTAGCACCCGCTCCCCAAGATGGTCGGACCGCCCGAGGCGGTGAATGGCTTCAGATCGGCCAGGTCCCACACGTATGTCGAAGGTAAGGATGATGATGATGTACCACCGTTGCCCCAAGCAACGGCTCCACTTACTGCAACTTGCAGAGATTGTTCAGTAGGAGATCTAAAGAAAACAAAGAGAAAACATAGGCACGTTCTTGCATTGAGTTGTTAATTTCTGATTTTCTAAGATCTCCAGTCTTGTTTAATCATTTTTTAAAACAAAGTTTATGTGTTTCTGCAATTTGCAATTCATTTTATTTCTCTAGGTACTAAGAATACCATATATGTGCTATATGCACGTCGACATTGTCATTGATCGTATTTGACTACGAAGACTGATGTTGACTTTAATCATTAAACACTTGTCGAAAGACAACTCATACCAATCTGATAAGTGTTTTTTTTTGTGTGTGTGTGTGTGTTCACACTTTCGATGTTTCTCAATTGTTTGAGTGTGGTCGTAGAGTTTGTTCATATCCGTTTAGTAGGCATAATGTTTGATGCTTAAAATGAAACGGTTTGAAAAATGTTAAGATTATTGAAGCGTATGCTGATTCTGATTCACTAAAATGTTCATTGACAGAAATATTCCAGGTGCATGTGTACGTGTGTGTTTGTGTGTGTGTGTGTACGTGTGTGTGTGTGTGAGTTTGTGTGTGTCCTTACAGAGAGGATTCGGTCTTTGATGTATGGAACCGCCAGACGATGGGGAAACCAGGGGGACTTGGTGAGGATGTAGACGAGGAGGAAGTGTAGGAGGAGGTGGACGAGGAGTTTAGAAGGGTGCTGGACTGAGATGTTTGAGGGGTTTGAGATGACCTGATGGTAAAAATGTGTTATAGATACAGAAGTAAATTTTGATTGTCCAAAACTTTGCTAAATTGTCTTGTAAAATGAATATTTTCGCTGTTTGAGCTCTCTGGCAATATTGTACAAAATTATCTTACGCGGTTGTCGGAAATATAGAATAGTTGTGATGGAGAAAAGATATCGATAGATAGAAAAAAAAAGAGGAGACTGAACGCCGTCAAATACTGGGAAAACATTAATCTACTTACACTATGATAAAAAAAGCAAAAGAAATTCAGATATATGATAGGGTCGAAGGTATGAAAAGAATTAGTATAAAAGTAGTGGGTTTTCTCACCATTTAGGCTGAGCAGAAGCGTCCACAAATCCACGAGAATCGTGACCCTATATGAAGAAAATTAGATGAGAATGAATCGATGATATAAACTGCTCTAAGGACGCTGGCCACAGAAGACACAATAATCTGTTATGCAGTATTAAGACAGTATTTTAAGGTAAACAATGTGTCGTTATTGGCTAAATAATTGATCTCACCTGTGCACGGTGGGAGGCTAGGTCTATCTGCCTTCTGGCTTCAGCCAGTTCCGTCTCTAGGGTCTGCATCTTGTCTTGGAGTTGTCGAATCTTCTCCTCGGCCTCCATTGCCTGCTTACCCTTCTGCCAAGCTCTCTCATTGGCAGATTGAACATCTTCCTCGGCGATCTTCTTCCCTTCTTCAGCTCGACTTGCCTGCGCCTCGGCAAGTCTCGCCCTTTCCTCGGCCCCACTCGCCCTGGCTTCGGCAAGTCTCGCCTTTTTCTCCGCTTGACTCGCCTCAGCCTCGGCGAATCTCACTCGTAGCTCCTCGCGACTAGCTCTGGCTTCGGCAAGTCTTGCCCTTTCCTCGGCCCCACACGCCCAAGCTTCGACAAGTCTCGCCTTTATCTCCGCCTGATTCGCCTCAGCCTCGGCGAATCTCGCTTGTAGCTCCCCGCGACTCGCCCTGGCTTCGGCAAGTCTCTCTCGGTCCACCGCCTGACTCACCTCAGCCTCGGCGAGTCTCGTCCTTTCTTCGGCCTGACTCGCCCTGGCCTCGGCAAGTCTCTCTCGCTCCACCGTCTGACTCACCTCAGCCTCGGCGAGTCTCGCCCTTTCCTCGGCCTGACTCGCCCTGGCCTCGGCAAGTCTCTCTCGCTTCACCGCCTGACTCGCCTCAGCCTCGGCAAGTCTCGCTCTCTCCTCGGCAAGTCCGAATTCCTCTTCTGCTCGTTCGGCTCTTCTAAAAGAGCTACACGCTACTTTGGCAAGAGTCTTTAAATCGCCTGCCTCGTGTTCTGCCTCGAACAGTCGCCTCTCAGCAAGGTGTAGTTTGCCGTTCAGCTCCTAATATGGAAAAGGCGATGGTATCTCTGTATTAATGACCTGCATATAGATGGGCAGTCTACAATTTGTATAGTATTCTGGGTTAAAAAAAGAGTATACAAATTTTGTTCTGCTTGGACGAAGACTAGATACAAATTAAAATTATAGAAACCTAGTTGATAAAGTTATCCGAGAGCTTGAATTGATCTTTGAAACCGGATTTTTTTTTCTTTCTTTCTTTTTTCCCCTTCCCAATTGTTTTGATTTCATGTCAGTTGACATCGGTTCGTTTTATTTTGTTTTGTATTGCTGTCTTGTGTATTTTCTGAGGGTCCCATATCGTACAAGCTTTGCTTCTTAGTGGGACCCTCCATTTCCATCCCCATCCTTAGTTAACTTGTATTGAATACGCTTTATGTATATATTAACAAAGATATAATTGCGTTTCTCTTCGTCTGGTACTCATTTTCATATGTACTTTGTTAAATCACATTCTGCAATCATTACAAATATCCTGTACTTATGCTTTATATATAATTTCTTTGTTTATTTGATGGAAGTGACAATAAATTTGAATCTTTGAATCATGAATATGTGTTCCACGTTTCAGTTTGCCAACGTTCATCATAAAATTTCTTATTCATAAAAGTTATTGTAGTTAATCGAGATCTACAAGCCTATACTTACCCCAAGCCGTTCCTTGTACTTTTCTATCTCCAAGGAATCTCGCATGCTTTTAAGAAGCAGTTCTCCTGCGAGGTATACGGCTCTTTGGCGTCCATGCGGCGAGGCCGAGCGGGAATCCATGGCAGGGTGCACGTCAGACTCAGGCATACTGTACGTAAACAAAAAGGTTTGCATCTTTTAATTCAGTGTAGTTATATGGCCTAACGTAGAACTTCGATTTTGAAGGAGGCTGATCCGTAGGTCGTAGTAGAGCAAATTACCGATACTACTACTAGACCATAATGTAGTAGATTTCTATAGACCTACATTTTTTTCTCTCTTTTAAGGGTAGTGATGAATACCATCTTCCTAGCTTATAATATATAGAACCTATTCAAAAGACGTCATTGGCCTACTGTTAATATTTTCATACTGTCGGACTGATATCAAAATTCAATGCAGCAATACATTAACAATATTCTGTGATTTTGTTCTCCGTGTTAGCCATAATTGCTTCAAAAACTGGCCCCATGTGCAACTCTCGAAGTCCCCATGTTTTATGAACAATATCTGCCATATAATGTCATGCACCCTTCCAGTCTACAGATCTATGTATTCGTGGTCATTTTTGCACATTCGGATAGGTAAACCAGAAGAATGCGGCCTCTTTTACTGTTTAATTTCATTTTGGAATCCATATGAGTTTATCTCCTACTAGTCTACAGTTTACTAGAAATATTATACGCACTACAGCGTTAGACTTCTATAAATAACCGCAGTGTTAAACTATAGTATAACGGTTTGGTCTCTAATAATTATATTCTAACACTATTTTAAGAGTCTTGGCTAAATGGGACGGGTACGTGCATTGCTGTAGATGATGTAAACCAAGCAAATTTCCAAATATTCTTTATAAGACGTAACCTTTTTCATTGCGTTTTATGCTCAGTCTCCAGTCTTTATAGCGATAACTATATACTTACACACAGCCCTGTCGCTGTATCTACAATGCCGTGCTTCGCACGGCGCGGGTCTGGTCGGGCTAACGTTAGTCTAGCGACTGTGATGTGGGATGCACGGTGAGTGTGAACTCGTGTGATGTTACACTTTCACAGGCTATAAATTTATTGGCAAGTTGTCATGTCTCTACCACTTGATAAAGCACACAGGATCTGTTAGCAAAGAGTGGTTATACTACTTATACACATCCCTAATCTAGAACGAGGGATAGGCTACTCATTACTCGCAATATTTTTATTGTTACAGAGGCATCGAATACTAGTAGACAATCTATTTTCCGGTCTTGTATGTTTTTTCATGTACAGTATTCTAGTTCTCTCTACCAATGATGATGGTGTTGTTGCATGATGAACCTTTCAGGTCGAATTACTGAAATATTCTTCTTTCTTTTTTGCCCACTTTTGGTCTGAATACAAACGTGCACTGAAAGAGCAAAAACTAACCTGTTTGAGATACGAAAGCACTCGATTTCCGTGACAAAGTGACAATAATCGACCACAAGATCGTTCAAAGAACCTTGCGATAAATATGTCAGGACGAAAAGAGAGTTGTTTGTTTACATGCCGGTATCACCATAGCTAGCTAGCGCGTATGTAGCGTATGGCTGCACTAAGGCGCGCTGATGATGCGCACGAGTCATGATTTTTCCCGTGCATACAGGCTGCAATTTAATGGAGCATACTGCGCACAACGCGCATGAGTTCGCGGTCACCAGGGATGACCTCACAATTCGTAGCCATGGGAACTGAGGCAGAAAAAAAAAGAAGAAGATGGCAACAGGCGAAATCTCAACTTAGGCCTACTATAAGAGGTTTCTTTCGCGTACAGAAACTTTCGCGGTTTCCATCGGTGCCGACTTTTTCGCGTGTGTTTAAATTCGCGGTCGGTAATGATAGCGTTGTAACAAGAGACGAGTTCAAAACATTTTCGCGTGATGTTAAATTCACGGTTCAACCTCAAAGCGCGAAAAGCGCGAAAATAAAACCACCGCGAAAGAAACCACTTTTAAAGAAGAGTATACGGTATAACTTCTAGGCTTTATGTATTTGCAATAATCGTAATCTGCAAATATTGTAGTTGCCAACGAAAGAGCTTAAAACAATTGGTCGGCTGCCGTGGTTACTGCAACAATCAATGACGTCTTGTACAATACGTGTAATTGTAAACCTTCTTATCATGAAACAGGTCCTTCGCTTCCCTCATTTTCTGGCGTAGGTCCCACGTATAAGGTAGTGTAGCTGTAGCTTCCTCTTTT
This sequence comes from Diadema antillarum, assembly GCF_040938485.1. NCBI lineage: Eukaryota > Metazoa > Echinodermata > Echinoidea > Diadematoida > Diadematidae > Diadema > Diadema antillarum. The sequence continues at coordinate 3,656,263 of NW_027270959.1, forward strand.
TCTGATTAAGTCAGCCTCCTTCAATAGACTGAAGATTCTTGCAGCTTGCTCCAACCTTTACCGGCATCATTTTTCTCTGTATCATATGTCCTTGTTTTTTATTTTTGCATCTCTCTCCCTCTCCCCCCCCCCCCCCCTCTCTCTCTCTCGTTGTTCAGAAAAACAATTCGGAAGCTGAAGCTAGGCCTATCTGGGAGTTCGACATCTACGTAAGACAGAGAGCATAGCGCGATCCGTCATTACGTGTGACGTAAGTTACGTCATTTCCATAATGGTGTTACTTTCTTTGACAGGTTTCACAAAGATGATATAAATCATTGGAAGTTACAATAATTGAATTTAATATCCTATGGTATATCTGCAATTTAAGGAAACCATTCAGTTGTATTTAAATCACGTGACTAATTCAGGAGTTATAATTCAGTGCATAAATTAATACTCTCTACCTATAGGCCTAGTCTATAGCCTATGTATCCTTATATATATATATATATATATATATATATATATATATATTATGTATATTCACCCCAGTATATGTTTCAAGATGGCTGCCAATACAAAATATTCCCTCAAAGGGGGTGAAATGCATTTTAGGCCGCATCATTGGCATCATGAATATTTATGGCCTATAATAACACGGCATTGCTCAATCCAGTGTGAGCTATTATCAGGGTCCCTACAACAAACAGACAAAAAATGACGGGAATATATAAAGCATTATTTCAATTCCTTATGCAAACACCTGCAGGTCAATCCGAAAACTCGATCCCATCCTTGTATCCCATCGACTTGTATAGTCGCCACTATATAGTACGATCACCTGATGTTCTCATTTCTGTCACGTGATCATAGCAATCTAGAATGGAGGAATATACATGCGCTCCTCTTTTGTTTGAGTTTTCTTCTTTTTTTTCAAATAGTGTTCGATTCGCTGGAAACCCTTGAATGGTACGTGATTTAGCGATGAAGGAAATGGGCAAAGATTATTACTATGTAAAACGAATTCTAAGTAAGGGAAGCGCAACTGGGGAAGCGCAACTGGGGAAGCGAGACTAACTGGATTGTTTTTTTTTCCAGTCGGCTTGTAACACATTAATTTCTTGCATGATGAACACATTTACAAGGAACATTGTTCCTCCTGACATCGTCGAACCGACAACTCTTCTCTTCTGTGTCTCTCAACTAAAGTGTTATCGTGTAAACCAGCACCGGACACACATCAAGTGTTACTTGGCTCGTAGTCAAGTCCCTGACTATTATTATGTGGATGTCATGATAGGTAAATTTTGGTTGGGATGATTACCTGTAAATCGGTAAATTTTGCATTTTTGCGTATGTGTGCGTGTGAATCAAACATCACATTTTACAACTGATCGCCGCGGAAACTTTTTTTTTTCGTTTGTTTTTGTTTTGTTTGATTATTGTTGTTGTTGTTGTTGTTGTTGTTGTTTTTTTTTTTTTTTTGGGGGGGGGGGGACTTGCTCGTCAGGAAAAGAAAACAAAAATGTCACCATGGCGACTAACTTATGCCTCCGCCGTAATGCAACGATTCTCTCAATAGGTCTATGGTACATCATGGCAATGTGTGATGACAGTTTCATATACAACTGTAATTGGCAAATTATAAAATGACATGTTTGACACAAATGTGTTGAATTTTCACACTCCTTGAACTGCAAAGTTTTCAATGGATGAGTGGCTACATTGTCTATAGGAGACCAGGTCGTCTTTGGGGATTTGAGGATTTTTACCGGACTTTTGACCCTTTCATCACTTTATACATTGAGCAATTTCTACGGTAGGGGAGAGCGGGGAGAAGTGGGACATTATTTCAAGTTCGCCGATTTTCTTCTTATATCTTTTTATAGAAGAGATGATTACACTTCCTTTCGGGCTTGCATGAAGGTTCATATGGTAGGTAACATAAAGAGCTATAAACTGGGGGTGGCACTGTTTTCAATTTTCTGCAGTTAATAAAAAGAAAAAACCTTATTTTGGGGGAGAAGTTGACCCACCCGTGGGTCAAGTGGGACAACGGCAAGGGAGAAATGGGACGGTGTTTGTAAAGTGTGACATCCTATAGAAATGTCGGAAATGCCAAAGTTGGAAGGCGTAATGAAACATTGGTAATGAAAACAGTCAAACATGCTTTAAAATGATCTTTATTTTAACAAAACAAGTTTGAACAACATGTTTGAAAATCTGAACTGTTTTACATGTAATACTATTATTAGGGACAAATGGGACACGTTGTCCCAACTGTCCCTCACATGGCATATACATGAATATGTACGACTGCTCAGTAACCACGCAGGCATTTGTCAAAAACAAGTTATATTAGTTGCATATCAATAAGGCTCACCACCAGCTTCAATTGTGTCCTTGAAATCATGAATACAAAGACAACAGGTTAATTAGCCTGATTTCAAAAAAATGTCATATTTTGGGGAAAATTTTCAATAGCAATTTATACATACTTAGAATTTGCCGAGCTGCATGGCTTTCTTAGTGTGATGTATGGTTGCTAGGGGCTTATTGTAGATATAAGCCAATCGCTGATTGGTTGAACAGTTTTTGATTCAGAGAACGTGTCCCACTTGACCCGCGTCCCAACTCACCCCGCTCTCCCCTACATTGTATTGGAAAAGAGTAATTTAAGTATTTGATAGTAAAATTTTAGCATTCTAACCTGCCCTTTGCTCTTATGACCCTAAAATTTCCAAGAGAATCACTTTCAGGCAGAACATGTACACTGTATGATAATGACAATACCTTGAACCACTTCCGAGATATGGAGGAAGAAGTGAAATCTAGTATTTTCATATGAACTTTAACCTTTTGGCCTTTGACCTTTAACCTCTTTCTAATTCCATCCAAAATCTAAGTAATTAATAAAATTTGTCCCTGCCATCATACATCATCCTTGACCAAGTTTGGCGATACTGTATATGCATCATCCAGTTGTGAGTAATCACGTAAATAGGGTAAATTTCATTCCACCTTGGCCTTTGACCTTAAACCTCTGTCCAATTTCATCCAAAATCCAATCAAGTAATTCTCCCGTCATACATCATCCTTGGACCAAGTTGGGTGATAAATGCTTCATCCAGTCTTGAGTATAATAACGTAAATGGGTAAAGTTCCTGATTTAACTTTGACCTTTAACCTCTGGCCGATTTCATCCAACTCTAATCACGTAATTGTCCCATAATACATCATCCTCCGACCAAGTATGCTGACAAATGCTTCATCCAGTATACTGACTTTTCATGTTTAACGAATAAACTGTAGTTGACCTTGACCTTTGACATTTGGCCTCTTGCCGATTTCACTCAAAAACTACCGAATTAACTGCCCCATTTACGTCATCCTTAATTGGACCATGCAGGGTCGGTGAAATTTGCTTTATCCAGTCTTGAATTAGCGAGTAAACGAATCAATTTTAGGATTTGACCTTGACCTTCGACAATTGACCTCTGGTCAAAAAAACAAACAAAAAAACAAACAAACAACAACTATTCAAATAATTGCCCCATCATTTGTCATCCTTGGACAAAGTTTGGTGAAATTTGCTTAATCCAGTCTTGAGCTTCCGCGTAAACGGATACTTCATGGACCAAGTTTGGTAAAATTCCATTCAATATTACTCAAATTATCGCGTAAAGAAATTGGGACCGACGTATACCACGGACGGACGGACAACCCGAAGATAAGCCTCCGGAACTCTTCGGGCGGAGGCAAAAAACAAATCGGGGAAGAATATATATATCCCAAATCCATGAAATCCCTCCACCCCTCCCCCCCCCCCCCCCAAAAAAAAAAGAAAAGAAAAGAAAAGAAAAAAAAAGAAAAAGAAAAAAAGAAAAGAAAAGTGAAGGTGGAGGGGGAGGGGTTAACATTTATCTTGACACACCCCAATCCCAACTGGGCTAAGTAAGAAACTAATCAACTGAATGGTTCCTACTTATAATTACAATTTGTAATACATTTCTATAACTGTGGAATCCAATTAGTATACTAGGTAGCATGAACATTTTGCCGTCGGGATGCATACCACATTGTACCTAGATTACTACATGTATTTCTTTTTTTCCTGTCGCAAAGAAATATTCTCCCAATATGTTTGGCTGAAATTTGACCATGGGTTTAAAATACGAAGTTTATCAAATTATTAGGCCTATATGCTTTAAAGGACAAGTACATCCAAATATAGGTGTCGATTGAGTGAACTTTGCAATATCAGCAGAACTCATCAGTGACAGTTCGAGGAAAATAGGACGATCCGTTCAAAGTTATGACTTTTAAAGCTTCAGTGCCGCCATTGCTGGATGAGAAGACTACAACATTTTTTGACATCATTGCAGGACGATATAAAGAAAATATGAACATAGTTTCATATCATTTCTATATCTTTTAGCCAAATGAAACAGCACTTGACTTTCTAAAAGTAGGGGGAACAATATTACCCTCAACATGAGTATGTGTCCCTAGACAGAAGTAGGGCCTAGGCTACAATTTTTCAACCCCCCCCCCCCCTCAAAAAAAAAAAAAAAAATGTAGAATTCTCCGTATTTTCTTTAGAGTTGTCCTGTGTACAGCAATATCTGACGTAGTCTTCTCATCCATCGACGGCGGCTGAAGCTTTGAAAATTCCTAACTTTTGAATGGATTCCCCTCAACTTTACTGATTCGTCCAGTATTGCTGCATCCCCTCTATCAGTACATCATAATAATCTGAATGGATGTGTCCTAGTTTACACAAATGAATGAATGACTAACAATGGAAACAGACAAAAGATGGTGGACAGAAACTGATGGAAACAGCACATACATTGTATTTGCAGAGAAGTGGCTAGACTTTGATGTGCTGGGTTTAAAGGATGGTGTGAGAAAAATAGGGAGACTATAGGAGGAGGAAAGGTAGGACAGTGGGACATTACAAGACTATAATAAGGAAGAAAGATCAGAACCAGAGTACATTGTATACAGAGAATTAGGCTTATTCTTAATGGTGAGAGGGACCGCGGTGCTGTGAAACAAACCAAGACTAGAATGTGGACAGGCCCCAGGGACCTTTTGCATGAAACTTTTTACCCGAGGAACACTCTGGTAAGCCTACAAACTCGGGCATGTTAGATTCTGCCAGTGGCTTTGTAACGGGGGGGGGGGGGGGGGGTGTTGAATGTTAACTGGAGTTTCTCTGGTTAATTAATGTAATTAATCTAATGTAAGAGCGGGCAGGAATACAAGTTAAATTGTAATTTTATATAACGTTACTAAATTTAGTAAGTACATGTAGAGTGTTACAGTAGTCAGCGATGCGAATATTATGTACCGGTACATGTACTGTAGTAACTGTTTCGTAACTGGGCCACAGAATACGAACTTTCACAAAACATCAAGCTTTAGTAATACAAGTACATGTATTAGTCATCACAACTTGCAATGAGATGGCATTATCAATTCTCGTTCTGATTTGCTAGGCTGCATACCTGCGTCAATGTACCATTTCATTTGTCTGATTTATTCTATCAGAACTGCCTGAAAACTCGTTGAGGAATTAGTGTGTCAGTGTGGGAGGAATGGAATGGAACTCAGAAGGGTAGGGCCAGTGCCGCATAAAAAGAGTCTGGCCAACTCATAAATTGAACGCCATGTCGTTGCCCAGCGTATTACGCGTTACAAAGTTAGCGTGTACGCTCAGACGTTAATAATGGAAACGAACCAAATAAGGGGTAGTGAACAATGGGCACTGCGTATGAGCGCACTTTGATAACGTCATGGCTCCGCAAAGATCACAGGACCACTTTTGACCAATCACAGGCTTCAAAACTCATAAGCCGAAAACCGAGTTGGCCAGACTCTCTTTATATACAGCACTGGGTAGGGCATGCTGTGACTAGCCTGGAATAGCTGGAACTAAGGAACTCATGTAGGGGAACATTTTTTTCTTTCTTATCATCATGGGTGGGATGGTAGTAAAAAGGGACAAGCCGTGACTAGCACGGCATAGCTGGACGTCCAAGGCTGATGTTGAACAAGCTTCTTCTTATTATGGGAGGTCTGATAGTACATGGGACGCATCGATATTTACGATGATGGCGGGATATCCAACGCTGTGACACGCAGAGATAACTACTATCTTGGACAGTGGGAGGGAGGGTAGTACAGTGGGACATGGCGAAAGAAGATCTTGCTCTGTTGCTAAAGCTGGTGTTGAGATGTGAAGTCGACTTAGGGGTAGTTTGAAGAGTAGGGTAGTACAGGATAAGAGTGGTCCATCGCTGGAGTCTGGTGGTGACTCTTCATCGTATTATCGGTTGAGAGGGGTTGGGGTGGTAGTACAGGGGGCAAAATGATAACTGCGTAAATTTGATGTCTTCTTTCAAAGCTGGTCGTTGGGCATGATGAACGTGGCTATACTCGCATCAGGTAGACTTCTTACACACTGGATTCATCCCCGATGCCAGTGCTTCTCTCCTCCTCAATGGCTCCTTTTCATCCAATGGCAGCTCTCCAAATGGATCATGTGACCAGGTCACACAGCACAATGTTGCCATTCGGCAAATGAGAGAGTAAACCTTTAGTCTCTTTCTGGGCTATTTTTTTTTTTTTTTTGTCTTCTCTTCTGTGAGAACTCATGGTAAGATGATTTATAGATGGAGCTTTGACAACCACATCTTTTGTAAGTCATTCTTTTTTTTCTCAATATCAGTTAAAATGTTGTTTTTCAGACATTGCTTGTTTCTTTTGATGATCTAGACATGGCAAAAAACAATCTCTTTTTTTTTTCAAAGATAAAAAGCACTGATCTTTTTTTCTAATTTTTCTATTCAAACTGTTCATTTTTTTTTCTCTAATTTTTGTATTCAAACTGTTCTTTTTTTCTCTCTTCTCTTTTGAATTTGAGTTCTCTTCTTGTTTTTTTTTCCATTCATTCAAAGTACAATATCATAAGATACACATTCAGAGAATGATACAAAACTTTTAGTACACACATCAGACACAATATGAGATCGTACATGTAAGATATTACAGGAAGTGAACCCTGAAATCCAAACCTATTAAGTAATATGATCCATATGGGATATTCATCATGCAATCCTCTGTGAACCTATCACCTATCACCAATTTAACTGGAACATGACATAAACAAGAAGCCTACAGCAATGAAGGCATTATAATCATAACCACAATCCTTGGTTACTATCTATGCAAGTGAACGGTTTATCAAATATCAATACATGTGCCCCCTTCTTTTACGTCATACAAATGTTTCTTCTATATTCTTTTCCTCTCCCTTTCAGATGAAGTTCTGTTTCAGGACACACAACTCTATCTTTCATCCATAATGGTAAAATAGAATCTTTAGACTCAAATCACCTAAACATTTCACATATTTCTTCAATTCTGGATGGGCATCGGGGTACTTGGGATATATTTTCTGTTTCCTTTAACCTACATTTTGAAATGCTCCAGAAAACGGGGCAAGGAAATTAAAAGAAACCTCTCTCTTTAATCAGCTGGGACCCTTCAATTAACTTATACTGTTTGGAAAAACATTCAAGGCATTTCTGAACATAAACATCCTTCATTGCTTTGAGAGAGGATCTCAAAAGTTCAACTCATTAAAAGAAAGAAAACAAAGGATATAGTATTTACAAAATTGAAGTAAATCTACAGTCAAGAAGATTACACAAATTTTACAATGTGCAGTCACTAAGTTGTCTGCATGTCTCCTGATCAAACTGCATTCCATCTACTTTAGTTGGCACTTTTCCCAAACACAGTACTTTCTTAAAACTCAAAAAGAATGGCTGAATTCTGCAGAACGTATTGCATGCATTGCTTATTTACAAGGTACACCTCAAGCCATCACTCTATAACATACATAATTGTCAAATTCTTTGCATCTTCTCGTGTTGACAGTGACTTGTTCTCATGGCTACTATCCCAATGTCATTTATCTTGCCTGGTTTGCCTTGCCACTTCCAACCTTTTTTCCATGTTGCCTGACAACACAGGAGAGCACCAATCCATTTTACAAAATGCAGACATTCTCAGGATCCCTTCTGAACGTGATTTACGCTAGACCCAAACTGCTCTTACATGGCATACTTCCGAAGAGAACACGGCATCTTCACAAAGACTACAATCATTTGATCATGGTCTCTGTGGCTAAATTTTCATAAAAAGTCAACATGCTGACACTTCAAGACAGGATTGTCAACAAAGAAGATGCATCAATACAATTCTACCACGAGTCATGCTTCTGCAAATATATCAAATTGCCATATGATAAGCAGGAAAAGAGATAACTAGGGCAAGCATCGCATTCGGATAATGTGCAAAAGACATGAAGAGGACGGGTTGTCCTACGTAATGTCAAACATACCCTTATCTCAAGGAAAAATCTCACAAAATCTCTTACGACACCCTGGTCATTACAGTATTGTAAATATTATCTGTGTAAGCCGACATTCAGCAATATGCAAAGGGAATGAGTGTAATGCACTCTACGAAGTATTACCAAGTAATTTTCATAAAAAGTTGCTCTCTTTCAAAATATCCTACTCAATATTCATCTACAGTCACCCTAACCTGTATATCCTTTCGAGGCACAAAACTCCAACGGACAGAAAAAAGAGATGTGTTCACTTTCGTCATCAAAAAATTTCAAGATATTGCAAGCCATTTTTGCATGTAACGCTATATAGACTTCTAGTGCTGGTAAGAAAATTGCTTCATTTCTTCTGCCCACCTATACACCAGAAAGTGAACATGGTAGCATCCAAACATGTTGACCCATTTCTTATTGATATAATCAGTATTACCATACTAAACTGTTTTGCATGTGAAAGACCTCCATACGGACAATATTGACGTGCTCTACTTCGGGTAAATGGCACCTAGGCAACATTAGAATCCGCCCCAGTACTCGATACATGCTGAAATCAACTGTATATGCAGTATACTAGTATTTTAGGGCACTTTTATTCCTACGAATTTTGAAAGTTAACCAACATTTCCAAACTGAACAACTGAAGAGCAAAAATTTTGCTTCCAGTGAGGCAACTGCTTTGCTTTCATCTCCGAGGTGGAGAAATTGCTAACTTTCCGTCTTAAAAAGGGAAAGTGCACCTTTCTCAGTTCATCAGTGTTTTTGACGACAACTTCAACCACTTGTGAACTGCCTTACAAATCCTAATTCACAAAATATCATTACTTGAAAAATATAATATATGGTGTATTCAGTACACTTTCATCTTCATGTTCACCCTCACTTTGTGGCGATAAAACATTACTCGCTTCATAAGCCCAGGAGTCACCAGCTCAAGAATGCAGATAACATCAGTGGCTATGCTAATTTCTCAACAAATGCCTAACATTTCAGCAACTACCCCTGTCCACACGACTGAACATAAGTGTTCATGACAATTAATGGGGAAATGCAGAATCATAATGATGTTTGCTATTTATTCTCAAACTTCACATATTTCCTTCTTGACACTGCAAGGTCACATCTTAATTTTTCCTGGCCAAGCTACCATGTGGTGAATATACCTAGTTTGTTGTGCATCAGACTCACTGTTTATCCTATCAATCAAAACTGAGAATATAATATTCCAGATAAACACATACTTTGGCCATGACAAAATCGAAATTAACAAATGATATTTTCAATGTGAAACATTACAATCATCAAAATGCTTAAGATATACATGTACATGTGATACTTCGCTCAAGTCATAAACATGTGATGCATATCCAGAGCTGCAAAGAATGCCATTAAATCAGCATGTAGCTTTGTTGCCGAGACTGAAGAAATCAACACCAAAATATATCTGATCTGAAAAGCACTGCATTAAATGGTTTCATTTTAAAATTAGAGTGTCATCACTCCTGTTTGTCATGCAGTTTTCTCAATTTTCAGGAAAATTTTCTAACAAGTCCTGGTGTCAGACAACGTCAAGGTCGATGTTTGAGGCAACATTGTCGAGCACTACATATGTATCACATGAGACTGAAGCCAAATGATTGCTGTCGGCGAGGGGCTTGCGTCATCGTTTCCACGATCTCCCCTCTTCCTCATCGTCATCGTCCTCATCATCACCCAGCAGGTCATTGTCGATGTCGTCCTCCACTTCATCCTCCAGCTCCTCTTCCTCCTAAGAGAGCGAGAGATCAGAAAAAGAAAGCAAAGAGCAACATCTTGTAAGAAATGCTGTTTATGACATTTTAAAAATTGTTTGCTATTACTCAATACATAAAATAGCACATCCAACAAGCCAGTTTGTAATTCCACTTTGTGCACGAGCATAAAAACAGTCATCTGATGTAACAAGCATTTTGGGATTTTAATTCTGCAGTGTTTTTCGAGCACACTTGCACATACTTAATGTACGGGGGGGGGGGGGGGGGACAAACTAAAAGACAGAGGGAAAAATGGATGAGCAAAAAAAGTCTAGAAAATACTCCTTGTATTCTAAATTCTATGCTTTTAGTCTTCACAGTCAAAGAGAAAAGGAACAATTTTGTCAGAAAACATCCAAAATGCAATACATGTTGAGCTGACCCTAAATGCTATTTTCAGCCCCACTGTAAAAGAAATCTATTCTAAGACTTTTTGTGGGCTCAGTGATGCGGGCTTACATACATGGGTATGAGAGTGACCTTTCAACTTGTGTGATATCATTCAAAAGAAACCAAGACCCAAAGAGAAATATGGATTAAGTGAAAGCAGGAGCATTAGTAGAACACATCAGTGAAAGTTTGAAGAAAATTGGACAATCGATGCAAAAGTTACAAATTCCTAAAGTTTTGGTGTTGGAACCACTGGATGAGGAGACTATCAAAGGTTATGGCATCATGTGTGGACAACAATATAAAGAAATTTAAGGGAATTCCACAAAAATTCACTTTTCTAGCATAATGAAAGAGCACTTGACTAACCGCTTTCAGAAAGCAGGGGGGAATAATTGCTACCCTTAACATATGTTAGTATCAAGTCCATGGATTGTGTAATTTTCATGAAAAATTAATTTTTGTGGAATTCCCTTAAATTTCTTTATATGGCTGTCCACACAGGACGTCATAACCTCTAGTGGTCTCCTCATCCAACCAAAACTTTACAAATTCATAACTTTTTCATCGATTGTCCTATTTTCCTCAAACTTACACTGATATGTTCTACTAATGTTGCTGCTTTTCACTCAATCCACATTTCTCTTTGGGTTTGTCTTGGTTTCCTTTAAATGACAGCAAGTAAGACAGTGAGCTAGGTGTCTCTCAAGTTTAAATTCCCCAGCCATACGACTTGCAACATACAGTCTGAATCAAAGACTAACCTCATTGTCGAGGAGGTCCCCATCAGGGTCAAGGCTGTCTTCTATGATGTCCACTGTCTGGTCAAGCTGTTTGTGCCAGGCCAGACTCAGCTGAACTCCCTTGAACAGGTTACCCTTGGCAACAGCCTGGAGAAAACGAAAACACGTCCAAAGTACGAAATACATTCCTGCACTTGCAGACAAGCAGCAAATATTGTATCTTAAAAAATAATCTTCCAACCAGATGTGATCTGAATCCGCCCTAAGTTTTGGAATCACCGTTGGGCTCCATTTAGTTTCCATGTTGGTGAAACAGAGCCCTGAGCTTGTAGAACTAACAGATAAACAATGAATTGTGACATACAAAATACCAATAAAACAGTGGACAGTACGGGGAGTTGGATATGTAATTTGTTTGAAAATCATCTACCACGTTTGACCTGGCCTCTCCAGAGACATAACCATTACCATAGCATAAAATCTACCATTTCTCCAAAAGATGAAGTAAACAGACTTCAAGTACAATGGACTGGTCATGAGAAAACTGTGCACAGTCACTGAATAAAATCATGTTCTTGAATTATGATTTCAATCATTGAATTAAAATTGTGCTGAGTGGCTGAAAAGGACATAATGAATGCTCTAAAGCAAGTAACCATATGACCGTTCAAGTCCCACCAAAGGACTAGGCAATGAAGATTGTGCTTTGCCAAAGGGCATTACCACTGCTGCCTGATACCACTCTCACTCTTACAGAGAAAAGAAAAGGAAAAAAACAAAAAACAAAACAAAACAGATGAGAAAGTTGAATTGAAAGTGAGACCATAGTCCTCAGTCTCTGCAGTTCCATAACATTGGCTCCTGTGACATCTGCTCCCAAGAAATATCTGCGTGCTATGCCAAACATGAATTCTACCCACAAACATAACCCTTACCCTAATCCTCAAATCAAACTAAACTGAAAACCCTATCACAGCCCTAACCTTAACCCTCAGTCCTCAGTGAATGTAAGACCAGCTGGCCGTTGCATAAAATTTACAATTATGGTAACTTCGCCATCCAATGGTAACTACCATGGTAACAATACTCAACAGCCAATCAAAATCAAGAATTCCACGGAAGTTACCATTGGATGGCAAAGTTACCATAGTTGTAACTTTTATGCAACGGGCCCCAGAGCAACTGTCACAGGAGCAAATGTCCTGTCACCATCTCCATATGACTCGACCTTAACCTGTTGAGGACAGTTTGATTTTGCTACAACATGCGTTTCCCATAGACGCTTGCCTGGGACGCTTGCTCGGGACTCGTCCTCAACGGGTTAAAGACAATTTCTCTCCCATCTACCTGTACTTTTCTCAACAACTAACTCCAACTTGCCATCATGATTGATAGCTGAACACAGAAGAACAAAGAGTACTGTTTCCACTTCCTTACCATCTCTGCCTCTTGTCGAGATTTGAAATCAAGGATGTAAGTTGCCGTGTCTTCATTGTACTCCACGCTGTCAAGGTCACCATAATTCTGAAACATCAGGGGAACCCAGAAAAAAAAAAGTTACTGAAGAGCAAAAACAGAATATACTAGAAATGTCGCTATGGCGACTGGTATGCCTCCGCCATAATGCATGATTTTCCTAATAGGTCTAGATAGTACATGTGGACAATGTGTGATTACATTTTCACAAAACTGGCAAAATATTGAAATGACAAGCTTGTCACAAATGTGTTGAATGTTCACCTTCCTTGACCTTGGTTTAATTGGATGAATAGGAGAGCATGTATTTGGGGATTTAAGGACTTTAACTTGACTTTGACCCATTCATACATTTATGCATTGAGTAATTTTCATGGTACCGGTATGGAGAAAAAGTGCAATTTCTGTACTGAATAGTAAATTGTTACCATGTTCATCTGGCCTTTGACCCTAAAATTCATAAGATACTAGTAATAACTTTCAGGTAGAACATGCATAAATATGCAGTAAGTTTCACGATAAATTGAGCCACTTCTGAGATATGGAGGAAAAGTTAGTTCAGCACTTTCACTTGATCTTTGACCTTTTGACCTTTGAGGCAAAAAAAAGAAAAAGAAAAAAAAAACTCTCCAGAGAATTTCTATTAGGTTACACATGCATACACCAAGTGTAAAAAAAAAAAATAATAATCCTGCTGGCATTGCATGAACATGAGGGAAATAGTAAAATTTTGAAGTGTTGCACTTGACCTTTGACCCCTGACCTTTGACCCCATGAACCCTACATTCTCTAGATAATCACTGCCAGTCAGATATACAATTTTCCAATTTACAGAGAGAAAAAAAAAAGTTTTAATACTTTTACTTGACCTTTTGACCTCCTGACCCAAACTTTCACCAGAGATTTGAAATTGGGTAATACATGTATACACTAAGTTTCAAGAAAATATCTTCTGGCATTGCATAGATATGGTGGAAATAGTGAAATTTTATGTATTTCACCTTGACCTTTTGACCTTTGACCTTGAGCATGTGCACCCAAAAGTTGATAGGCACAACTTCATCCCCTAATACACATACATGCCAAGTTTCATTAGGATACCTCAACAGGTTTTGATAGTTACCTTGTCCACAAAATTAATTACGGACGGACGGAAAGACGGACGGACGGACGGAAGGACGGACGGACGGACGGACGGACGGACAACCCGAAAACATAATGCCTCCGGCACCACTTTGTGGCGGAGGCATAAAAACAGCAAAACTCTGAATAAACTAATTTCTCCTCCTTGCATGAGACCTGATAGTGTGCAATACAGTAGACTCCTGTTATAACGAAGTCATCAGGACCGGCAATTTTCTTTCGTTATATCAACATTTCATTATAACCGAACAAATAAACAATAAAACTAGATATATCGCTACGGCTACTGATATGCCTCCGCCATAATGCATGGTTCTCCTAATAGGTCTATAGTACAATGTCTTGACAATGTGTGATGACAGTTTCACACAATTGGCAAAATATTAAAATGACAGGTTTGACACAAATGTGCTGAATGTTCACTTTCCTAGAACTAGGTTCAATTGGATGAATGATTAAAATGTCAGAGTGCAGGTATTTGGGGAACTGATGATTTTTACTTGACTTTTGACCCTTTTATAAGTTTATGCATTGAGTAATTTTAAAGGTATTGAGAAAAAGTATAATTTCATTATCAAATGGGAAAATAGCATTATCTAAACCTGGCCTTTGACCTTTGACCTCACAGTTCCAAAGAGAATCACTGTTAGGTTGAACATGCATAAATATGTAAGTTTCATGATGATACCTTGAGTTACTTTCGAGATATGGAGGAAAAAGTGCAATTTAGCACTTTCACTTGACCTTTTACCTTTTGACCTTTGACCTTTTGGCAAGAAACTTCCCCAAAAATATATATTGGGTAATACATGCCATACATCAAGTTTAAAAAAAAAACCTTCAGGCATATTGCATTTTAAGGAAAGTAGTGATATTTTGAGGAGTTGACCTTGACCTTTGACCCCCTGACCTTTGACCCATGACCCCCAACTTCCCTAGATAATCACTGCCCATCGGTACAAGCATATATACTAAGTTCCATGAAGATACCTTGAACCATTTGCGAGATATGGAGAAAAACATGAAATTTCAATTTTTTTCCACAAAATAACCTGTGACCTTTGACCTTTGACCCTGTGACCCTAAAATCCACACAAAGTATTATCCCCCAAGGATATACCCTCATACCAAGTTTGACGTAAAACCACCACACGGTTCTTGAGATATCGACAAAAACAAAACGGGACGGATGGACGTACGGACGGACGGACGGACGGACGACCCGAAAACATAATGCCTCCGGCCACTTCGTTGCGGAGGCATAAAAAAGCACAGAGTGAATAATGTTGCGGCCTGAATTTTTACTTCGTTGTAACTGGAATTTCGTTTTAACCATATTCGTTATAACAAGAGTACACTTTCGTTCTTTACACAATACATTGTATCATCACGGAATTTTACATTTTACTTCAATATAATAATCATGATATACAGCTGTATGTCAATGACTAACAATTACACCAGTTATTAATGATTCAGATCATCAAGAAACATAAATGCATTCTCTAATATATTACGATATTGCGGCTTTGAGATTTTTGCTCTCTCTGCTTTTACTGTGTACTCTTTATGTGGACGAGAAAATGGATAGCTAGGGTTGTACCTTTTAAAGGACAAGTCTGGACCAGTTAAAATTTACACTGAAAAGACAAGCAGAATTTTACAACAGTGAAAAGTTTGAACAAAATAGGATGGAAATTATCGAAAGTTATGAGACTGTGAAGTCTTGCTAATATTCACAAACAGTTCTTGAAAAGTTAATTAGGTAAATGAGCTGACGTCGTCTCACAATTTGCTGTATTTTGTATTTTTGTTCAAATACAATAATGCCCCAGTCTAAAATTATATCTGACTGACCATCGTTTTGAAGTTATCCAGCTATATGAATGACATTGTTATACTGGTACACTTTTACAGCAGAAGAAGATTTTTGGCGATTTTTGTCCATTATTGACGAAAAATTGCGGATTGATAACATGTCTACTCACAAAATTGCACACTCGTATCAACTGTTTGAGAACTGTTTTGCAAAATTAGCAAATTTTTAAAATTTGAAAACAGCTTTACATCTAAACCAATTTTGATAACATTTTCATTGTTATGCTTATTAATTGTTGCAAATTGTTCCAAAAAAACCAATCAAGTTAATGCTGGTCAAAAATATTCCTTTCATATATGTTGTGCTAAAGACAGGATCTTTGATGTGAATTCCTGAGAAACTTTCAAACTTACTGTGAAGTGAACAAGTACTTCATCTTTATCTTCTGGAGAAAACCCTCCCACAACGAGACCCTTGGGTCGGTTGTCCACGACGATGTTTGTGTTGGAGCTCCGCCTCCTGGCTGCCAGGAAGCCCCTCCCTCTGCCTCGGCCCCGCCCCCGTAGCGACCGGGGCTGGCCACGTCCTCTGCTGCCACTGGAGCTATCCAAAATTCCCAGCGACATCGCCTGCACACAGAAGAAAGGTTTTGAATACTTATTCACGTAATTCATACGAAGTACTAATTAAGCTGCTCTTTTAATCCAAGTCTTTGTCATCACTGGATGCGTATTTACTTTTCATGTAACCATGGACTACTGTAACTTTTGCAAATATCATTCTATGGCACTGTATTTCTTTTTTTTCTCTCTCTTTTGGTGTCTTGTGTGTATCATACATCACACCAATACACATGTATACACAATACGCATGAATATACTGGATATGTTCATGGATTCCTCACTTATTTTTCTTTAATACATCAATGAACACTCTATCAACACTTGTAACAATGCAAAAAGTATCAAAGCTGACATTTCATGAAGTTCTTAGATTTTAAATTACCTTTTGTCATTATCAAGCAAAAACAAGTAAGAAGTGTAACACATTGAGCAAACTCAACAAACTGATTTGCAATGTCAGATACAGTTATTCACTGATTGCACATAACACCCTACTTGACAGCTGTGTCCAAGTCAGTAGCTGTCAATCAAACACATAAATCTTACTATGCTCAAATGCAAGAGTATGATCAGGGCCCCGTTTCATAAAACTTGTTATCAATAACAAGTTACGTTAGTTGTTATTCTGAAATCCTTGCACCTGATTGGCTGAGAGCAAATTTGTCACAGAAATGTGGCAGTTGTTACCGATGACGTGCTTTATGAAGTGGGACCCAGGTGTGTATACATGCTGATTGCTGCAGTAAATATGAGGTCAAGCTAAGCTCAACCTTCTCAGTCTTATTTTGGAGGTCAAAATATCTATAGATCAGAAATGTTCATCTAGCATCATGCAAAGCTGAATTGGACAAGTATAGAACCTCACTGACCTAATATTACCAGAAAGTAAGAAGAAGAAAAAAACAAAAAACATACTTCGGAAAATTTAAGCACATGATCAAATTGCTTCACTCTAATGCTCTGCTTTGTTTCCCGATTTGCACAGATGACTGGAAACTACCTGTCAATGAATAAAGATTGCCTAACCTCCCTAATCCCTAATGTGTTCATTATGGCATTCCTGTTGGGCTGAGACACCATCCCTACACCCGAGTGGGCTTTCTCAATTTACAAGTAGATCAAGTTTGGATAGGTGACTGAATGCTCACGGGAAAGCTTCCCAAGTTCATCTATGAGCCCAGCCACACTCACACACGAAGGGTTGCATAAGACCAAAATTTACTCAACTAGCAAGGGAGCATGTTTCTAAACATATTGGCCTGACTTCACAAAGGTGGTTTAAATCTACCACAAAGGTTTATGCGAGTTTCTCCAGTGTAAATGCACACGACAGATTATGTACGCCGACAGATGTCCAACAACAATCGCGCCTTGATCAGTGCAAGTCATATGTACGCTTATTTCACGCTTTAATAGTCCATGGACAAAACTTAAACCATGGTCTAAATTTATACATCTTTAATGAATTCAGGCTTGTAAGAACAAGTTTTGTTTCTGATCTGAAAGGGCGCACTGATGCAGTCCAAAATGAAATGTGGAGTGGGTCACACCCTTACCTCTCTCCTGAGTTCAGCCACCCTCTTTCGGAGTTGTGTGGTGTCCCCGCCCTCAGACTGCTGATTGTACAAATCTAATTCAGTGTCCAACAGCTCCCTCTCAGTCTGTGTTGGGAAAAGATGCCAAAGGGGGTTGTTTCACATTAGTTAATATTCTATTTCACATATCACACCAATCTAACATAAACATTATCACATCATTATATCATCACAATCATCAGCTTCATCATTGCCATTTATCATCATTTTTATCATTATAATGGCTACAATATTGAGTAGTATTGTATCATGGTAGAATGATACTAAAATGCACAACTATTGTCAGTTTGTACTGCATAGTTTGCCATTTGGAGAAAGCAGTAGCCATGTTTCAAAAGACATATTAATGGTTTTAATTAGTTTCAGTACTTTTTATTACTCTCTGTTTTTATAGGTATGATCTTACTTTGACAAACACTCAATCCACATTTATATTTGGGGTTTGGACTTCTTTAAAGGGATGGTATAGAATTGGTGGAGATGAGGGTTTGGCTTTTAATTTTTTGTGAGATACCAAGAACCCACTTACAAAATAGTAAAGAGCATGCCATTCTAAAAGGAATTCAAAGTCTATTTGACGAAAATCGGTTTTGAAATAGCTGAGACATCCAAAAACAAAGTAAAGCAAAGCGATCGGTAATAAAAGGTGGGTCCCACCTCTTATTAGAATTGCTCTGTTTTGGATATTTCAGCCATTTCAAAACCAATTTTTATCAAATAAACCTTGAATTCCTCTTGGAATTACATCCTCTTTCATATTTCATAGGTTTCTAATTATCTCACCAAAAAATGCTAGAAACCAGAAGTTAGGTCTCAACTAAAACTATACCATCACTTTAAGAGCCAGTGTCTAGGTTGCAGTCCTTACCACCTGTCCTTTGGCCACACCCACCTGCTTCTTATCCTTGGAAACAGCCTTGACAACGAGCTCCTTCTTCGTCCTCTCAATACTCTCCGACAGCATCTTGATGGACTTCATGATTTCCGCCTTCTTCTCAGTCGTCAGGGTGGACTTGCCCTGCTCCAACTTGGAGATCAGGATCTGGGCAAGACATGACAAGGAAGCACTGTTGTATATCCATTTTTTTTTTTTCCTTCAAAAGCATGTTTCAAATTCTTGTCTGTAATTGTTTCATTCCCTTTTCTTTTTGTAAAATCACTTTAAGTATTCATGATCCTAGGATGAAAATTAGTAACAATTAGTACTTACAGAGATGATCAATTACATAGTTTGTTACGCTTGGAGCATAAAGAAAGGTTTGTTTTTATGATTTGACTAGATGAAGCAAATTACTCCTCGCATGTTAGGGTTATGGCAATAATCTTCAGTCTAACCACCAATAGGTCACAGTGCTTTGATAATTCATGGGGTGACCTACAAAAGACGGAATGAAATCAGCTTTATTAAGGACAAACAAACAAATATGATGCTACAGGTTGCCCATGCAACGCATTCCAATGAAATGGTTTTAATCACACGTACAGCTGTAAGTCTCTATGTGGTTAAAAGTAAGGGCTTTGCATGAATAACTATACCTGTGCATGAGTATCATTTCAAGGTATGGTAATGTCTGCATGACATATATGTCTCAGTGTGCACTAAACCCAGACTTTAGTCAAAGTTTACTACACACTAGTAAGTAAATAACTGTTTCAACCCCCTGTAAAATGAAGTTGAGATGTACAAAAGATCTTCATCCATTTGTTTGTCTTCTTTTCAGTTAAATTTAGTTTAAATTACCTGTATTTTACTAAAACAATTACTCAGCCCAGCATAAAGAAAAAAAAATGCTAAAAATAAGCATATAACTATGCCACATTTTATGGTTGTACACCAAGTAACACCTCTTCTCACCTTCTGCTGAGCAAGGAATTTGTCCATCAGGGCCTGCTTCTGTTTGCGAATCTCCTGCTGCTTCCTCGTCATCAGCCTTTTGGCCTCCTCCTGCTTCTTGCGCACCGCCTCCTGGGCGGCTGCCAGCTTCTTGGCCACGGTCAGCGAGTTCTGGGCGGCGGCCGCAGCCTGCTTGGCTGCCACGGCCGCCGGGGGCGCGGACCCAGGCCTGGAGTTCTGTACAGTGACAAGTCTTTCGTTTACACTCATGGCTTTCTGATTGTAGATGGTCTTGGTTAACGAGGTCTTGCCCGGGTTCGCTACCACCTGAGGCAGGGTTGCATGTTGGAGAAATGTGGAACCTTCAATCATGCATCTCCAAGAAAAATTCCCACATTTTCTTGCAAAGTTTTGCAATGCAAGAGTGAACACTTGAAAAGGCAAGTATCATTGTTACTGTCTTCATTATACTATATTTTTCACGGACTCAGTGAAGGATTGTGAGACTGTGACTTAACGAGAAAACTAAAAACACAAATGACATCTGGATAAATACCCTATCCTACAGATGAATAATTATGTTGCTGTTGCATGTAAACACTGTTAATACATTACGTACTTTCTTATCAACATTTAATATTGTGAGTGGCTTAAAATTTTGTGTGTTCTGAATATCTATACTATCAATTAGCATAATGCCAAAGTGCTGAAGTATTTATCAGGGAAATCACAAGATAACTGTCCAAAGCAGTACATGGCATGACTTGCTTTGCTGTGAGAGCGGTGAGGTAAATCTGTCCACCCCTACTTGGGGACAGACCCAGATTAAAACTGATATGACGACGATGATGATGATGCTTGCACACATATGAAAAATAAAAATATATTTTTAAATGCTTCTTATTGCTTGATTATAAAAGGGAATAACGAAAAGCAGTCTTACACATTATTCATCAAATTCCGAAACTGCTATTCACTTTAGTAGAAAGTAAATAGACGACCATTATGGGTTTTGTAACCTACTGATAAAAGTTAGACCACTTATAGTAATCATGGACATCTTCACATCTTGAAAGGAACGCTAAGGGCATAACTGGAGCTTTTCTCAATGTTGTACTCCATACACAGTCACAGATGTAGAAAATATGTCATACATTTCTTTCCAACTCTGCTCAGATTTTGTGAAATGGAAGTCATGTTTGTAGAATTCATGATAAAGATGGTATGGAAAACAAATTGGTGTTTGATCTTCAGAAAAATCTTTAGGGAAAACAGTACTGTTGGCTTCAGTGAAACTAAAGGTTAACAATTTGGCTCCAAGTGGAGGGTGGATAAAACCAAATACTGTAAACACGATATTTTCGCGGCATGAAATTTTCGCGAATTGGAGCTGATGGCCTTTTTCGCGGCATGAAATTTTCGTGAGTTGCCTCCAACATTCAATGCGTATAGTGTAGACAAGAACCTTCATGTGCATTTTAATTTCATGAATCTTGGCTCTCGCGAAATTCGCGAAATTAAGACGTACGCAAACATTCTTCGGTTTTACTGTAGGGGCAGGACATACCTTTTCTTGAGGTGCCGGGTGGTTGCGTATGACTGTGAGCTGATTCTTGGAGGGGAGTTTGATCCGTTGCTTGACAGGCTTCCTGGCTGCATGGGACTGCTCCCCTTCCCCGCTGGTGTTCTGTGACAGATATCAACATCTCATAACTCAATGGATTTTTGCGTTTACCATCAAGATATACACGCATTAACTGCATCATACTTCTTGTGGAAACACTAAGCAAGAAAGCAGGTAAGGTCAACACATTTTTTGGTCAGCCTCTTGTATGTATAATTCAAGCCAGCTATTGAATGGTGCTGCCAAGTCTGCTGATTAAATTTTCAATCCAGTTAGGCATATTTTCAGGCCAGTTTGACATAAATCGGGACCACTTTGGTGATACCAGGTGCATCCTGCACTTCTCACTAATGTTGTGTGGAGAGTGCATTACTTGTATCATAGAGAGAAATTAGCTCCTTTTATATTCGCAGATTTGAAACTCACAGCAACTCACTCTAGCTTGCTGTAGTGAGAAAGCTAGTGCTACACCATGATCACTTGCTGAATACATCCATATATGAGAGAGGAGAGACTTACTAACATCTTTATAATCTACACTGGCACATTTGACAAATTGGATACAATTTCACGGCTTGTTTCAATTTCGGTGTAGGATGGCCATGAACGACTTACACTGTATCAAGTCTATTTACTTTATATAAGTTTATTGGCTGTAATTGATTGGTTCTCGTGCAGTCATATCATGTGCTCAAACTATCATGAGCAGCAGATGTGTAGTTAAAGGTGCATGGTCCCGGTGTTTAGTCAAATGCGTACGCGGGCGCACGGCGCAAGTTTCCCATAGAGACCTACGCTATCGACTCCTCTTTAGCGTTTACGCTTTGGCCCACTTCCCCGAGTCCGAAGAAGTACGATTCACTGTAGTCAGTAGTCGGATCACAGTTCGGCTCATGATTCGGGTGAGGGGGAAGACAGCTTTAGCAAAGTTCTTGTGTGATGTCATAATAACAAGCACATATGCACGCACCATAGCATTACTACAGACTGCGCGATGCGCAGAGAAGACAACGCAGGCAACGTTACTTAGCAACAACTACGCACTTTACTCTTGATGACAGCTCAACTTCGGTAATCTTCGTATCAATGTTAACGGTGATCCGCAGTATCATCAACAGCGCCCTCTACACTACCGGGACTATGCCCCTTTAAGTACTTGAGTAATCTGCTGCACTATC
The DNA here is from genome assembly GCF_040938485.1 of Diadema antillarum. Taxonomy (NCBI): domain Eukaryota; kingdom Metazoa; phylum Echinodermata; class Echinoidea; order Diadematoida; family Diadematidae; genus Diadema; species Diadema antillarum. The sequence goes on from NW_027270959.1 coordinate 3,678,885, forward strand.
ATTGCCTTATTCATATCACTACAGCCCCCCTCCCCCCTCCATAAAAAAGAAAAAAAAAAAGATGAGAAGGAACAAAAGAAAGGAAGAACAAAAACAAGAAAAGACAAAGAAATACGAGAAATACTGGCAGTAGAACTAGCAGTGCTTAGTATTAGTAGCATAGACGTACCATAAGTAACAGTAGTAGGCAAGTAGTAGTAGCAGTACTAGTAGTAGTCGTAGTAGTAGTAGTAGTAGTAGTAGTAGTAGTAGTAGTAGTAGCAGTAGTAGTAGTAGTAGCAGTAGTAGTAGTAGTATTAGCAGCAGCAGTAGTAGTAGTAGTAGTAGCAGTAGTACTAGTAGTAGTAGCAGTAGTAGTAGTAGTATTAGCAGCAGCAGCAGTAGTAGTAGTAGTAGTAGGAGGAGGAGGAATATAGTAGCTGTAGGTAGTAGCAGTAATAGTACTGGCAGTAGCCATTACAGAAGTACACTGTAGTCGTAAACATGAACAGTACCTCAGGAGGGACGTGCCAAAAGACTTTAATGAAGCGGTTGTTGAAGACTGCCTCGGTGGACTGGTATGCTTTCTTGGCCTCAAAGTGGTTGGAGAAGGTCAGCAGGGCTGCTTCTGGATCCTGTCCATACGCAATCTGCAATGCAGGATTTAAAAATTGAAAAAAAAAAATCATCAGAAAGAGACAAGCAACAAGAGTGTAGACTGTTGAATGGATGTAAAAAAGATGTTCGATGCATTTCAGCGAATGTTTGAAAATTGAAAAAAAAAAATCCAACAAAAAACAAGTCAACCCTGAGAAACAATAGGCAGGAGTTTGGAAAAGCACTGTCTAATTCAAGACTGCACTGACTTCACAATGCATACACTCTGCTCTTTTGTTGAATCAAGTTTCAGGAGGATTAGTGTAAAAACAGAAGATGAACTTCATGTGCTGCTCTAAACTTACTCTTAGGATGAATAACTGGGTCATACTTCAGTAAATCCATGTGGTACTAAACCCCCCCCCCAAAAAAAAAAACACAACAACAACAACAAAACAAAACAAAACAAAACTAAAAAAACAAAACAAAAAAACAAAACAAAAACCTAAGTTCACCTGGCATCTATTTGATACCCTTTGGTAACAAGCAATGTTTACAATATAATAATTCCACTACTGATTAAAAGTTTTCTGAGGGACAAATATTGGCCGGGAGGACTGTAAGATTGTACATAGATGCTTTCTGCTTGAAGTCTACTTGTCCTTGAGGCAAGATAGCACAGTTTACGAGAAACCAAACATTTTATGTATGAATGCAGCTTGACTGTGCAGACTCAACAGGTTACTCTAGCACATAAATATGACAGATTGCATCAGATACTAACCGGTAGAACAAAAATGTAATCAAAATAGGCCATGCCCCCTATCTCTAACCACATGGCAAATCACCATTGGTAGTCCCACTGAAAAAAAAAAGTTCATCTGCAACACACAAAATAACATCAACCAAAAACTCCACTACAATATCTGACATATCAAAGCTGTTTGGCAACATAAATTCACAACCTACTCCACAACTGCACTGAGACTATGCCCACCTGCAAGTTGACAATGTTGCCAAACTTCTGGAAGTGCTCGTTCAGCTTGGCGATGTTGTTGCAATCCCTGGGTATCTTGCGGACCTCCAGGATGCGATTGTTGGGCACAAACCGCCCCCTCCCCTTCCCCCCTATCCTGGCCCTCAGATCCACAGCGCCCCCACTGGGGGCGACCGTTCGTGAATCCGGAGGGGCGCTGTTCCCCTGTTGCAGGTGTGCAGTTTCATCACTGGCTACATCATCCACCGGTCTCTTCTGGCCAGGAGCGTACTTTGGTATCGGCCTCCCGCTTCCACCGATGGTCACTGCTCTTCTCTCGTCCTGATCAGTCTGGGGCAAGCCCTGACCCCTCGTCAGGTCAACCACCTTCCTCTCGCTACTGTTCTCATCCGGCTTGTCTTCGGACAGTGCACCCAACTCCTCAAGCTCTGTAGAGTGTAAACAAACATGTGACGGTCACTAGAAACTTGCCTGTGTGACAGAGAGAATTACTTCCTAATGTGTGACATCACATATCTCAGTCCCCTCTACTTTGGCATAGTTTCTTGCATGATAAAAGTGCTTTCCTATTTATTAATTTTTTTTTGGTGTCAGAAAGTGCTTTTTATTTTCTGACAATGCCTTTGCTTTCTTCCAATTTTCAGGGGTTAGGTTTGAACGAAATAGCTCTTGACAAGCAAACTGAATGTAAATTCATGAACCACCATGTTTCTAAACTTTCCAAAGTGATGCGCTTTGTAACTGAAGTACATCTTTCACAGTGCACAGAAAGTATGGCCTAGTGTCCATTGGAGAAGCCACATACACCTGAAATAACCCCTTATAAAGCCTGAGTAGTTGAAGTATCACTATCACAGTGAAACATACACCAGAACCCTAATGCATAAAACTATGGTAACTTTACAATCACTGGTAACTCCACGATCAGTGTTAACTACTAGTGATTTCTTGGCTCTGATTGGCTATTGAACAGTATTGCTATGGTAGCACTTCTTGAAGAGCTACCGTTACAGTCTTATGCAGCGGGGGCCCTGGAGATTTAGAAAAGATACTTCATAATCTAATCTGAGAAAAACAAGGATGCCACACCTTTTCTTGATGTGGTTGGAACTGTCTGGATGCCCACTAGTGTTCTGAGGTTACTGGACGGCTGCCTTGGGGGACGGCCACTTCCGTAGTATGACCTTCGACCTTGGGATTCCATACTGGGGTCCTCTGGGTTGTAACCTTCCATCTGAAAATCTACAGAAATGGGATCAAAATCATTTCAATTCATGTTAACGCACAGATAGTATATTCTTGTATATCCAATAGAGAGAACCCCCGTAACAGAGCTCATTATTCAATCCATGCAAATACCTCATCATATCTTGTTCATTCAGGACAATTAGGAAAGACAGATTAAGCGTTATTTGTCATATGCGAGTCTTGCACGTAAACTTTAAGATGTGACCTTCACTGATCTTTGACCTAAACACACGACCCCGAACAGCATTTAGAGATAAAGATCTTCCAAATGCACCTCTGACCAAAGTGAGGCTGAAGAGTTGTTCGTCATATGAGTCTTGCACATACACTTAAAAATTTGAAATAGGGACATATGATAAATGATCATCGGACAGGTAGTCCCACCTCATCTTTCAGTAACGAGATAAAAAGAGTTCATTCCTAACTTATTAAAGGGATAGTACAGTATTGGTGGAGGTGAGAATTGGGCTTTTAACTTTTTGCGAGATACCAAGAAAACACTTATGGTATAGTATAGAGCATACCATTTTAAGAGGAATTCAAAGTTTACTTGATGAAAATCGGGTGTGGAATGAATGAAACATCCAAAAACAAAGTAAAACAAAGCGATCGTAATAAAGTGTGGGTCCCACACTTTATTAGAATCGCCCTTTTTTGGATATCTCAGCCATTTCAAAACCAATTTTCATCAAATAAACATTGAATTCCTCATAGAATTACATGCCCTTTCATATTTCATAAGAGGTTTCTCATTATCTCACCAAAAATGTTAGAAACCTGAAATTAGGTCTCAACCAAAACTGTACGATCCCTTTAACTCCTCCCCCCCCCCACCCCACCCCATGAAAAATGAAACAAAACATCAACACAAACAAAATTAGAACTACTTCACTACTGTAAACATTTCGTGAGGCAAAATGTGATTTTACAAGGAGAAAAAGTGGGAAATGTCCCCTTGTGCTTGACATGCAGACTGTGTGATGAGCACAGACACCTGTTGATTTCAAGGGGGGCTTTGTGTTCTCTCTAGCACCTTCATGACAGCCTAGGGTCCTATCACATAGGGACATGGCTTACTCACTATGGTGCACGAACTCACCCAGAGGGCAAAGTCAAGTGAAGACTTGACAAAGCTTTGGGTGAACTCTGAAAAGAAGAAGACTGCTCCACTGACAGTCTAGTAGCCTATTGCTCATCCAAGGAAAGTGTGGAGTAGAAAGTGTACCTCTACTTCAGAAATATTATACATATACATGTGTGTATGATGTTTCAACAGCAATACAGCCAGGGCAAAGTTCTGGATAGTGGGTAAAAAAAAAGAAAAAAAGAAGTAACTAGAAATGTCGCTATGGCGACTGGTATGCCTCCGCCATAATGCATGATTCTCCCATTAGGTCTATAGTAAATGTGGACAATGTGTGATTACATTTTCACAAAACTGGCAAAATATTAAAATGACATGTTTGTCACAAATGTATCGAATGTTCACCTTCCTTGACCTATGTTTAATTGGATGAATAGGAGAGCATGTATTTGGGGATTTAAGAACTTTAACTTCGACTTTAACCCTTTCATAAGTTTACGCACTTGAGTAATTTTCAAGGTATGGAGTAAAAGTGCAATTTCTGTATTGAACAGTAAATTGTTATCATTTTCATCTGGCCTTTGATTCATAAGAGAATCACTGTCAGGCAGAAAATACATAAATATGTACTAAGTTTAAAGATAACTTGAGCCACTTCCGAGATATGGAGAAAGAAGAAAGTTCAGCACTTCCACTTGATCTTTGACCTTTTGACCTTTGACCTTCTTGGCAAAAAAAAAATCCCAGAGAATATCTAGTGGGTTATACATGCATACATCAAGTTTAAAAAAAAATAATCCTGCTCGCATTGCATAAATACACTGTTTAAGGACAAAAATAATATTTTAAAGTATTGCCCTTGACCTTTGACCCCTGACCTTTGACCCCACGGACCCCAAGTTCTCTAGATAACCACTGCCAGTCAGTACATGCATATATACTTTGTTCCATAAAGATACCTTGAACAATTTCCAAGATAGAGAGAAAAAAGTGAAATTTTAACATTTTACTTGACCTTTTGACCTTTGACCTTTAGACCTCATGACCCCAAACTTTTACCAGAGAATCTTAATTGGGTAATACATGTATACACTAAGTTTCAAGAAAATATCTTCAGGCATTGCATAGATATGGGGGAAATAGTGAAATTTTAAGCATTTGACCTTGACCTTTTGACCTTTGACCTCGAGCATGTGCACCCAAAAGTTGATAGGCACAACTTCACCCCCTAATACACATACATGCCAAGTTTCATTAGGATACCTCAAAAGGTTTTGATAGTTACCCTGTCCACAAAATTCATTACGGACGGACGGAAGGACGGACGGACGGAAGGACGGACGGACGGACGGACGGAAGGACGGACGGACGGACAACCCGAAAACATAATGCCTCCGGCACCACTTCGTGGCGGAGGCATAAAAAATAAGATTCACTAGAAGCATCTCTCAAATTCTTGTCAGTTTTGTGTTTTTAAATGTTTTGCCCTAAACTCATCTACATTTTTTTTTTCAAAATCCAAGGTATCACATGAAATAACAAAAGGTGTTAGCTTGCTGAACTGCTGTCACAAAGATGTAGCATCATGTGTGCTACATTTCTAAGAAAGAAAGGAAGTGTTCTACAGAATGCTATCTTGGAAATGACATGTAACAATATCGCTGGGACTGCAGCATAAGATGCCAAAACTATAATATTGTCTTGCCGTATGTACAATGTCCATTACCTTCTGATGCACCGTAGGTGTCGTTGCCTGAAGCTTTCGAAGGAGGAGGGGGCGGACTACGTTCTCTGGGAGGAGACGCAGGCGGTTGAGGCACTGTGAAATAAACACAGGAGTAATACCATCCAATGTGAGGATTACATAACTCATGTCCTCCCAGCTTGAAGAGGGCACCTGTTTGCCACCAACTCTTGACATACATGTCATAGTAAAGTCGACTAGAATATGAAAATCACTGGGACCCTCTACAGATGTTTCTAGCACACTGCAATGTTGTATACAGTAAAAGCTGTGATTTTTTCTCAAGTTTCCTGAATTACTGTTAGTGCAGCTGTTAGTGCACTTACGATATTATAAACTCTGGATCAAATCGCGAAAACAACATCTCGCAAAAATGTCTGTGACCACCTCAACTGCGAATATGACTCCTTTTACAAGATTTTGAAATGGCTTTATTCATATTCTTCTTTTTGTCTGGATTGTATATTGCTTGACATGCAAAATTAACAACACATAGAAGTACATTGTATTATCTTCTGTGACACAAATAAAAGTTCCACTTTTATACTATGTGACATACGAAATCAATGTTTTGCACAGAAAATAAGGTCGGCATTATCAAACTCATACAGAAACTCCCATTCAAATTCAACCATTATACATTCATGAACATGCATCATGTAAAAAACACACACACCAACATACACACACACCAAAAAAAAACAAACACACACACCTTACATGTTAAGAAGCCTTAACATGTAAATAGCATGCCTCATGTCTTGTTGCTTTAAAAGCAGGAATGCCAATCTTGGCAGTATTTTGAGGGCTAAAAAGGCATTTTTTTTTTTTTTGTGGAAAAACAGTATTTTTACTTTTCCTGCAATAGACATGTGTAACAGTACACTTTGGGAAAACCAGAATTTTCCAAGAAGCCTGCAGAATTTTGGGCACAAAAACACTACAAAATATAACAGTTGGCATCATTGTAAAAGGATTGAGAAAGAGATTCTCACCTTGAGATGGAGCTGCAGCTATGGATGAAGGAGGCAAGGGGGGAGGAGGACCCCGAATCTCTGGAGGAAGGGGTGGAGGGTGGCCCCTCATGTGGGGAGGGGGTCCGGGAGGAGGGCCTGGAGGAGGGCCTGGAGGGGGCCCTGGTGGGGGTCCGGGTGGCCTGTGCGGGCCATGCAGGGGTGGACCCAAGTGAGAAACGGGCTGCTGGCCCGGGCCAATGAGATTGAGAGGTGGGCCACCGTGTGGGGGTGGCGGGCCCAGCGGAGGGAGGGGCAGGCGGTTACCCGGGCCAAAGGGCATGCGCATGCCGAATGGGGGCAGGATTGGGGGTGGCGGCTGGGCAGGGGGCAAGGGTGGAAGGGGAGGCTGGGGGGCGGGGGGTTGACTAGGCACAGGCGGTCGAGGTTCAACATTGGGGTTAGATCCACTGTATGGAGGTAACATGTTGATGTCTTCTACAACCACAGGATCAGCACCGTGGTCATACGGGCAGTATTCTCCCTTCATGCAAAATCCTTTCTCTGTGGAATATGAGTAGGACAAACACAACAATACTATTAGTTATGTTTATGTTAAGTTATGTTTATTTCCACATTAATCACTTTTGTATTCAGCATGTATCTTATTTCAGGCCCCTTTTGACTCATTTTACAGTTGTTCACAAAGTATTGAAACCATGTTAAAACTATATGAGATCAAGGAAGATTACTGTAAAAGTGGTTTCTTTCGCGTTGGTTTAATTTTTGCACTTTTCGCACTTTGAGGTTGAACTGCGAATTTAACATCACATGAAAATGTTTTGAAAAGTCGCGCGAAATTAACCACGCAAGGAAATGTTTTGAACTCGCCACTTGTTACAACGCTATTGCGCACATGCACACGAGGATTCCGCGCATTGAGTGTTTTGATGGGCAACACACACACAGCGATACCGCGCAATGTAGGTACAAGCGTGTTATAAAGTACTCGAGAAACAGGATTTCAGGTAAGCCTGCATTCAATTCTAATTTCTATTTAATAAATAAAAGAATAATTGGATTATAGTTTGGGTTTTCATGTGCAAAATAAAAGAGCTTTTGCCGACTGGGAATTGACAGATTTTACCAACCTCGAATTTAAACACACGCGGAAAAAGTCGGCACCGATGGAAACCGCGAAAGTATCTGTACGCGAAAGAAACCACTTTTACAGTATACAATTCATCTCTCAAATCATATCTTAAAAAAAACTTTTGAAATGTGTGCTAAAAATCTGAGCTTACTAGCACTGAGAGGTTGATTAGAAACTGACAAGTTTCATCCCATAGACAAAGAAAGCGAGGCATCACAAGCAACAGACTAAAGTTTATGAGGTTGCAAGGCACTGCCTATAGAAAATAGCTTTTGCAATCACAACAGGGAAAAAATTCTTCATTATAACTTATGATATTTCTCATTTTAAATAAACACTGGTATGTTGAGACATACTACGGTAGACTGTACTATATGGAAGAAAAAAAGAAACAAAACATTTTTCGCACCATCATAATCTCTACATCGCTGTCTCCTCCCACTGGGAATGTCGCCCTCTTTAGGTGGGGCCGGGCCAGACTCGGAACTGTCGGACGGCACCACGGTTATCACACTGCTGAGGGAGGATGGTTTGAGGGGCTGGCCGCTGTGGTTGGCCCGGTCGTCACGGTCACGGTCGGGTTCGCGATCTCGACCACGACCACCATCATCGTATCGGAGGCGATCTGTAAAAGGAAAACAGAAAATGTTCATCCAGGCCCAGTATAGGTTTTGCATACATCGCCAAATTTGTTCCGTTTCCATTTCTGCTGTTACACAGATATATTACATACCAAGAATATGTTCATAAATTACGGATGAAAAAAACCATCAAAACTTCATAAATGAGATCAGACTTGAGAAATCCTTTACTCTAAGGCCGCATGCAATGCAATCAGTTAACCCTCATTTGTTTTCCTTTCTACTTGTCAACTGTTCTATGTACATTAATGAAAATACAGACACACCGACAAAAGAAAGAAAGAAAGAAAGAAATCTACACACAAACCCAAATAAAGCACACTAGGGGAATCTGTCTGCCAAATTCTTTTGACAGGGTTGCCTCAGCATTTTTAGTATTATCATTGGCAAAAACAAGGAGGAGAAGCAGAGTATACTGTAAAAGTGGAAATTTTCATGATGTTGAAATTTTCGTGTATTTCGCGCAACCAGAAACTTGCGCGAAAATAAAGCATGCAAATATTTTTACTTGTCATAGGTGTATATTCCAGAAGTTGAAGTCTTGATTCTGCGGAATTAAAAAACACACAAAAGCCTTCTTGCCCGATGAGTGTAAAAAAATTAGTTGCATGAAAATACCCACTTTTACAGTAGTTAAAAATATCCTGTGCATTTGCTTTACGATGGAATTACACACGACTCAGAAAACTAAAGGATCCATGTTTTGTCCCCTTGTGCTTGACAAGCAGTCAGTGTTACAAGGCACCAACACCTGTTGATTTCAAGGGGGTGAAGATTGCATAATATAGCACCCCTAGCACCTCACAGCATTCACTTACGCAGAATACAGCATGGTGCAAAGTGTGCATACACTATAGATTGCATTACAGCCTGCAATTACTTGTACATACGTATACTGGATACTCAATTCTCAGAGAAAAGTCGGACCCGTAGATTCCTACATAACCAACTTGTGCTTTATGTGCCAACTTACACCTACAAGAGTAGATTTCTCAAAACTGTGAGAGTTGTATTCCAAATAAAAATTTATCTGAACTGACTATTTTATCACCCTTCAGCACATATTGGTGAGTCAATTAAGTGCACAAATTCACTTTATTGAACTTCTAATCTTGTCTGAAATGAGAAAAACATATTTCTGATTTTTCCATATTGAATGCTTGTAAGTCACAATGTCATTTTCATCAGTAACAGTGAGCTGTGGTGTGTACGCACTGCCCACTTCATCAGACATTTCATCATGCAGAAACATTTAGAAGACATTAAACGTTTGGCAACATACCTCTCAAGTCCCGGGGACGATTGCGATCTCTGTCTCTGTCCCGTTCCCTTTCCCTCTCTCTTTCTCGGTCCCGTTCCCGATCCCGGTACTGGTTGCCATAGCGACGTGGCTGTCCATACCGATCTAACCTGTCGTCCCGCCTCCTCCGGTCATCATCCCGCCGCCTTCTCCTTCAAAGTACAAAAGTGACATACAGCAGATAATAACTTCACAGATGATGAAAGGAAAATGGAAAGAATATCTCTTATTAACCCTAATCAGGCCGGGCTTTTTTGGCTATGCTAAAATCGGAGGGGGGCGGATTTGTCATGCTTGACAACCACGTCAAAATCTACAAGATTGTGTTAAAAGATTTTTTGAAACAACCAATTATCAATTTTAATTAATTACTTATGAAAATTAAGCAAAAGATCATATTTTAGCCTATTCAAAAGCATTGAGAGTCTCCTTTTGGTTTGTATATCTGTTAGAGCATATTCAACAATTGTACATCATAAAAACTTCCAAAAGTCATTTCAATTCTTATGTATTTTATTGTTTTCCGAATTTCTTATGTATTTCATTGTTTTTTCGACTTTTCTTTTTTCTTTGTTTTTTTATTGTAAATTGTCACTGACCACTTTTCTACCAAAATTAGCATAAAATTAATCAATAAAAGTGATCAATTGTAAAAATAATCAGGTTTTTATGACTTTCATGACAGAGCACAGTTTTCCACAGGAACTGTACACAAAATCACAAAATTGTGCCCGTTTTGGGGTGACATGTCGTTACAAAAATGGGCGTGGCTTCGAAAAAGTACACGTGTACATTGTAAATTTGGTCTCAAAAGTTGTGCAAGACTTGAAAAAAGCGTTACAGAATTATAGCGTGAAACGTCGAGGAGGGGGGGGGGGGGGGGGGGCTTCTGCCCCCCGGCCCCTTTAGGGTTAAGGTGTGGTCAGAAGGGAAAACATAATGCATGTTTTTGTGATTCCAAAAGATATCACTGACCAAAGCGTTTGGATGTTATGACTACTTGCAGAAGAGCACAGTGACTTATCACATTTCTGGGTAACTGCAAGTAGAAGAAAAGTAGGTAGATGCTACTCATCAAATTGTCAGGAAAACTCGTCAGGAGGCTGGGATAGCTATAAATGAAAGCCATCAGCTTTAATGCTGCTCAAGAGAAAACCATACACTCTGGATTTTCCTTTCACTATGAATGAGTGTCCACTAAAGAAGACTGATTCAGTGACACAACATTTGCTCCTGCTACAATTGGTCCGGTCTTATTTTCTCCAAGGACTTTGGCTTGGGTTTGGGATGTAATAAAGTTTTAGGTTTAGTTTGATGTTAGCATTAGGATGAGGGTTAGGGTTATATTACTGGGCAGAATTTATGTTTGGCCTAGCATGCAGATATTTCATCATAGCAATTGTAGCAGGAGCAAATGTCATGAAACTGGGTGGTTCATATGTCTCACCTTGGGCTGTAGCTTCGGCTGCGACTCCTGCCGCGAGGCGAGTGGCTCCGAGACTGACTCCTGGAGCGTGAGCGTGAATGCCTCCTACCTCGCCTGTAGTCCCTGTCCTCGGTGTCTAGTGTCTGGGAGATCTAGATGAGGTGGAAACAACATCATCATCAGTGTCATAGCATTAGCAGGGAACTTGTCCTATTTCATATCCTCACAGTCGCTAATGGTAAGATACCGAGGCTGTGCATAGGAACGGCATTACTGCTCATCCTGTGTATCAATCAATAGTTTGTTTTCCCTTTTGTTAGCCAGGTCATAAACCTTCCCATTCTTCATATGCTTCGTTCTGTGCAGCTTGTTCATATTACATGGTAAATAACAATGTCAGGTTTTGGTCGACTCTTGCTCTATCAGCATGTAAATCAACTGCATCAAGAGCACCTTGTGTATGCCTGTTCGAAGTATAAAACTACAATTGATAAAACAAATTTGAAATAATCTTTTATGTATCACCCTAGTACCACTTCAATGCAAAGTAGCGATCTACTTTGCCATCATTTTGCTACTTTGACACTACCTATTGCACCATTATGGTTCAATCTCTTCTAGTGCCAATAGAGAAATATGGTGCATCAGATCCATTGTGAGATAAATGTTCTGCAAGTTCTCAGGACACACATTGACAGCACACATCACATCACAATCACCTCTCTAGTAGATGGTGGCCTTATTCTAGCCTCCTGAGCAACATCTTTACTTGTGTCCCCTGGGGCTGGCTCTGAGATGACTGGTGTTGAGCTGACCGGTGCTACAGCTGTTGGCTGACCAACGGTGGCAATAGCACCCTCCGCCTCTCCCGCTGGAATGTACGACTTGGTTCTGAGAGCCTCAAAAAGCCCTTCGACGAAGGTCTTGGTTTCTGCAGAAAGAGAAGAGTATCCACTGTGTTCAAATGATCTATATTTACTAATACAAACGTGTAGCAATATTGATAGTACAGTAACCGATGATTATAATCCTCATTGCCACTATCATCATCATCATATTCATCATCAAACTAATCTGATGGTCTGGTATCTACTTCAATATCCAGTGCTTTACAATTCAGGAGCGTATAATCTGATCAAGTAGAGTCAATTGTGCTCTTATTCATAATGACAAAATTGTGTGAGTATGATCTTGCTGGGATTCTTTCATTACTGATTACAATGACATGCTAATCTGTTTCTACTATGTAAAATATCTGATTACATTTTGCTCTGCGATTAATTTGCTAGTTGGTGTTGTTTTGTTCACATTTTTATTTGACTGTGAAGCATGCTCATTCTCCATCTCTTAAGACGCACATTACATTTACAGAACTCCAACTTGACTTGGAATTTGAAATCTCATGAACTGGTTTTTTGTGAAATGCAACATAAACCAAATTTACCATCGACTAAAAAGACAGACAGCTGATCGATGCAGAGAGCTTTCAGTTCTTCCTCAGTCTTGTCCTTCTTCGCCAAGGCAACGACATACTTGGCCAAGGCAACGGGGTCAGCATCACAGCTGAAAGTGATCAGAGAAGACATACAAAACAAATAACTTGTATGCAGCACTGCTTATACAACATACACGTCACGTATACATTCAATTGTTGCATTGCTCTTTAGCTGCTTAACACTCGCTCGCTCACTCACTCTGATAACCCCACAACTTGCATGACTTGTGCACCGTCGACACTGGATGTAGCTGGACACCTACATGAAAGGCACTCAAAGGCTGGTGGATGGCAGAATTCACAAAGAAAGTGAACCCATCTTCATAGTACGGTACCTACTGTACATGGGCTACAAAGTGATCAGTTTGCTGACAAATTTGAGTACCCACCTACTCTATCAGTGTGGAATAGTTTTGGGATATGCACAAGATCAGGTTACATTGTGTACATGATGTAGTTCCTGAGTTCTGATTTTATTTTTCTCTATAATACGAATATTTGTAAAATGATGTGAGACTTCACTACATTGTGGCTTTCATGGGGCTGATTCCTGCATGGAGAGGCCAGAGCTAGAGCCACAGAAAAAAGAACCAAAGATTTTGAGATGGATCAGGCTGAGATAGGTGCGGCAGCCCTGCATTGACCGAGAGAACCCGCTGGCACCCATGTTTCAGTGGGTCACTGCAAATTGCATTGGTTGATTAAAACTTGATTTTTGTCAAAAAGCGAAGACATGGAGAGTGGACGTGCGTGTGTGTGTAACAAAAAATCACAGTGCGAACTTGTGACAATTCATATAATGTCAGATGTGAGATGGATGATACAAGTGAACTAACTACACGCAGCCGTGAAGCGACAGCGGCTGCACGTCTACACCCTATTCGTATACCAAGTACGTTGTCATTTTCAGCGGGGGGTGTACGTTTCCTTCATGAATATCTTTATTAATTGTAGAAAACTAAAATATAAGGAATCCCCATAGTCCATGATATTCATTCAATAATCGGTATGCGATTTTTTTTTTTTTAATTACGTCAAAAACCCACCGAAATCTGTGATTAAAATGGGCAAGTCCAAGATAACGCGCGCGTTACGTATGGGACATTCAGAGACTTTTATGATCTGAAAAATAGTGTTAATGGCCTTTGATCATATTGAACTTTATCATAGTGATTGATATCTAGGAGAGGTATAATCATATAAAAAATGGAGAAAAATGACCTTGACAATTATATTCTAGAAGAGAAAATATGTGCCGTTACGTATGGGACCAGAAAAATTTTGTTTTTTTGAACACTTTTTTTAACCGCAAAACTCTCTGAAAGTATTTCATTCTACAACTTGTAACTCACTGTGATGAAAGTCACAACACTCAAGATTATCAGAGGTAAGTTTCAAGTCATGAGGCAAAAAGCTCTAATTACAGGTTCTAATTAAAGACGGACATGACGTGTTACGTATGGGACACTTACGTATGGGACACTTTGTCCCCCATTTGTTTAGTGTGTGGAGAACCATGTTAATTGGTATTTTGCACAATTATTGAAGTAAAATCAGTTGAAACTACTCAATACTGATCCAGATTGTCAAGGGAACAATATTCCCCAGATATTTACCATCATAATCATATTTAATCATATTTTATAATTTTTATGACCAACCCGAGTATGCATGCCCTTTGTCCCCCATTCGTTTAGTGTGTGGAGAACCATATTTATGGGTATTTTGCATAATTTTTGAAGTAGAATTTGTTGAAATTACTCAAATAATGATCCAGATTGTCAAGGGAATCAATATTATCCAAATATTTACCATCATAATCATATTTAACCATATTCTATATTTTTATGACCAACCTGAGTATGCATGCCCTGTATTTTTTATCAGGATAGTTACTAGTAAAAATTGAATAGTTAAGTGTAAATACTTCCATTGATGAAGGGCAGTTTGCCATTCAGTTTCAATAAATAACAAGAAATATTAATTTTAATAAATGCAATACCTGCTGCGTGAAATCCTAGTGATGGAGTAGATAAACAATATGATGTCTGTCTAATTAGGTTGTTTATATGAGTCCCTCCTCAGTATGTATACCCATGATTTTTGTCGTGGCTACTACTAAAAACTGAATAACTGAGATATCCAGAAACATGGTGTCCTAATAAAATAATTTTTCATTAGGACCACTTCATTTTACTTTGTATTTGTTTGTTTTTTGATATCTCATCCATTGCAAATTGGATCTTCATCAAATAAACTTTGAATTTCTCTAGTCTTAGAATTGTATGCTCTTTGATAATTCATATAAGGGGCTCCCAATCATCTTGTAAAACATTGAAACTGAATCCCCATTTCTACGAAAACTATACTATCCCTTTAATGCTGATCTTCATTGTGTATTTTGGCATCTCCCCCTCCCCCATTCTGAAAATTGTTTAGTCAAGTACTAGTATTGTTTCAATTCAAAAGTAGCTGCAAAGTTGGGATGCTTTCTGCAGGATGATTGACGATTTGTGTACTGAGAGACCTTCCCAGCTAGCTACAGACATTCACATGCAATATGTATGAGGATGTCCCATACGTAACGCATTTTTCCCATACGTAACATTATTTAATTGCTTGATAAAAAATATATCTTTTACAATTTTTTCTTCTTTCTGTGGTATTTAACTTCTTTAAACAATAAATTAGAACTTCCCAGAAGGGCATTCAAATAACCTTAGAAATTTCAGAAAAAACCTTAAAAAAATGACCTCAATTTGTTACGTATGGGACATCTCATGATAGGACACGAGCTAATTTGCATAATCATTTGCATAATCCCTAAATTTTCATACCAAGTTAAACTATTTGATGAACTCCTTATGTCCACATATTAATCAAATATAATTTGCTTTCCTTTGAATAAATATGAATTTTTATAAATGTCCCATACGTAACGCTGTATTTCACATTTATGCAAATGAAGCCCTTGAAATTTGCATAAATTTGCATTATATCATATTTTCCTCCCTGGAAATCAAAACTTCAACTCATAAGCTTCAAAATGATACCAAACATGTCAATATTCAGCAAAGATGAAATTTTGCCTTCTGGGGGGACCTTATCTTGGACTTGCCCAAATCAGGTCTGTAAGCGTCCATATTGCTTCACTCCTCATCTTCTGCGTGTTATTTGAATGGCAATCACTCTCGTATACTACAACGTAGCGAGTCGGAAAAGTTCATGACCTTGTCGGAGCGGAAGTGACCCATGTAAGGTCAAATCATGAGAGCAGTACGCGCGGAAATACGTCGACAAGGTTTACGTAACACACAAAATGCACGGGCATACTGTACGTAAAATGCTACCACGGTACTTCCGGTTGTGCATGCTGGTGGTTCGTTGATTTTGTGAAGCTCTCGAAGAAAAAGATATCACCGCACAATCTACTCCAAAAAATTCAACAATAAGGTCTGGATACCAACAAAACACCAAATTCAACTCAACCATCAGCAAAACAAGATGTAGGTGAGTGGTAAAAATCATCTTATTGGTAGAATCAAACAAAATAAAAGACATTTTAATGTGATTTTGCTTTAAAAAGCGACGGTCGTATACAGCGTAAAACACTGTAGATGTCAGACTGCTGTGCTTCGCACAGCGGTCTTCGCACAGCGGTCTGGTCAGGCTACAAGTGAACATGCTATGCCCTATGGAGCCTCATGAGCATCTCGCCAAGAGGGCCTCATGTCATGAGCACCCTGGCCTGGCCTAGACAGAAAGATCCGTCTGTCCGGATGACTCTTTTTATATTTTGCCATTAGCGCTGTCCTCCGTAGACAGACGGAAGGTTGCAGTACCCATTGCTGTGTGGATGTTCTTAACCACTGTCTCTATGGAAAATTGGGTGAGGTACCTCACCCTTCTCGATTGCGTCTAATTCACAGCCCTAGGTCGGCAAATTTAAGCTTGTATAGTGAAATTAGCTTTTTAAGAATACATTACACTCACCAGATTAATGAATAATCCAACATTTTAGTATAATTTCCAACGTAAAACACAGCCTGTCGCGTCGTCACGTTCAAACTGCAGAAACATACACTATGAATCTATTAGCCAATCACATGCGAGGTAGCTTCTACGCGTTTGTTTTACTAAAACACGTACCTCGCATGTGATTGGCTTACAGATTCAAAATGGCGACTTACAGCTTGCGAACGGCGATGTTGCGATATCGAAAAAATTTCTGCGTTATAACCGAGTTTATGTGAGTATTTCGATTGCACAATTGAGAAATTTATCCCAAATATTGCTGCATAATGTGTCATGTCATGTCAAACTTGTTTGAATGTAAAAAAGCTGTCTGAAATTTGGTTTATCGTAACGTTTGATCTGTGCGCGACTGCTCCACACAGCCAGGAGCCGCAATCATTGACTTCGGTCTGTATACGGAGGGGATCCGTGAAGCCAGACGCAGTCTCCGCGGAACATTCCCCGACGGACAGATACAGACCGATCTTTCGGTCAAGGCCTGGCCATGCTCATGAGGAGGGATAAATTTACACTTGTACTTGTGAGCAGGAGCCCCCCTCATCACGGCCTCGTGCGTGAAAAGGGCTTCCCAGACAGAATAACCTGTCCCTGTACTGTAGAATCTACTGTAACATGTTAGACCTCTGGGACAGGTTAGTCTGACTCTACTGGGTACTGGTCCATACCATGGCCACGCTAGTGGTGGAAGAATCTAGAAAAATCAGAGTCTATTCAGTTCGGGAAACCCACTCACAAGGGGGGCCCCTCCTTATAAGTAACCCGTCCCCCTTATAAGTAACCCCGTCCCCCTTATAAGTAACCCCCGGGGCCCCCCTTATAAGGAGTCTCCACGCTTTTTTGCAATGCAACGCGAAAATGAAAGGACTGCGGCAATTCGCTTGATTATGTCCATAAAGCTTCACAAGTTTCCTAGTTACTCACGAAATTTGAGCAAAATCGGTTTGAGGCATCATATCTAAAATCATGGATTTAAATGCGATGTCAAACGACCTATGCGAATGCTGAAATGCGAGCGATACTGGCGTGAGTGTCGCCAGGCGCGGCGGCGCGGCAATGCTTGAGTGCAGACGTGGCGACTGAGTACGGTACTCAGTCGCCACGTCTGCACTCAAGCATTGCCGCGCCGCCGCGCCTGGCGACACTCACGCCAGTATCGCTCGCATTTCAGCATTCGCATGGGTCGTTTGACATCGCATTTAAATCCATGATTTTAGATATGATGCCTCAAACCGATTTTGCTCAAATTTCGTGAGTAACTAGGAAACTTGTGAAGCTTTACAGGGTTCGAAATTGGCGATGGTCCGCTGGCCATTGGCCACCCAAAATCACGTCGGACTAGCCAAAAATCATAAAATTCTGAAGTTACTAGTCCGTCTGGCTAGCCAAAATATTGCTACAGTGTCAAAATTGATTCTAAGTAGTCCGCCTGGCTAGTTCAAAAAAAAGTTAAGTGCGACCCCTGCTTTATGGACATAATCAAGCGAATTGCCGCAGTCCTTTCATTTTCGCGTTGCATTGCAAAAAAGCGTGGAGACTCCTTATAAGGGGTGCCCCGGGGGTTACTTATAAGGGGGACGGGGTTACTTATAAGGGGGACGGGTTACTTATAAGGAGGGGCCCCCCTTGTGAGTGGGTTTCCCGAACTGTATTGCATTGGATCATTGGGACATTGGACAGACTACAGCAACAAAGTCAGTGCCAAAGTGGTGATTGGCTCACAAACCATACTCACATGTTTTCCAACTTCTTAGACAACCAAACTTTTAAGTCCTCAACATTGGCAATAGCAGGCATAGCTTGCTGTCTTTGCAGTTGGTCATTTAGTTCTCGACTTGTGAAGGTGCGAAGCTAGCAAGGGAATTCCCTGCGTGTGCAGAATATCTTCAGCGTTGCCTTTCTTGTTGAGCGTATGGTGAGGGTAAAGTGTGTGAACCAAAGGCTTGCACTATACGCAGAGTGCGTGCAGTAAGTATCGGATGGCGATTTGTTCACAGCATCCTCAAGTTTGTAGACAGTGTTCGAACCTAAGCAAAATAGTCCTATCTGCACTGTATCTCTGTCAAATACACACAGTGAGCGATAGACAAAAGACGGAATGAAGGCTTCGTGAAATTCAGATGCAATGAAACTCGTTCTTCGTCGGATTTCTAATTCTCGTGTCCACGCTCAATTCCTTTTCAATCGGAATCGTACATGTACGTAGGCCCTACATTCATTTGTGAACGTACAGTGTGCGTTTTGGTAGTCTGGCTTCGAAGAGCTAGCTTCTCAAGATTTTCAACCTGCGGCGTGTTACCATCATGCGCACACTCCACACGTATACACATGGCATGGCATGAAACGCTCGCGCTGTGTAAGCTGACGCGATAACTTTTATACTAGTAGTCTTACTTCATACCCCAGCATGGCATAAGAAAAATCAAAACAGCAATTCAATTCAATTCAAGAAAATGAAAACAAAAACATAGTATTTAAAACATAGGGAAATCGAATTCATTCTTTTAAAACCAGAATAATGAATTATGTACACTGTAAATCATTATCCATGAAATTACAAAATGAATATCTTGTAACAAGAAACCTTTATGAATAAACAAATATGTGTACCCTATATAGAAACAGCCTGGTCAAACAATCTAAATTTCTTCTTCTTCTTCTTCTGATTAAGTCTGCCTCCTTCAATAGACTGAAGATTCTTGCAGACTGGTGCTATTTACATTATAATACAATTTATTTACAGATATTTACAAGCACATAGAAAATTTCTGATCAATGAAGTATCACCATCAAGTTTTCCACATTCAATCCCCCCCCCCCCTTTCTGTGAACATGTTGAAACATGCGTAACACACTCATCCTCCTATTCTGAACATTTGTGTGAATGATAATTGATATAAAGTAAACTTCAGGGCTGCCAACTCTCACTCATTGAGCGTAAGACTCACTCATTTTGGTCCTTTCTCACTCTAAAACTTTTCTATTGATCTCACTCATTTTGACTCCTAAATTATAGCATTGGCCTATGGGAGTCTCACTCTCAACTAGTTTCCAGTGTTGGCAGCCCTGAAACTTTTGTTAGTATTGTTGGTGCCCTGCATGTTGATGGCGAGTACAAAACGGGCATAGCAGACATAACAAATAATTATGAATAAAAAAGTAAAGAAGTTGGACTTTGATCGGTAGGCCCTATAATTTTTGAGTGTGTCCTGGATCAATCACATACATTAAAATAGTACGGTACCGGTACCTTGTATATCAATTTTACAGAGAGAAATGTTTTATATCAATATCCATGTAATTGTGGACATTGTCAAGTTTTATCTATTTATTTATTTTTTGGAATAGGCCCTTCCTTCCCCTTCCAAAGCCTCCCAGCATATGGATTAAATCATATAGGGCACAAGTCTATTTCTAGAGGTGAAAAAAGTCAGTGGGGAGATGTTTTATTGTCATTACTAAAATTATCAGTAGTAACTATTTATGTAAAATAGTAGGCCTAGTAGTAGTAGTAGTAGTAGTAATAGTAGTAATATTAATGATAACAAGGAAAAGTAGAAATTACGCAGTGCGTAATATATGTCCCCGCCGGAAGTAGCATTTTGTAGCAAAATGTACAATATAGGTCAAAAATCAAGGTCAAAGGTCAAAGAAGTCAAAGGTCAAAATTCTGTGTAGAAGTTTTGAAGCGCTCACCTAGTGCCATCACTTAAAGCAAACGGAATCGAAATCGGGTATAGAAATGGCAAAGGTAGCATTTTGTAGCAAAATGTACAAGAAAATGTAGGTCAAAAATTAAGGTCAAAGGTCAAAATTCTGTGTAGAAGTTTTGAAGCCCTCACCTAGTGCCATCACATAAAGCAAACAGAATCGAAATCGGGTAAGAAATGGCGAAGGAGTAGCATTTTGCAGCAAAATGTACAATAGAGGTCAAAAATCAAGGTCAAAGGTCAAAATTCTGTGTAGAAGTTTTGAAGCCCTCACCTAGTGCCATCACATAAAGCAAACAGAATCGAAATCGGGTAAGAAATGGCGAAGGAGTAGCATTTTGTAGCAAAATGTACAATACAGGTCAAAAATCAAGGTCAAAGGTCAAAGAAGTCAAAGGTCAAAATTCTGTGTAGAAGTTTTGAAGCCCTCACCTAGTGCCATCACGTAAAGCAAACGGAATCGAAATCGGGTTAGAAATGGCGAAGGAGTAGCATTTTGTAGCAAAATGTACAATATAGGTCAAAGGTCAAGGTCCAAGGTCACGACTGAAATTCTGTGTAGAAGTTTCAAAGCTCCCATGTAGTGCTATCATATAAAGCAAACAGAATCAAAATTGGCTCATAAATGACAGAAAAGTAGCAAATTGAAGATTTTGATCACACACGGACGCACACACGGACGCACACACGGACGGACGGACACACGGACACACGGACACACACACGTACGGAGCCCGTTTCATAGTCCCCTGCGCGAACTCGTTCGGCGGGGACAATAACGATGAATAATGACGATGTTGATGCTGCTGCTGCTGTATGATGATGATGATAATAATAATTATAATAATAATAATAATAATAGTAATAATGATAATAATAATAATAGTAATAATGATAATAATAATAATAATAATAATACAATTATTATTATCATTTTTATTGTTATTATTATTATTATTATCATCATCATTATCATTATTGATGTTGCTGTTATTTTCATCATCCCATTTTTCTTTTGCTGGTGGTTAAAAAAAAATAATGACTGAGGCTTAAGAAAATAACATAACTTCCTTTCATTCATTACAAATATTATTATTGTCCACATACAAATTGTGTCTCAAAATGCCATCAAAGAAAAAAAAAAAAAGGTGTAGTAGTGGTTTGAATGTCCTATCAGACATACTGTATGCAATGTTAGCAAGAGATTATTAAGCAAAGGAGTGAAGGTTGAGGTGTGAATTTTACTCTCTCCCTCTCAGGGAGAGACTGGCTGCAGTGTCGCTGCCAAGAAAGCAGCAGATGACAGATTTGAGTCCTGTAGTTCCTTTTTTTTCTGACATGTTTGTTAAAATTATAGATCAGCAATTGCGATCTTACAAATTTCATTTGTAGAGGGAGACAAATTGAAGAAAACGCACACCTCATATACAATGTTCTCCAACCCTATTGCAATATCTATACATTGTACAAACAAAACAGATAAACAAAAAACAAACAAACACAGGTAAACAAACAGAATTAAAAAACCATCATAAAAGCAAGAACAAAATTAAAGGAAGTCTAGTTATAAATCAAAAAAGAAACTTTGTCTCTCATTTTAATTCTTGTCTTATGGCATTCTGCCATCAATATCAAATTGTATATATTCTGTTTACAAATATCATCCACTCAATTGGTGTACACAATATAATTTCACACCACAACATAATAACATGCACCAAAAACACTTGTGAAATATCAGTCTGAAGTACCAAATAATTCATGTTTTCACTGAAAACGTACAAAGAAATACAGAAAAATGGAAGATGACTGAAATTAAACCATATCACATTCAGTAGATTATTACAGAATTATCAACAACTACTTACACTAACCTCATTATTTTTTCTACATGTTATTTTCTTTTTAATTCTAATCACACTAAAATTTTGTCATCCAATGGGCGGGATACTTGCATTTGCATCCTCAAAATCTTGTAATTGTATGAATGAAGGCTTCTTTTGTGAACTGTCACTCATATGATATTGCATTTGTGCTGCACAAAAAAAAAGGGGGGGGGGAGAAATGAGGATGGAAACCATAAGTCTCAATAGTATAATACAAATTCTCTTACACAGTTGAATCAGTGTGCACCATTCTATGTGTCATAACTGTGGAAACTTCGGCCACATTAATTTGAGTGGAAACTTCAGCCAGATTAATTTCTCTCACGTCACGTCAACATCAGTGAACACTGGTTCTTACAACTTCACAGATACAGTGCAATGCTATTCAATTTTTTCAAGATATCTCAGTATGTTCCTCAAACAATATCCAAATATAATAACCACATACATAGCATAGTCATCTTTTCTGCTAAATTAGCACCCCTTGAAACTGGTAAATGTTGCCTCATTGTGTAGTTATATTCCTTGTCAAAAGCTACCAGCACTATCAAAATGGAAAATTTAGAAGAAGAAAAAAAAATCAGAAGAACAGCATGAACTTTTTCAGGGCAAGGAGAAATATCAAAATATGACAGGCTCTGATAGACTCAGAGATTCCAACATGACTTATAAATTCATAGATACATAAAACTGACATGCTTGAAATACCCAGTGAATTTGTGATTATTGTTTGCTCTTTCAATTCAACAGCACATTTTTGGAGGACTTTGATATTTTACAGATATAACCAGGGCCAGCGGAGCATTTTCAGAAGTGTGTGTGTGGGGGGGTGGGAGGCACACTTCCGGGTTTCATGAGCTAACAAGCAAAAAAATAAAAAATAAGATTAAAAAAAGGTCCTCAGCTCATCTTTCTCCTTCCACTTCCGGGTTTCTTCAGCTGAAAGTGGAAAAAAAAGGTCTTCAGCGCAAAAACATAGCCTTACTGCCCTCACACTTCAAGATCTCTATCTATTTCTTTCTAGTGCCACTTACCCACTTCCGGGTTAAAAAAAGTAGGGGGGCCCAAAGTGCTGACACCTTGTGTATTCCTTTGTATGGTGAAAAAAAATGAGGGGGGGGGGGGGCCTGAGCCCCCCCCCCCCCCTCAGTTCTGCCAGCCATGATAACTGTCATAATTTCCCCTCCATCAACCACTGTCACTATCTATGTCTATCTCATCATGTCTGTCACAAAATCAAGACACAATAGCAAAACACAGCTGAAGGATTACCAGTACATGACTGAATACAAGGAGGAGTAGGTAAATCTCAAGCACAGCTGTAATTCATGTCCATTTGCACTGAAAGCGTCTAATACATAAACACATAAAAACAATGTATGCAAATACAATGATCAAAATGCTTATCTGAATATATAATTTGTGATAAATAATCATAGTTATCAATTCATACAGCATCAACATCTTACTCCTTACAATGAATGGAGACAAATTCCTTCATTTGATAATGCTTTTTTTCTTGAACATCAATATTTCACAAGACACAGCACACCAAATCACATCCAAAAGTATGACTCTGTCTATTGGATAATTATGTTATATTACATTTTGTATAATATACTGGCATAGATTGTACTTATCACTATCTCTGACATAATTTTATCACATGTTCTGCCCCTGCGATTTTTTTTTAAAATCACAAAATGTACAAGTATCTCCACTTGAAGTTGTAACTTCACATTTCCACCTAATGGAGAAATCACTACTTTTTTACACAAGCAAATGCACATACCCCAAACTCTTTAGTAAGACTCATCTATACTTAAAAATCCCCTAATGGTAATCTTCACAGGAACTGCTAATTCTGACAGACACAAACTCTGCTAACTGTAAACGAAAATCAAAACATTGCAGAGATTTAATGTAATATCTTTGGTTGATTTTCTTTTTCACATCACACACTCGGCCATTACGCACCAATGAAACATCTCAAATAAGGCGTGTCTTCATCAGCCCGAAGTTCAAACTAGCGGGACATTTTGCGGTCTTAGAAAATAGCCCGATACAGCGAATGTGCGTCTTCATCAGCTCGAACAGCCTGCTTCGGGAAATTAGTCTGAAAATTGACGCATGCGCACTTTGCAATATTACTCTGCCTGGCTCGCGGTTCGGAAGTGGATTTCCCCGCTCAAAATCTCCTATATCACCGTATGTACGATTCTACAACCAGGGAGGTGAGCAGTACAGCAAATTCTCTCCAAAGGGATATTAATAACGGTACTCTTTCTTCTGTCCAGTGAGGCATCTTATATGAAATTAATGAATTGCAATGTTTAAACAAATCCAAAATGCACACAATCTGCAAGAATCTTCAGCTAAGGTAGAGTGGACCAGAAGAAGAAGTTTACAAAAAACCAGCTAGCATGCACAGCACTGAGTTTTAATAGGGAGGTGAGAGAAATCACCTCCCTGGTTTTAAAGATGACAACAACAGTAGGCCTATAGTACACACATGTGAACCTTGAATACACCGTGCGTGTAATGTACTATACACAATCACTAGCTTGTACATGCGCTTTCCATTGCCAGCTGGCTAACCAGAAGCGTGGAGGGATCGAGAAAATTTCGGGCTGATGGAGACGCACCCAAAATAGCGCGTTATTTCACGAATTAGCGCTCTAGTTGACGAACTACCCTAGACCAAGATTTTTGGGGAAATTTTCCCGATCAAATAGCGCGCTATTTGCGTCTTCACTTCACAGATAGCGCGCTATTTTGACATCGGACTAGTTTGGTAACCGCAAGATAGCGCGCTATTTTGAAACTTCGGGCTGATGAAGACACGCCTATAGCTTCATCATCACTATCTGGTCTCACTCGTGACAGAATGATATGAATGAAAACAAAAAAATGAATTGAGCTTGCTATAAACAGCAAAGTGGAAAGTACACAATAGTGATGGAAATATACCAAATCCCATGGAAGTGATCCAGGGATAGAAAATCGACAACAATGATCATAAAGATGATGACAAATATGACAATGATGATAATGATACTGATGATAATAATAAAGATGATGATGAAAGAAAATGATGATAGTGATGATCATAAAGATGATGATGATGAAAGGTAATGATGATGGTAATAACAAGATACTGATGATGACAATGACATTAAAGGACAAGTTCACCTTCATAAACATAAGGATTGAGAGAATGCAACAATATTAGTAGAACACATCAGTGAAAGTTTGAGGAAAATTGGACAATCGATGCAAAAGTTATGAATTTTTAAAATTTTTGTGTTGGAACCGCTGGATGAGGAGACTACTACAGCTTGTGAGTCATATGCGTACAACAGTATAAAGAAAATGTAAAGAAAATTCAACATATTTTCACTTTTTTCGCATAATAAAAGAGCACTTGACTTGCCTCTTTCTAAAGGCAGGGGGAATAATATTACCCATAACATTTGTCGGTAACGAGTCGGGGGAATGTGTACTTTTTTCAAAAGATGAAATTTTGTGAAATTCTCTTTATATTTTCCTTATATTGTTGTACGCATGTGACATCTAAGTTATTCACACACTGCAGTAGTCTTCTCATCCAGCGGTTACTGCACAAAAACTTCAAAAATTCATAACTTTTGAACGGATTGTCTGATTTTCCTCAAATTTTCAATGATGTGTTCTACTAATATTGCTACATTCTCTCAATCCTTATGTTTATGAAGGTGAACTTGTCCTTTAATTGAATGAGGTTGGTAATGGTGATAATCACATTAAACACAGACGCACACATCCGGGCCCCGTATCATCAAGCAAAAGTTATCATCGATTTTCCAGAACTTATAATCGTTATGAGTTTTGATAAAAAACGGGGTCCTGGTATCTGAAGATACAAATCAAAGTGATTCTCAGCCGGAATAATTGATTTCTCAAAGACGTTGACATCGATGTTATGTATGTATGCATTCATCATTAACCCTTGTGAAAGATTTT
Source organism: Diadema antillarum (assembly GCF_040938485.1). Classification (NCBI taxonomy): domain Eukaryota; kingdom Metazoa; phylum Echinodermata; class Echinoidea; order Diadematoida; family Diadematidae; genus Diadema; species Diadema antillarum. The sequence continues at coordinate 3,705,132 of NW_027270959.1, forward strand.
AATCAACCTAACTTGAGTCAAAATTCATGTAAGACCCACTGATGTAGATGCCCCATTTCAAATATTCACAAACAATCATGACAGAGTGCTGTCAAAGAAAAAATAAAATGGCATCTACTGATGAATAGGCCGAAAGTGTGTACAGTGGGATCTAAATTCACATTCTGCATGTGGCTACACCAACAGCTCAGATGCTCATTCATAGACAATAATTCATGACCCAATAGATGTGAAAGGCATCTTTCACATTCCGTGGAATATTCATGATAAAACTCTTTGAATCAAGAATGAAAATTCCACTACTAGTATTCCACTACATTGTGCAATGAAAGTGTCATATGGTACATCACATCTCAGCTATTCTGCCCTACTTTGGCAAAAGGAAGCAAGTGACATCGAGTACGAATGCTACAAATGAAGAAAATATGTTTTTGGGTAGGCCCTTCAACATGGAAATTTGTGATGAGAAGTAATGTCGGTACTCGTGCAAGTCATACGGTGATGCATTTATGACAATTCGAAGAATTGTGATATTTCCATAGAAACTCATCATTATGTTACTTGCTTCCTTTTGCCAAAGTATTATAGATTTGTAGCAAACATGAACAATTTGGCAAAAGGAAGCATGTGACAATCATATCATGAGTATATTACTTGCTTCCTTTTGCCAGAGTATTATAGATTTGTAGAAAACATAAAAAATTTGCAAAAGGAAGCGAGTGACAATCATATCTTAAGGATGCCACTTGCTTCCTTGTCATGTGTTCATCAATAAGGCACCATGTAGATGAAAGCAAGATTGCTAATGTCAATGAAATTTGTTCTATTATCCAAAGCTGAAAGACAATTTTCAAAAAAAAAAAAAAAATCGCAGTTGCACAGTCCTGAGTTACTCCTTAATACAACATTCAGCAGGGGCCTCAGAACATTTGTTAGTGTTGGGGGTCACAGACTGGGAGGTCAATGGTTATTAAAATGAAAACTTCAGCACTCTGCTTTATGTGGTATCATGCACAGATGGTTGTTTCAAAGGGCACTTTCATCGGAATACTGAATTTGAAGTTTTGCTCGTAAGAACACTCATATGCAGGGATGCCAACCTTGTAAACCATACTGCAGTATTCTGAGGGTTGAAAATATATTTTTGGGTGGAAAAAAACAGTATTTATGCCTTTCCTGGAAGAGACACAATTTGGGAACACAGTATATTCCATGAACCTTACAGTATTTTTGGCAAAAACACAGTACAAAATACACTTGTACTGCAAAAAGAATTGGCATCTCTGTATATGAAATTCCGAAGATTTGTAGGAACTCCATGCAGGAGAGGTAGAAAGAACAGTTGATTGCAATTGATTGACAAATTCCCCTACATCGACGTAAACAAGAAGAATAGCTGACTGATCAATACAAGTGTACCTGAAACAGTTTGAGGTACTGGAAGGTATTTAGTGACAAGGCGAGGCTCGACTGGGCAGGATGCTAGAATACCTCATGGTGTTTATAGAAAATTGTACAACTCCTGTTCTTAGACAGGCTATATTCTAAGGAGGTTGCTCTTTCATATCATCCTCTTACCTGTTATGACTTCCTAAACATCCACTTTTCCTTTATGGAACAGTTCTTGCTAATCTGGTCTTTATCTTATTTTTCTTTTCCAGGCCGTATGACATAAATAAACATTCTACATGATATGGCTATTTCACAATAATCAAGTCTATTATCCCTAAATTTTGAAAATACACGTCGTAAACTTCCTCAAATTTCTTTACATCTTATACTTCTGTGACTAACATGATATTTTCTTGAGGTATTAGATGAAATTTTTTCTTTTCAGCAATGTCCAGTAATTGGCACTTTATAAAGAAAGCACTGAAGCATCAATTTCAGCCATAAATTTGGAGACAATAGTCATGACATCATGTTTCTAAAATAGAATAACAATGATATGCTGCTAATATTGCAGTTTCAATGGAAACAGCTTCATACTTGATTAAGACATGCATTATTCACATTTTCTTGATACCGAACTCCCTGATCACTGATGAAGAATACTATCAAATACAGCACACATTTTATTCAAAGATCAGCATGTCTTTAATTCATAATATTCTCAATCTCCATCATTTCCTTTGGACACTCTGCGGTCAGTACGTCCGGTGGACCATCTGTTATAAGGACGTCGTCCTCAATGCGGACTCCCATTCCCCGGAAATGCGGAGGGACATCTTTGTCGCTGGCCGGTAGATACAATCCTGGTCATCAACGAGAAAAGAAAAGAAAAATCACTCAATTATCAACTTATCACTGTGAGAAACAAATTGAAGGAAACATCTTGGACCTTATCTGTTGTCCAGATGTCACAACAGATAAAGCCACAATGATGCATGCCATCACATTTTCATGTAACCACTTAAAAAAAAAAGAAAAAGAAATAATGGACAAAATGTTTTTCAACTTAACCTTTGGCAAAGAAGAAGAAAAAAAAAAGGTATCATTAAAGTAGTTACAGCATATTTGGACATGATTACTGGAATCACCATCACCTTTTAAGAAAATATGGCAATCTGAATTGAAAAAATGAAATTGAAAGAACTGACCACCTTTTGGTTGTTGCAATAATGAAACTCTATTCTAGACATCCTTCGGGCTTGGAGAGTTTTTTTTTTTCTTTTTTTTTTTTTGACCCCAGGATTATGGACCAAAATATATCATGTGGCTGTTGTGAATCATATGCTCACAGTTTTGCTAAAGAGAATACTGATGATGTTGTTGGTGATGATGTTGGCGAAGATAATGATGATGATGATAATAATAAAATGGTGATGATGATGATCATCATCATTATCATCACCATAACCACCACCACAATCATCATCATCATAATCATCATCATCATCATCATCATCATAATGTCAGTGATAATGAATAAGCTAGTAACCCACTGAAGACAGAATTAATTTTCATTTATTCATTTTTTTTCTTTTTATAATCTATACACTTTGATGTTTGATAACTTGCATTTGTTGGTTGACTCTTCCTTTCATTTTGCAGCCTCTTCTTTGTACACCAGCCTGCTCACCCCCCCCCCCCCCCCAACTCTTGCTGTTGCTATTTCACTCTTTTCCTTTCTTTTAATATCCCTCTGTTGTTCCTCATTTTGTTTGATGTTGCCTCCCTAGTCAGCCTTATCCTTCAAAGGTTGCCCCCATGGTCCTCAGGATCATCACTGACCCTCATCTGCCTTTTGTCTGTCTGCCCTCCTTTAATCCCTCTCCCTTCACCTACTGGGCTCTTTACCATGACCTCCAACCTTCCCCTTTTGTTTTCTTTGTTCTGTGTCCCTAGCTCTCCCCTGACTGTTCTTGTTGTGTGTAGTCCTTATATGTGATTGCTGTCCCTGTCTGTTTGTCATTTTGCCTCTGACGAAGATTCTGCTCGGATCGAAAGCTCAGGCCCCTTTTGACTCCATTAATTTTTACTTTACACATCCATCATCATAATATTCCTTGTTTCTTCCTTTTACAAAAATAATTTGCATGACAAACATACATCCCATCAATGATGACTGAATGATCCTTTCCCCTACCTGGTTCCACAGTTATGACCATGCCAGCCTGAAGCTGGTTGCTACGGGATACTCGAGGCGTGTCATGTGTGTCCATCCCAAGGTAATGGCCGAGATGATGTGGACAGTACTTTTTGGTCACCTGTGACAAAAAACAACACAAAGATGTAAAATCACATATCCTCACATTTCTGAGGTTTAGGGGCTTCCATCATATGGGCACCAAAATGAGGGATATTCCAATGAGAAATCAGCATCTAGAATCTACTGACGGACAAATATAAAGAAAAGAAATAAAAACAGCTGTATACATGTAGATGCAGCTAAAAGAGCATAAGGTCTTGAAACAGATATAATCTGCCATCTAAATGTCTTCTGGATCCCAAGATAGGGACAAGTGTACCATGTCTGGATGCAATTCAAATGATCAGCAAACTGTACAAAATTTCTTGGGTAAACATACTGTAAAACGAGGAATTTTCGCGAGTATTTTAATTTCGCGAATTTCGCAAGCGCCAAAATTCGCGAAATTAAAATGCACGCGAAAGTTTTTGTCTACACTACATGCATTGAACGCCAGTGGCAATTCGCGAAAATTTCATGCCACGAAAAAGGCTGTCGGCTCCAATTTGCGAAAATTTCATGCCGCGAATATATCATGTTTTACAGTAGCCTTTTGGCAAGGCCTCATGGCTGAAAAAGAGACTAACTGCGAGGGAACGAGTGAACGCAAGGCCGAGTAGTACAGCCAGGAGGCCTTTTTAAACCCAACATGAATTTCTTATCTTGAACCTTGTTTCTCGTTGATTGTGCTCGCAAAATGGTAGCAGCAACTGCAGTGCTCTAAATGACCACGCATCTAATGAATATGTACAAAAGTATAATTAAGCATGTCAGCGGCTTGCTCATACGTATCCAGTCTGCGCTGCCTGCCTGCAGTAGCTGCCTGTATTGCCAGCACTGATGTCATCATTAGCAAACCAACTGCAGTTTGATTCATGAAACATGAATAATTCATACTCGCCTACGTCGCAAGGCGGCAGGGAAAAAAAAACCCAGTTTTCTCGCAGTGCTCGGTAAAGTGATATACTGTATACGCTATATATTTCGCGGGGGTTTTATTTTCGCGAATTTCGCGAGTCGGGAGCTATTCGCGAAATTAACAAGACGCGAAAATATTACCTTCCAAAATGAATCCCTTGCTTTGATGATACGAACATTTCAGTACTAGTATACCATGTCACGGCTTACCGAACAGACCATACTGGCTAAGCTTGTTTACGCTCGTCCACGTCTACTTACAAACACTGTAGAGAGCCAATCCATTATCGCAAGGGGACCACTCGTCAGAAATCTAGCGCAATGGACTTAACCACTTCAAAAATGTTGAATTCTAACATACTAGTTCGCAGAGTTTGGTAAGTTTTTTTTTTCATGCAGTGTATAACTAGTATCATTTTTATTTGCTAGTATCGTTGAAAATTCACACTTTCTTTGCCACTTCATATTTTCTCTGGTCCCCCAATCGCGAATTTAACCACTCGCGAAAATGTGTGACAGCGGCAATTCGCGAAAATTTATGTACGCGAAAATTACAGCGTATACAGTAGTCTCATTCCTCAGCCACGAGGCCTTGTCAAAAGGCTAGGGTAGACATCGAAGGGTTTCACCATCTCAACTCATATAGGTAATATGCATACAACAGTCTCCCTTCTATTTCTTACCTTGAGAAGGTCAAGGTCATTCAAATGTTTGGGCACGATGCCAAGGTGCTGTAGTCTCTGTCCCAGACCCTCCAGCATGCGGCGGTACATCTGATCCAGCGTGTTGCCCACCTCACACATCTCTAGACACTCCTTCTGAACGTCAAGGACAGCTTGGTAGAGACTAGCCTGTGACTCGCTGAATCTAAAGGAAATCAGAGAAAATCCAACCTTGGGCACTTCTGCTCCAGACTAAATCTCTATTATTAGCCAGGAAAGAATTGCAATAAATAAAAAATATATAATTATATATAAATCTAGTTATCCTTTCTAAAAGCATCTCACAGTCACCTTCGCCTACATCATCCTTGCACAAGTCAAAAAAATGTTTGAGTCAAAGAAAAATTCTATTTTGGATGGATTTGAACACGTGTGAATTCTACTGTGTAAATCAAAATGCACGTAAGTTGAAGGATTTTCTCCCATCTCTTTGGAATTGATTTAGGCAAGGTTGACTGTATGGTGCCAGAGACTCCAACTCTCCCGTTTTCGACGGGAGATCTCCAGCCGAAAGCCCATTTTTGTAAAATCTCCCGTTCTCCCGCTTGAGATTTGATTTCTCCCGCCCTGGCTCTGTGTCTCCCGGTGGAAAGGATTTCTTGCTTAATTGCTATCGTATGTTGAAAAAATAAGCCTTAGATAGCACCAGAGAACATCTAGAACCCTTGGAACTTCGCACACATCAACTTGGAGTCTCCCGTTTGCTAGGGGTTTCGAGTGGGAGAATCTCCAGATCAGAAGGTGCTTGGGGTTGGAGTCTCTGTGGTGCACATTTGGGAACCAAGGCAATGTTATCACAATGAGAGTATGCAGATACTTTAATCTGCTATCTTTCCAGGATATGATTTTTGCAGTACACATACTGTATACACTGTATGTATTCCAACACCTGTCTCATATTAACAAATTGTGACAATACATATGTATGATTGACAGGTTAAGAACATAATAAATTAATCTTTGAAGAGGGTTTTGAGCTTTGTATGGATTTTGGTTGGATACCAATGTTCAAATACACGTTTGTAATGTGACGTACAGTACTGTCCAGAGGATATGACGCATGCTAATATATTGCATATTTAGTGCACAATGGTGGCACATTCCCTGCAGAAACTTGAATTACCTGCCATTCACTGGCCAAGTCCGTGTAATATCACTTGCATAGCCATGATACTCGCAACCTGCATCCATGAGAATTAAGTCGCCATCTTCCACACTCTGGTTGTTTTTCACGTAGTGCAGGGTGTTGGCCCGATTGCCCCCAGCGACCACGGGTGGGTACGCCAGGAATTCGGCTCCTTTGAGCCTCACCTCGAAGTCAACCTTGGCATAGAGGTGAGCTTCGTTGATGCCCGGCTTGGTGAAGCGCATCACCTCCACGAAAGCCTCGGAGGCGACGCGGCACGACTCCCGCATGAGACACATCTCTGCCGGAGACTTGATGACTCGCATCGAGTGAAGTATTTGCTGGAGGATGTTGACCGTGTGACCCTTGTTCCGGCAAGGCATGACAAGATTGTTGACGACATCCTTGTGCAGGTGATCATTAACGTTTCTGAATACATCATACCACACCACCTGCTTTTCCCGGCTGGGAAACTGATGCAAGAATTCGCTGAGGTCACCGATTACGTGAGCCTCGTCGACTCCGATGAAATTCAAGGCACCATCAATACCAGCTCTGGGGCCATCCCACAGCTCCCTATCTGGGTCACGCTGGGGTACAAAGAGTGTTGCTTTGTGGTCTGGGAGCGCTCTATCCGGAAGACTCTCCAACACGAGGGCACTCATTGGTTCCTGGAAGCCGCACAAGTAGAGGAAGTCAGTGTTCTGGCGGAAAGGGTAAGGTATCTCATCAGTCATGTACTTGGTGTCAGCTGCCAGTATAACTGCGACGTGATGGGGACAACTACCGTACATGGAAGATTTGGAAATGGAGGACATGAGCTTTCGTCTCCGCCTCTTGAATTCCTCGGCGCTGATGCCTGGCGTGATTTCTCCATCTCGCAGAAGATGCTGGTGGGTGTACGGGGTGGGCTGCCCAATGTACCTCTGAGGAATGCTACCAGGCGATGTTGATTTCAATGCAGTACCTGGGTGGGATGAAAGAGAGTTTAGTCACTGGCAATGTCTCCTCAATATTCTTTAGACTTTGCCTTTTGGAGTAATGGAATCATTCTCTTTAAGACTGTGCAGTTAACTTGGCTTTCATACACATTGATTACTTTCCTTTTTCCCTGCCGAAAGTATAATTAAGAGGGAATTCTAGCTGGACCAGTTAGTCTTGTCTCTACTAGAGAAAGAGATCTGATCTTACTGTAACTTTTAAAATAACTACCGCATGACTGCCGGTTGGTTAAAACTCCGCTTTGTAAATGAAGGGCGGCCGGTGGCACTTATTCAATGGTATTGCTATTGGTAAATTGGGCTTGCAGATCTCAAGAAGAATAAATAAAGAGCGAGACAGATAAACATAGGACACTGAGCTGACCAGGATATTTCCCGAACTTGACTGTGCCTCATCCCCATCTCATTAAATTGCTCCTGTCTCTTCTTCTTCTTCTTCTTCTTCCATTAAAGTACATCCCTCTTTTAATAGTAGAGTATAGTCGTACTGAGTGCAGAGAGGTGCGCGGTCACGGGAACACGTGTAGTGCAGAATGCAGTGTGAACACACACAAATTAAAAGAGGAGGGCAAAATAAAAGTGCGAGACAGATAAACATAGGACACTGAGCTGACCAGGATATTTCCCGAATAGTATCAAAAAAGCACCATTACACACTTTCTTATTAATTTTGTTTAGACTTCAAACTTCAGACAAATCAGTGCATCCGCTTTATAACCACTCAAAAATTAACCTTGGAGTCTCAATCCCAGAGAAAAAACGCTAGCAACCTACATCTGCATCTCTCATGCTCTCTCGGACAACGGCGTAGCCAGGATTGGGCAAGTCCAAGATAAGGTCCCCTCAGAAGGCAAAATTTCATCTTTGCTTAATATTGACATGTTTGGTATCATTTTGAAGCTTATGAGTTGAAGTTTTGATTTCCATGGAGGAAAAAATTATATTACGTAAATTTATGCAAATTTCAAGGGCTTCCTTTGCATAAATGTGAAACACAGCGTTACGTATGGGACATTTATAAAAATTCATATTAATTCAAAGGAAAGCAAATGATATTTGATTAAAGGGACGCAGTCCTCACGAAATTTAAAAAAATATGTTGTTGTTGATACCTCCAATGAACTACTTTCATCAAAAACAAACTTTCAAATCACCAAATAAGCTCGTACATTTCGGTTACAAAAGTGTGACTCTGCAAATGAGCAAGTCTTGGCGGAGAGTCATACGTCATCGATGCACAACTCTTTCCAGCGGTGTTCTGCTCGTCATCCCTAGTTATTTATAAATACATGTTTACTATTTATTTTTATATTAATTGTATGTATAAATAAGCTTGAAATATTTTGTTTGAAATAATAAAACCACATATTGTCACATTTTATGAAAAAATCAGATACAGTGTGTATGATCATTTTGAACACTTAAATTGGTTTTCTGAGGCACGGCTGTCAACTTGAGAGTAGGGCATCAATGACGTTGCACCTTTTGGCAGGCTCTTACACGATCGCTTGCAGGAATTATTTTTTAAAAATCGCGTACGGAGACAATTTTTGATGTCCACGCGTATAAATTGGTGAAAGGTTATATTTTTTTCTCTTCTTAATTATCAGTACAGTGAAAATCTCAGGACTGCTTCCCTTTAATATGTGGACATAAGAAGTTCGTCAAATAGTTTAACTTGGTATGAAAATTTAGGGATTATGCAAATGATTATGCAAATTAGCTCGTGTCCTATCATGAGATGTCCCATACGTAACAAATTGAGGTCATTTTTTTAGGTTTTTTCTGAAATTGCTAAGGTTATATTAATGCCCTTTTGGAAAGTTCTAATTTATTGTTTAGAGAAATTAAATACCATAGAAAAAAAGAAAAAACAGTAAAAGAAATATTTTTTATTAGGCATTGAAATAATGTTACGTATGGGACAAATGCGTTACGTATGGGACATCCTCATACATATTGCATGTGAATGCATGTAGCTAGCTGGGAAGGTCTCTCAGTACACAAATGGTCAATCATCCTGAAGAAAGCATCCCAACATTGTAGCTACTTTTTGAGTTATAGACACTTTAAACAATACATGTACTTGACTGAACAATTTTCAGAAAGGGGGAGGGGAAAATGGCAAAATACACAATGAAAAATCAGCATTAAAGGGATGGTATAGTTTTTTGTAGAAATGGGGATTCAGTTTTCAACATTTAATGAGATGATTGGAAACCAATTATATGAATTACTAAAGAGCATACAATCTTAAGACTAGAGAAATTCAAAGTTTAGTGATGGAGATCCAATTTGAAATGGTTGTAAAAAATATAAAGTTAAAATGATTTTTTTTTTAAATTGCAAGTGATACACAAATTGTCCTTATTCAGTTTTCAATAATAGCCATGACAAAATTCATGGGTATACATACTGAGGTGTGACTCGAATCAATGACCTGACTGTTAGACAGACATCATATATCTACTCGATCACTGGGGTTCCACGCAGCAGGTATTGCTTATTTATAAAAATTAATATTTCTTGTGTCAAGTTGTTTTTTATTGAAACGAAATGGCAAACTGCCCTTCATCAATGAAAGTAAACACTTTAAACTATTCAATTTTTCAGTAGTAACTATCCTGATATAAATAGGGCATACATACTCAGGTTGGTCATAAAAATATCTGAGAATATGATTAAATATGATTATGATGGTAAATATTTGGGGAATATTGTTCCCCTTTCAATCTGGATCAGTATTTGAGTAATTTCAACTGATTCCATTTCAATAATTATGCAAAAATTTGTTTTATGGGTATTTTGCAAAATTATTTTGCAAAATACCCATTAACATGTCTCTCCACACACTAAACGAATGGGGGACAAAGGGCATGCATACTCAGGTTGGTCATAAAAATATAAAAATATGATTGAATATGATTAGGATAGTGAATATTTGGGGAATATTGTTTCCTTGACAATCTGGATCAGTATTTGAGTAGTTTCAACTGATTTTACTTCAATAATTATGCAAAATACCCATAAACATGGTTCTTCACACACTAAATGAATGGGGGACAAACTGTCCCATACGTAACTGTCCCATACGTAACACGT